>NC_081565.1:57531145-57649317 GCF_022355385.1 Mustela nigripes | reverse complement strand
ATCTGCTCAGCAGGGAGCCTGCTTCCTCCTCTCTCTCTGCCTGCCTGCCTCTCTGCCTACTTGTGATCTCTCTCTGTCAAATAAATAAATAAAATCTTTTAAAAAAAAAAAAAAAAGAACACTTTTTTTTCTTTGAAAGAGGCAAAAGCAAACTGACCTAATTTTTTGAACTATGTTTTACTTTAAAAACCCAAAGCCACACAATTCAATCATTATTTAGGTTTTCATTATACACATATAACTAAGATGCACTGTGTATGATAAAACATATACAGCCAAGCTAAGATCCAAGTTTTAAAGTGAGTCTCTATTTCTGACTTACCCTGGGTGGGAAGATCACCAACACAAGTATGTAGATATATTATTCATCCCCAATAGACACACTTTCTAGTAGAAACAGGATTTTTTTTTCTCCTTCCATTGCTATAGAGTGGGTATTTTGTTCTGTTGGTTCCCTCATGTTTTAGCCTAACTGGTATCCTGGAGAAAGTCCCTTTCCCTGTGCCTGCCTCTCTTTTCATCACCAATCTACCTACATCATACAGGGGTGAAAGTGTGACTAAGGTCTGGGGATAGAGAACATCTCATTTTGATGCCTCCAGGGATTGTGCACATGAAACAGTTCAGAAAATAATAGGCCCAGGAACCAAGTTCACACCTTGGAAGAAAGGGAAACTTTCCTTCCATTATCAAACCAAACCTAGGAAGCTCTATCTCATTAGCTGCTGGCAGCCATCTTCCTGTCTTATAGAACTTAATGATAAAGACCTAACGCAGTAAAAGAGAGACAAAATAAACTACAGAAACTTTCCTTTAGGAATTCTGGAGACTTCAGGGTGTAATGCATTTGAAATGTCTAGCAGAGAACCTAGAATTAGTTAACACTCAATAAAAGTTAGCTCTAATAATAACAAGAGAGAGAGCTCTGTAATAGGCAGAATAAATGGATTCCCAAAGATATCCATACCATAATCCCTGGAACCTGTGAAAATGTCATGTTATGTTACGTATAAGAGACAATTAAGGTTTCAGGTAGAATTAAGGCTGCTAATCAGTTGGCCTTAAGACAGGAGTCAGTATCAGAGTAACACAATATGAGAACAACTCCATTAACATTGCTGGTCTTGAATATGGAAGAAGGCCACAAACTTAAGAATGTGGATGGCCTCCAGAAACTGGAAAAGGCAAAAAGCCAGACTGTTCCCAAGAGCTTCCAAAAAGGAAAACAGCCCTGCCCACACTTTGATTTTAGTCCAGTAAAATCTGTTTTGGATGTCTGGCCTCTAGAAATGTAAGATAATAAATCTTTGTTGTTTTAATTCTCTAAGTTTGCAGTAATGTATTCTAGCAACAATGGGAAACACAAAGTCTCCAATGACATCTAGGTTCTTTTCAGCTGACATATGCCATACATTTACCTTTTTTTCTTACATCTTGGTTGTGCCTTGCAATTTATCCAGTCAGACAGTATGGTTCAATATGGGCCCAGGAACAGGCTTTACTGGGGAAATATACATACTCAGATTCAAACAGACCACAAGGCATAGGTCCCCTTGTTTTCATTAACTTCCTAGTGTGAAGCTTCCTGGGGCTGGCTGGGCACTTAGCAAGAATAGGTTTTCCAAACCTGGCTTCATCTCACCTCCCTGGGTATTGATAGTGAAGATCAGGTTAACCAGGCATTCTCCTCCTGCTGGTACCTGAAGAGTAAATTTCCCCAGTAAGGACTATTACTTTAATCATATTTTGTGTTATTGTACTACTCACCCTGAGCCCCAGTGCATGACATGTGAAAGCCTTAAAGGATCCACCCTGCATGGCAGCTTAAGTACACTGAGGCCATTTTTGTCATTTCCAGCTGAAATGCTGTTACTGGTATTTGGTGATACAGCAATAGAATGATATTGTTTTTTCCTAGAATTCTTTTAAGCATTGATCCTAAATTCTCTAGAGTACACTGGGCATTTCCTTCCTTCCTTCCTTCTTTCCTTTCTTCCTTCAGACACCACAGTTTATTAGTAAGCACATGATTATAATCGAGATGCTAAAAACATAAAGATAATTAGAATATATATCTCTCCTCAAGGAGTTTAAGGATAAAATGGCAAATAAGTAAGTAGAAATTACGATGCAATATGATATATGTTACAATATGGGTATTTGTAATGCAAGGAAATAAGACGATAACCAAAGGGAGTGTGATTAAAAGACTCATGGATGTTAGTTATATATAGAATATGGACTCAACTGTAATCATTTTCTTCCCAAATAGGAAGTACATCCGGAGATAAAATGATTAGAAAGAAATATGCTTCCTGACTAGAGAGCACACGTCTGCATTTCTTGGCAAGAGGAGCAACGAAATATGTCAACTCAAGCACAGAGGATTGACTGTACTAGGTGCTTAATGAATACTTGTGGAATGAATATCTAAATGGATAATTAGCAAAAAAAAAAAAAAAAACAGCTGATGGTGCCTAAATGATGTTACTAATTGTCACAGCTAATAAACACATGCATTTTGAAGTGATTTATAATTATACTTAGAAAAAAAATAATCCTTGCATTGAATTTAGCTTTGACAATAGCATATTGAATAGTGGCAGAAAGAAACTGGGGGTTTTGTGGTTAAGAAAATTGTCTTTAGCTAACCTGTCCTAAAGCTTTGCATATTCTGCTTATTGGTCATTGTGACCTTGGTCAGACTACTTGACCTTGCTAAATGTGTTTCCTCCTAAGAGGAAAAATAACTGGTATCTATTCTTTAGGTAGTCTTAAGATGGAAGGAGTTAATGCATTTGAAATGATTAGCAGAGAATCTAGAATTAAAGAGCACTCAATAACTGTTATCTCTGATAGTAACTACTTCATATTGTTCATATGAGAATAACCCTTAAACATCAAGTGAGATAGAATAAAAGGTGAAATATTTAATCTGAAAAAAATATTAACTATAGTTATAGCTATATACCTATTATTATAAGAGATCCCATTGGAGTGATCATTTCTTGTGATTTTGGCCCATATGTTTATGTCAGAGAAATGGAACATGGCCAAGGATTTTCAAGTAATTGTGTAAAATTGCTCCTGTTATGTAAAATTAATTGAGGGCTTGCTCTGGCAGCTGTTATGTGTACATAGAGGCTGCAAACCCTATTAAACAGAGTGATAACCACATAATCATGTTTTTCACATATTATTTTATGCTAGCTATCATAATTAAAGGTTTACAAATAACAGTGACTCATTTAAATATTACTGACACAGATTCTCCCAGTATGTAAATTACTCCCTGGAAAAGGATCCGACATTTTGGGAATTAGATGTTCTCTCACTGTCTATCAGAGTACTATTTTAATATAATATAACATTACAAACCATATTTCAAAACATCCAGTTCAACTGAAATCTATTCAAGGTAAACATTTGCACTGGCCAAATCCACCAAGAGCAATTTGGCATCACCGTTAGCTATTTCCTTTATCACATAGCCAAGAGCTCCTCTATAAATAATTGCATAGTGTTTTTTTAATGAGCAAAGTATTTCATAATTGTTACCTAATTTGTTCTGCACGCTATTCACTAATTTCTATAGTACAGATAAAAAAATCAACATTGGAATGATTAAAAGACTTATACCCTAAACTACAGCATATTGCCTTAGGGTCTCCTGTGGCTCCATAGTTTTTACTTTCTCCACATCGCACATCAGTCTTCACCTCCACATCATTCTAATCAACACACCATAAAATACTTTCTAAAATCATACGTGCGCATTAGTTTTTCAATTTCACAATCTAATTTTAAATTTATGGCACTCATCTGTTTCAGATCATTTTTTGTCTAATATCATTTGACTTTGAGAACTTTGAAAGAGTAGAACAGGTGGAGACCATCATTGCAGACAATGGCTCTTCTGATCTAAAGATTCTGTTATTAATTTACAAGGTCCATAGACTTTGCAGTCAATGCACAGCTAATATTTAATGAGCTTGAGTTAATTATCCTTCTTCCCTTTAGATAATTTTATGTAGCTCCCAACTACAATTAAATTTTAGATAAATTAACCTTCAGGAACAAACAAGGAAAATAAATATAGTTCTACATATAAGGGACACATAGACAGTATTCTTTAAGGCAGTACACTTTCATACGTATTATCCCACATGCTCTTCACTTCATTTAATTATCTCTGCATTACAGAGAGGGAAATTAACATTTACAATGATTAAAACATACCACAAATCATAGAACTTAGACTCTGTCAAACCCTTGACTTTCACTATGTCACCTCCACATTATTATAATCAATGTACCACATCCTGACATGTTTGAAATCCAGGCTAGACCTCAGCTGGAGGAGAGCAGCCTCATCTCTCCTTCTCTGGATTGACGTGTGAAGACTTTGGTTGTCTGGCTGAGTAAAAGCAGTTGAAGAACACCATCTATAGAAAACTGTTAAAAGGAGGCTTATCTCTTCCTAAAGGTTTGCCAAAACAATAGGTCTTTTCCAGAGAATGCAAGCATTGTACGCGAAACCTAGGGTGATTTCAATAGAGTGATAAGTGTTTGACTATGAAGGTTATGCAGACTCCTTGGAGGAACAATAATTAAATAGTATTCACTTTTGGCTATGTTCTCTGAGATGAGAAAATCATTTTCTATTCGAGGTAGGGAAATAAGTGAAAGGGAGAGGTTCTTGGGACTAAACACATGTTAGAAAATGGCAGATTCCCTGGAGAAGACTTGTTCCCCAGGCCTGCTTTATTCATATGATACACGTCTGCAGGCTCGAGACTTAGGACTAAAATTAAATATTTGGCTAAGACTTTTAATATGGATCTTGCTGCAGGTTTTTAGGCTTAAAAATAGACAACAAAATTTCCCAAGGTATTACAAAATTATTGGTCTACTATCAATATTTGTCAATGCCCCCAGCCAAAGGCCACCAGTAATAATATAGTTGAGCAAAACTTGGTTTATTGCTTCTTCAACAGAGGAGATTGCTTACAATGGGAACTGTGGGGTATCTCAGTAAGAAGCTGTGAGAAGGACTTACAGTGTTAGGGAAAGTAAGACTTTTTTCTCTGGATAGAATGAATCAGAAAGCAAGGGTAATTCTACTACTAGGTATCTCAATAATTCTTTTAAAAAGATTTTATTCATTTATTTGCCAGAGAGAGAGAGAGAGCACAAGCAGAGAGGAGCAGCAGGCAAAAGGAGAAGCAGGCTCCCTGCTGAGCAAGGAGCCTGATGCAGGACTCGATCCCACATCAGGAATCATGACCTGAGCTGAAGGCAGACTTTTAATCGAATGAGTTACTCAGGAGTCCCGATATCTTAATAATTCTTATCTAGAAGACAGAGGAACCAAGCAAGGCTCCGTGATTGGAGAAATGGCAAGACAGCAGGGTTGGGGGACATTTAGTCATTTTTATGGTTTGGACAATATTCATGTATTTATCTGCATTTGGATCTGTTTAAAGAATGGTCTTCCTTTATCTGGACTCACTATAATCACAGAATGGCCTGATGTCGTAACATGATGTGAGTCTTCTGTTATATTGTTTGTGCTCAACATGAGGACATCACTGTCTAGCCATGAATGTCAGCGAAGCTCCCAGGTATCACTAAGGTGTAGTGGACAGTACCAGGACAATTCCCATCTATCATGGGCTGCTTCTTTTATTCACAGCTAAGACAGATATGAATGCCTGTACAGTGAGCAGCAAATCCCTGTGAGCAAGTCCTTTAAAATATATCCTGATTCTGTCCGTTTCTCAGTCCTTTCATTGCTACAACCCTCATCCAAGTTAACATTATTAATGACCTGGATCTCTATTTCTAGTGGGTTTACTGTCCCCTAAAGTCTCATCAGCAGTTAGCAGCCAGAGTGATCTCTTCTAATATAATTCAGATCATGTAACTTTTCTGTGCATAAACTTCAAGCTTCCCATTACCCCCAGACCAGTATTCAAAATCCTTACTGCGATCCAATTCTTGGCTATTTCTCAGACATTTTTTGCTGCCACAACATGTCATCTTGGGTTTTTTGCATTTGCTATATCCTCTTGCTTTTCCTCCAGATCATAAGGCTCACCCCATAGTTCCCTCAAGTCTCTGCTCAGCTTGTTACCTGCTGCAGAGGACTTCCTTAAATACTGTTCTTTCTGTCTCTTCTCTTCCTTACCATGTTTTTTATCTTCTCTTTCATCTTATCTGACTCCTGCATCTTCTCCTTTTCATTACTGGATTTAAACTATTTATTTGAATAACCCATTTTCTGTCTCTAATTCTAAAATCCAAATTTCATAAGGCTTAGAAATACAATTACTTGGCTACAGCTCTATCCTCAGAAATGAGAACATTCCCTGACACAGAGTAAAAATCATGAATAAAATCCATAACCATAGTATGTGTTTAGTCAGTGGCCACGTAAACATAAGTTTAATTCTATGATTAAGTGGTATAATGTTGAACCATATAAAAATAGCTGTTTCTGTACATCAAAATTGTTAAATATTGGTCATGTCATATCACTTCAAGAGATAAGAACTCCCCATTACTGTGCATGAAGGGGAGTTAGCCTCACTCTGAAACAGATCAACTCGGACAACAAAGTCCCTACTATATGAAGCTTACCCCAGGTATGCTTTTATTCATTCTGTCATTTAACAAACTTTTTTTTTTTAATTTATCATCTGTGTGTCTTACAAGATGAAATGAACATAAAGACAAATAAGACAGATTTCTTCCTTTAAAGAATACACTGCAATGAAGAAACATAAATAGAAAGGATAAAACTGGATGAAAATGCCCTCCTGGAGTTGCAGTAAGTATTTTATGGTAGTCCAGGGAAGGGCATTCTGAATTCTGCCAGGACATGATATCTAATTTGAAGCTTTGTGAATGAATCGAGTTCACAAGAGCGATAGAGAAGGCTTGGAAAGGGGGCCATTCAGGTGGAGGGGTGAATCATGGCCACATGAGAAAGCATGTTTTGTTTGGAGAATACAGACATTTGCCAGAAGAGAAAGAATGGAGCAGAGTCCCAAGGCCTTCAGCAGAGGATGGGCAGGAACTTGTGTGCAACAGAATGATCCATTATTGTGAAGCAGAGTGGTTATTGAGCTTTTGGAGTTTGGGCCTCCCACCATGAGTAATATACCAGTGGTACCAATGTTTTATAGGTTAAGATTCATAAAGAAAGCCTAATCAATATTGTTGCACCCAACAACCCCTCCTACAGATGCTTTATTTAAGTAATTCGTGAACTGATGATGATTTTCGAGAATTCTCTTGGAATTAAGAATTTAGGTAGATGTTAATCTGTACTTATTTAGATGTAATATTTATTATTTACATAATCCATTTATTACCTGATTATAGTTTGTTTTCAGTTTATTATAGCTACAATTACAAAACTAAAATTATTTGAAGATATATAACAGGTAGTAAAAGAGATGCAGATTTTTTATATACATTTGCTTTGTAAGGGAGGCCTTGATGGTGACAAAGCTGAAGGATGAGCAAGCTGTTACCATGGGTTTGACTAATTGAGCTACAAAGTATGCTCTATATAATAAATCATACAAGATAAGTATTTTTTTATTGACCACAATTCCTAGTTGATTCACTCTTTACTACATCACACCCTTGCCTTTTCTTTTAGTAATATTGCAATCTTAGAATTTTTAATTATTTGCTTCACTGTTTCCAGAGTGTGTAATATAATCCAGAGTGTGTAATATAAACACAAATGTGATAATTTCATTTGGCTATAAAATACCCTTGAATAGATGTTTATGTGTTAATTTGTCAGACGTGAATAAAGTTCTCTTGTCCTTCAATGTAACTTCTACTGAATTATGTGAGGTCCAAGTTTAGTTAATAGCTGCACTTTAAGTTTTCAAAGAATGAGCAACCTCCCACACTGAATAACTGGGCAACAAATCAGGAATTCCTTCTTCTTAGTTAAAGAGTATACAAAAAACTGGGGTGCCTAGCTGGCTTCATAGTTAAGCGCCGGACTCTTGGTTTCGGTTCAGGTCATGATCTTGAGGTTGTGAGATCGAGCCCCACATTAGACTCTGCACTCAGCATGGAGTCTGCTTCAGATTTGCCTTCCCTCCCACTCACTATAAATAAGTAAGTAAATAAATAAATAATAAAATATTTAAAAGAAAGAGTATATAAAAAATTAACACTATTATCTAGTAACTATATGGTCTTGTTAAAGTTATCTAACATCACTAAGCCTAACTTCTCTCATTAGTAAAACTGTCACATGAATTAAATGAAGCTGCATAGAATAGGATAAGCACCATGAACCATCATGACATACATAATTTCTAAAACCAGATATTCTATCCAACAGTTCCTTTAATGAGTAACATGTTTAACCTAATAAAGATAGAGAGGGTGGTGATTAAGAAACTTTATCAAAATAACCTTTTGTGACACCTAAGGCACATTTTTAATTACCTTTTTAGAAAAATAAACACAAATTTATTTTAAATAAGTGATTTAATTGTTTTGGTTAAATTTTTGTTTAGGTGAATATAAAAAGCGATCACTTTTAAAATGAAATTAGAAACCTACATAATGTAGAATATTTTAGGCATCAAGATAGTTAATCCAAGCATTTTTGTATGGTGCTGATAAAATGTAGTATTAATGGACACAGTGGTACATTTATTGAACCTGCTTATGTGCCACCAATTTTTCTGATCAGCTGTCAGTGACTCCAGGTGCTGCTGCCTGCATATGCTCTTCTGCGGCTTGGTAAATAACAAGAAATGTGCAATTGGTAACCTCTTGCTCTTGCTTTCGAAGGGCAGTGGCACTACCCTCCATTTTATCAAACACTATCATCACTTCTTCAATAGAAGGTGCAGGTTTCAGGCAAAACAACAAAAAACAAAATACGATTATTGACCTCAAACGTATACATGCTTTGAGAGGCAAATGTCCACGTAACGGAGGACTAATGGCTGCTCAGCCACCTCCTATACTATAGTCAGCCTCACAGCCAAATTTGTGATAGTCATATACATGAGCTGACCCACGGGGGAATAAATTCTCATTCTAAAGGAATTACAAGTGGGTAAAGAGGCCATCGTTCTTTCCACTATTGACTGAAGTGAAATAATTACAAGTGCAGATGAAAAAGGTGAATAAAACAATAAAAATATGCAATGTCCAGGAGAAACCAATGAACTGGCTCTGTACTGAGTAGCAAGACATTAACACTGATCCTAGAGAGGCAAAAAGAGATGAAGATGAAGAGAGGGAGAAGAATAAATAATTTTCCCGACCTTCTAGAACTTTCTGGTCTCTTGTTTCAATCCCCTCATAAGTCTAACAGCATCCTGGTCCATGAAAAGCCTGTCATGTTTTCTTTCCTTTTTACTCTAGATAATGTAAGATAGATTGATAGTTTTTTGTTGTTTGATTTGTTTTGTTTTACTTTTAAATAGTCGTTTCAATTAAAATGAGTGTGATCTAATAAGGAAAGCAGGATCCTCTAAATTTTAGCTCAGAAAGAGCAATGCTACTTTAATTTCCCTAAAATCTTATGATCACAGGGAAGTTGGAAGAATGAGCTACGCTTTGAGGAAGGAGGCTGCTGGGGAAGGTGGAACCCTCAAGCGGTTGGGGAAGGTTGTAAAACACGTTGATTATTTAAGACCTAATTATCTAAATTATTAATCACCCCCCCAAATTCTAGTCTGCTGCCAATTCTTTCCAAATGAGCTTTAATCCTGTTAATCCCTCTGCCAGATTCCAGGAAAAGAATTGCAAAGACAGTGTAAGTAAAATCAATGTATCTGGTTATCTTTTAGCCACCTAGTAAAAGTTTTGGTGGAAATAAGTGTAAAGTGATGTCTTAATGAGATTTGGGAAATATCTGCGGATTTTCATTTATGTCTGTTCAACCTGACTAATGGGGAAGTATACATAACAATTGGCTGTAATGCAATACTGAGTAAAACTTGCTGATTTTCCCCAGGGACACTGTAACTGTTCATTACTTTACACTGCAGTATAAATTGGCCCAGTGGGGAGGCCGGCATAGATTGAAGGGAGCTGAGAACAAAATTACATAGTGAACACTGCAGGCACCTCCCCCGTACTTGAAGCCCTGGAATCAGGCTCTTGATGCATTCAGCCAAATAATCTCCCTGACAATTGCAGGTTACACATCTAGCTATGCACCCGGGGAAAGGACAGACAGGTACAGGGCCATTTTGAAAATAGCTTAGAAATGTATACCGCTTGCCCCAACACCAACTTTGAATAACTATAGTCCAGAACATATTGCCCCCACACCAATGCTTTTATAGGAATAGCGGCTTGCTCTCTTTCTATACAAAACCACAAAAATAAATGGGAAAACTCACACACACACATATGGACAAAAACAGCTATGCATTTGCACCCTCGCTCTACTAGTCAATATCTTATGTGACTTGAGAGCTCTACTAGTCAATATCTTACATGACTTGAGTCAAGTTGTTTATTTTCTTTGTGTTGTAGTTTCCTTAGCTATATAACGGGCATGGGTAACGGTATCTCTGCCATACCTTTGTTGTGCCAATCTAACATGCTGTAAGTATCCCAGTAAGTAACTAGGGCATGAAAGCTCTGTCCTTGTTACTTAGTCTTACTATTGTTGTTTTGCAACCTATTACGGTTTGACCTCAGTACTTTTCTTATTGAGAGGCAACAAAGAAAACACTAGTAGATTAATATAACTAGCACAATTTTGAAACTATCTATACCCATTTATTAGCATCAGGTAAAAGTTTAAGTAGTCACTGAACTACAATACATTTTACATTGTTCTAATATCTTTCAAGTCAAAAAATATATTCTGGCCTCCATCTGCTTGCCTAGGAAACATATATAATAATCAGAATACATCTGTGCATATTACATAGTTGCCTAAAATAAGTATTGGAGATGAGGTTCACGAAAGAAGTGAGCACCTATTCAGTGAGAGAATGAAGGTTTATAATTTTCAGCTTCTCTCTAATGTTTTGAGGGAAACTGGGTCAATAGGTGAAAACCGAGGTCCCCAAAGCCATCCTCCCTAAGATGTTGGAGTTAGCTTTCAGGAATGGCTTATAGAATTTTTCTTTGCCTCCAACTGTGAAAATTAAGGTATAGTTAATCACAATTCATAATTATAATTCTGTTCTAGTTAGTTTCTTCTTATAGCCTGAGAAGACGAGGAAAAATGGACCCCAGGCATGATTTGTGTGCTTTATTACTTATATTTTAGATGCACCAGCCTAGTGATTGTGACAGAAAACAAACATAAGCCAGAGTGGCAAAACCAAAACCAAACAAAACAAAACTATTCATTTGTTATAACCTTTTCTGTTTCAGTCCATTGGTATAAAAGCCCCTCATCTCTCATAGCATTACAAATACAACTTACAGATAAGAATTCTTGGATTCACTGTCCTAGTCTAGTTCAACCTGCACTCTTTCTTAAAATCAAGATCAGTGTAATCTAAGTAAGTGTAAGTCATGGATGATGTGATTACCTCTCCCCCCCTCCCTTTTTTTTTTAATGCTTACTTGGATCCAAAGTCTAATTCATTAACTCAAAATTATTTTTCAATGCCATGTAGTGAAGCATTAATCTCACCCAAAGGAAGGTTTATCCTTTGTCCTCAGCTTCTGGGAGTTCATCTCTAATCTTTGTAATGTTCTTCCTGAAGAATGTGTTTATTTGGGGACTTTGGAAACACTGGACAGTCTACACTAACAATGTGATTTTTAGTGGGACTTTGGGCCATGCACTATCAATTCAGCTTTTGGAAGGGCCAGAAACTCCAGGCTTAACTGTATCTATGTGACCAGTCCTCAATAAAAACCCTGAACACCAAGGCTTGAGTGATCTTCCCTGGCTGGTAATACTCCAGGTATGTTACACATCTTCGCTGTAAGGAATTAGCACTTTCACAACTCTACTAGAAGAGAACAACTGAAAGCATCATACCTGGAACTCCTCTGGACTCTGCCTCATGAGCTTTCTCCCTTGGCTGATTTTAATGTGTATTCTTGTATTGTAATAAAACCATAACCATAAGCATACGGTTTCAGTGAACTCTGCCAATCCTTCTACTGAATTATTGAGCATGAAGATGGTCGTGGGCATTCCCAAATTTACAGCTGGTATCAGAAGTGAAAGCAGTCTTTGTAAGTACCTGCTATATTTCTGATATTGAGTCTGACACTATGAATATAACGACAAATGAGAAACATTTTCTGCTGTGATGCCCCTTGTAATTATCCAAAGTAAATTTACTTTCTACAAACTTCATAGTTGAATCAGAGAAAGTAATCTGCACTAGAGATGATGATGATGGTGGTGATGGTGATGGTGATGATAACAAGAGCAACCATTTTAGTATGGAAGACCTCGTGAAAGAGCTATCACATAATTATCACAACTATTCTATGAGTAAAATGCTATTATTATCCGCATCTTAGAGATTTAAAAAAAATCTGAAACATAGGGGAGTAAATAATTTAACCAAGGAAATAATGGAACTGGGACTTATGCTACATGAAGTAAAAGTTGTGCTTTTATCTACACATGGAAATCTCTTAATCTTGTATGTGGCACAAGAAGAATATTCAATAAATGTCAGGCTTCTCTTCTGCAGGGCTTCCCTCAGAAACAGGATCACTAGTGGGGTTGAGAATGGTTGCTCCTGCAGAGGCTACATCTTTATTTAAAATAAAGGAGGGTTGTTAAGAAATGTGATAACACCACATTACATACACTCACCAAGATTTTTATGGTAAGAAATCGAAAAAGGCTGAGATTGGTCATACCTAGAGAAGGGTATACAAATGTGAAGCAATTGATAAAACTGGATTTAGTTCAAAAAAAGTTTAGATGCTTTTATTTTTCCATTTTTTAAAATTTCTCCTATTGGATACTTTAATACCAAACACTTCAAAATAATTGTATAATGTGGGGGCACCTGGGTGGCTCAGTGGGTTAAAGCCTCTGCCTTTGGCTCAGGTCATGATCCCAGGGTCCTTGGATGGAGCCCCATATCAGGCTCTCTGCTCAACAGAGAGCCTGCTTCCTCCTTTCTCTCTCTGCCTGCCTCTCTGTCTACTTGTGACCTCTCTCTGTCAAATAAATAAAGTATTTTTTTAAAAAATTGTATAATGTTATTCAGAGGAAACATAGTAATGATCTTAACCAAAAATAAGACATTAAAATTGAAAGGTTTGTTGTAGTTGTTTAAAGAAATGTAAACATTTTCAAATTATTTAATGCAGCCAACATTATTGAGTTTTTACCATATGCCCAGGCAGTACTGTAGATTCCAAGGGTATAAAAGACCCTTAAGAGGAATTCATGAAGATATATATGTTCTGGGATAATAATTTCTGATGATAGTATAATCTGTTATACAGTGATATAAGGCAAATAATAAGAAGAGATTAACCATGCTTGGGTGGGGGCTGGCTTAGGGAAAATTTTAGAGATGAAGTGACATCTGAACTAGTTTTGAAGACTGATGAGGAATATTGAGGCAATATGTGGGAGAAAGATATTCCAGGGAGTGAGAATATAAGAGAGAGCATGGCGTGTTCAAGGCACTGAAAATAGTTCAGTGTTTCTAGGGTGAGAGCTACAAACGGTGGGAGGAAAGGCAGTATTTGAGCAGGAGGATGCATAGCTACAGAAAGAGGCAGCATGAGAACACTAAAAGCCTGGTGTGCAATTTTAAGGGGTTTGGATTTATCCTGTTGGCAATAGATGCTCCAAATCATTACAAGTAGGAAAGCAACATCAGATTTTTCTTTCAAAAAATATTTTCTCAAAATTATATTTTACAGAAAAAAAATCAGAGATTTCCTATTTAATAGAGCAGAACTCTGATATAAGTTTGGTTCATAGAAGCCAGAGGGAATATGTTCAGTTCTTGTCCTCCATTTATGAACTAGCTGTGTCCTTGGGCAGGTCAATTAAAGTCTCTGGGATTAGTTTTCTCATTTCTGAAAGAAGGATAAGAACAGTTTTCACTCACAGGGCAGTCACAAGGATTGAGATAATACATAATAAATTCTTAGAACAAAGAACATTTTTTAATAAATATTAATTTTTAATGAGGTTATTGTATTACCTTCTTTATCCGGTACTGCAAATATTTAAAATTTGTTGAATTTATTAAAATAAGTTTACTGCCAAATGTGATACCAGCTATGGGCATTTTAAATGTTAAAAGAAACATAATTCCTCCTGTATTCAGTTGATGATTTATTTTATTTTTACTAATGTAACCTCTTGTTTTTGCAAGTTAATAATAGGTAAGCTGATGTTAACACCATAAGTAATGAAGTTACTTCAAAATGCATTTATAGGGGATCGAAGTAAAAACTGAAATAAATCTGTAAAAATCAGCTTTTGAGTTTGTGTCACCCCAGGCAGACTAAAAACATCAAATGGAATAGTGAAATGAAAATTTATCAAGTTTGAAGGATTAGTCAAAATTTCCCTGAAATTAAATTTCAACTGAATTTGTAAGTCAAATTAATTTTGAACTAATGTGTATTAAAATAATTAAAAATTGTAAATATGTTTTAAAATTTTTCTTCTTGGTTTTTACTAACATTATATTTAAGAATTTTTTTTAAGACTTTATTTACTTATTTGACAGACAGAAATCACAAGTAGGCAGAGAAGCAGGCAGAGAGAGAGGAGGAAGCAGGCTCTCTGATGTGGGGTTTGATCCCAGGACCTTGGGCTCATGACCTGAGCTGAAGGCAGAGGCCTTAACCCACTGAGCCACCCAGCAGCCCCTATCTTTAAGAATTTTATCTCTTTTGTCCCTCAGAAGCGATGATCTAATAGTTTAATTAGGGGCTAAAAGTTTTTTCTATGATGTGGATTTATTTTTTTGTGATCCTATTCCTCCCTCCAATTCCTCTCTTTACCTCATACACATAATCATGTATATCCACTGCAACAATAATTATTTTCCCTCAAAGCAATCTCCGATCAGGTCAAGACCAAATAAAAATGTACTACCGTACATTTTCTTAAGCCTAGATATTTAACTTAGAGATTAAATATAAAGTACTCTATTTAGCTTTTAAGATTAACCATCAGTCAGGTAACTCAGTCTACATTCCAGTTTCTCCTTCTATAGCTCATACATTCCAGTCCATGTGCTAATGTTATATCCTACTTAATTATTATTAAATTGTCTTTGCCATTCTCTTTCTTCTGAGGACTCTAATCATCAATAATTTGACTCTACCACATGCTTTGAAATCCAACTCCAGATTTTCATATTTTAGGAAGTTTTACCTTTCTATCTAAAAATGACCCTCATCTGTTTTCCATTTATTCAGTTTCCTCTGAACCATCTTACTTTAAACTTGCAGCTAAACCACTTTATTTTATTTTACACAACAGTATCATGTCTGGAAATAATAAATTTCCCAAGGACTGGAGCTAGTTCTATTTCACCTAAGGTAATTTATCTGAGGGGATCTCTAAATGAGTAAATCTATCAAGCAGACGTTAATTAAAAAAAGAAATCTGAGAGATAGTCAAAGACATGCATTCCCAGTGGAGGCAGTGTCATCCTCAAAGGGATTAACTGGCTCTTGGGGGCAAAATCTTAGCTATGAAAATGGTTTGTGAACTTCCAAACCTGTCACATTAACAGTTTATTTGAGGTATTAGTACTTTGTGGGTATTGAGAAGATTAAGTAAAAATATTCCTTAGATTGGTGATAATAAAAATGATTGAGGAACACTGGTCCTGAATAATTTGTCATATAAAATTTCTTTTTTATATATCTACTCAGAGTAATTTACAGAATAAAAATTTCATATGTGTCCTACCTCAATAAGAGTAAATATAAGTGTGGGACATTTACCAATTTTATTCTAAAGCCCTGAGTTTGAGTCAAGCCCTCACTTTAATATATTTGCACCTAATAATCATATTTTCAGATTTATCTAAGTGCCCTAAGTTTTAAATATAAAAAATTCATATATTTGAGAAATATGGCACCAGACTAATTTACCCTATAAGAAATCCATCTAATGTGAGCTTTCAAAAATATTACTAAGTCTAAAACCAGAGATATAAAATGACCGTGGATTGGAAGATTAAAAAAAAAATCAAAAGAAAAAGGTGTACAATTTAAAAGATGTATCTATGTCTGTACAGAGTAGATCATTGATTAGCCGCTGTTTGGTAAAGCAATAAATTCTTAAATATAACTTATGCATCTTTGGATTGGCTGATAGACAAACCCACGCAATAAATAATTGTATGGGGATCCATAAAAATATCTTGAGGTTGCAGAACTGATGACAATTACTTATAACTGTTATACTTTCCCAATGAGTTCCCTGGGACTCTAAAGCAGATGATATCACAAGTCCTAAGGTACATTTTAAAGGCAAATTTAATCTGTGATCACAACATGAACACATTTGGAGATATGTTTTCATATCTATTGGGCATCAGATTAAATTTTTTAACTTCTAAGATGAGAAAACAGCAGATCCATAAAGCAATGTAAATAATTTCTCCAGTAGCTGAAGATTTCTGAAAAGCATCTTGTGGTAAAAGTCACATTGAATATCTTTTTTATTAACTTCAGGGTACACAGACATAAAAGTTGTAAATAATGTTACCCCTGCCAAGAATATGGTTATTCCCTTCCCTGAATTTACATAGGGTAAAGAAACTAAACCCAATACATGAAACACCTTATTTGTTACTTCAAATAAATCATTTTTCAACCTCATTTAGTCTATCTGTGACAGTTTCAATCCACCCTAAACTCATCGCATTTTATTAAAACTGAATTTTCTATGGTCTCCAGTGAACGAATGCGGAGAGACTACCAAAGTCTCTCTCTCCGTCGAAACTGTGAATTTCTTTATTGCCTTAGAGCCTGAGGAATAGGATTCTAGACATTTATTATGTCTCTATGTAGCCATTAGATCTATTTAAGTTGGTGTGCTTCTTCCACTATATTAATGGCTCTCTTCCTCACAGCAGATCAATTATTCAATTCTTAGAAACTACTGAGTAAAACCTGAAACTAAATTCTCCAACTGAATTCCCCACATCAGCTTAAAAACTTTCAATCCAGCACCACCAATATGCAATATGCATGACAACAAACATAAAGATGAACTTACAATTTTAATAACAAAAAAACCCACAAAAATGAAGCCCAAGTAAATGTGTGTGTATGAGTGTATGTGTGTACATTATTATCAGAAAAATACATTGAAAGAAGCTTAGTTGTTATATTTTAAACAGCAGAGTTGAAAGGATCAAATTCAAATTTAGGCACACAGAAAGGAATAGTTAAATCACTATTTATTTTAAAAGCTTAGTCATTTTAACTATTTTTTTAATTTTTAAATTTTAAATAATTTTAGCAAGTGAAGCAGGAACTCCGACCCAGGGGCTAAGAGCAGAGTTTGGTTATAGGTGTCTAAAGAATCACTTTCTAGGTTCAGATTAACTAACATATTTTTGGTGAAATTATGTGATATATGTATAGATGAATTTGTTAACTTTTTTTTTTTTTTTTAATTAATTTCCCTCTTTGTTGTGCTATGTAGCGTTTCCATAGCCATCATGACACTCCGGCCATTCTGCCTTGAGTTAGAGTTGTTTTGTTTTAAAGATTTTATTTATTTATTTGACAGACAGAGATCACAAGTAGGCAGAGAGGCAGGCAGAGAGAGGGGAGAAGCAGGCTCCCTGCTGAGCAGAGAGCCCGATGTGGGGCTCGATCCCAGGACCCTGAGATCATGACCTGAGCTGAAGGCAGAGGCTTAACCCACTGAGCCACCCAGGTGCCCCGAATTTATTAACTTTTTGATAGAAAGTTCAACTGCATATGTTTTTCAAACCAGTGAAGAACCACAGGCAGAAAGTTAACCAAGAATAATTAAATGGATGCTTACTTTGATTATTTATTTCAATCTATATCTGTTTTCTCAAAGGGATATGCTTTTTGCCTAATTTGTTATGGTTATCCAATAGTTGAGATAATCATGGTATTCAAAAGATATTAGTTTGTAAATGCAGGTTTACATTAAACTTGAATCTTTATAATATGTCAAAAATGAACTGATGAACATAAAAGACAAGTATTAATTATTGAGCATAAAACTGTAGAAATTATTTCATATCCTTGCTCTTCATTAGAACATCAAGCTATATTATTGTAACAAAGGGATCACTATGGATTTTTTAAAAATTTCTCATTTTTGAGAAATTAATTTTAGCGAGAGAGAGAGGGTGTGTGAGTGGGGAGAGGGGCTGACGGAGAGGTCAAGAATCCCAAGCCGACTTCATGCTGAGTGCAGAGCCCTATAGGGTGTTTAATCTCGCGATCCTTGAAATCATGACCTGAGTCGAGATCATGGCTTGAGTAAAAATCATGAGTCAGACACTTAACCGATTGAGTCACCCAGGTATCCCACAAAGGTATCATTATGAAATATGAAATTTTAATAACAAAATGTTTAGAGACTTGGAAGTAGGAGAACCTCCGTAGTTCTCAAACCAATCTCACAGGCTTAGCCCTAGCAAACATACACGTACTACTCTACAAGAAGTCTCCTCTGTCCTTTGCCATAGTGAGCTTGAGGATATAATTCTCTTCTTCAGCCCTCTGAAGTACTGAGTACAGCTGGCTGGCCTGAGTGAGATAACGGTCATTGTGAGATGACATTTCAATCCCATAATCAAGCCCATGTATGAAATCCACAAACCTTGTGGCAAAGGTATGAGCCAATCTGGGACCAACCTAATCTCATGCCCTCTCCCTGATTGTGAACAATCATAACAATTGTATCATGTGCTTTAAACTATGGATTAATCACGTGGATTAAACTATGAATAACCAGGGGAGCCTGGGTGGTTCAGTGGGTTAAGCCTCTGCCTTCAGCCCAGGTCATGATCTCAGGGTCCAGGGATCGAGCCCCACATTGGGCTCTCTGCTCAGCAGGGAGCCTGCTTCTCCCTCTCTCTCTGCCTGCTGCTCTGCCTACTTGTGATCTCTCTCCCTCTGTCAAATAAATAAATAGAATCTTAAAAAACAAAACAAAACAAACAAAAAAAAAAACTATGAATAACCAGCCAGGGGCACATATGTCCTAGCTGGCAAGCACTGAAAAATTGTAAAATCAACCTTCACCTCCACAACTCCCTTACAAAACGAAGAAGGGGGGGGATGGGGAGGAGCAGGAGGAGGAGGAGAAGAAAGAAAACCAGGGTGTCATTAATCAGAAGTGTCCATGTTAAGATGTCAGAGTGCTATCTTAACTATGAGACCTTGGCAGGTAACTAAGGTCTTCAACAATCTCTGATGGATCTCCACTTGTTGATGGCATTACAAGTAAGGTTTTAGTTAAAAATAATTCTCTTGGGGTGCCTGGGTGGCTCAGTAGGTTAAGCCTCTGCCTTCCACTCAGGTCATGATCTCAGGGTCCTGGGATAGAGCCCTGCCCTGGGCTCTTCACCAGCAGGGAGTCTGCTTCCCCCTCCCCCTCTGCCTGCTTCTCTGCCTACTGTGATCTCTCTCTCTCTCTATCTGTCAAATAAATAAATAAAATCTTTAAAAAAATTCTCTTGTTTAAGCAACAGTTACTTGGAATTTTTGCTTTTACTTTCTACAAATTTATTAATAAGAAAAATAAATTATGACCAGGAGTGGAAAAATAAGACATATAAAAATACTGTAACCAAAATAGCAGAATAAGAGTAAGAAAACAACACAGTTGCCATAACACAAAGTGTGAAAAATATAATTAATTAATTAAACAAGAAAATAAAATAGAAGCAACTGATATTAGTAATTTTCATTCTTTTTTTTTTTTTTTAAAGATTTTTTATTTATTTATTTGACAGAGAGAGATCACAAGTAGGCAGAGAGGCAGGCAGAGAGAGAGAGGAGGAAACAGGCTCCCTGCTGAGCAGAGAGCCCGATGCGGGACTCGATCTCAGGACCCTGAGATCATGACCTGAGCCGAAGGCAGCGGCTTAACCCACTGAGCCACCCAGGCGCCCCCATTCTTTTTTTTTTTTAAAGATTTTATTTATTTATTTGACAGAGAGAGATCACAAGTAGGCATAGAGGCAGGCAGAGAGAGAGAGGAGGAAGCAGGCTCCCTGCTGAGCAGAGAACCCGATTCGGGACTCGATCCCAGGACCCTGAGATCATGACCTGAGCCGAAGGCAGAGGCTTAACCCACTGAGCCACCCAGGTGCCCCTCAAACTAACTTTTTAAAGCAAGGGCTTAATGATGGAAATAGATAATATAAAAAATGTAAAAAGATAAAGCATAAAATTAAAGATTGCGTTACCTCAATTATTGATACCACAGCATATTAACTCTGTTAAACTCTATCACCTTATATTAATAGGTGACTATTAGAAGAATAAATGTGTTTTAAATTGAACAATTACATAATATACTGACTCAATCAATGATTTTGCTGATAGAATAGATGTTCTAACACATATACTTTAAAAATTACTGATCTTATCATTTCCCCTAGCTGATAAATCTTGAGTGAAATAGAAATAAGAATGATAGTTATTACTTACAATTGGTAAAGAGTCTTAAAATTTTCATCAAATGTCATAACAATTAAAATTATCATTATATATTTATTGTTTGATAAGTGGCCTTTTAAACTATCATATAACCTAATTTTAAAAAAATATAGATTATTTCATCTAATTGAATTTAGATAAAAATTTTTTTAAAGAGAAGGAAAAAAGATGATTTCACATTTGTATGAAATTTCTGATATCATAGTGGAGCAAAAAGGAGGAAATTAGAGAAATAGCAAAAATATTTAGTTATATCTAGATAATTTTCATAGCCTTCCTTTGAGTAAATACAAGATGGACTGTATGTATCTTGTATAAAAACTTGACAATATTCTAATTTTGAAAACTAAAAAAAATTCTTCCATATCCTATAGGGAAATTCTCTTCCCCCCAACACCTGTTGCACCACAAGAAAAAAAATGATGAAAATGATGAAAAAATATCTGCAACCTATATAAAACACATTATTGGTGTATAGAGGTCTGCATACACAGAATTCTCTGTAAATAAGAATTTTCACCATTAGCATGAGTGTTTCAATTTTCTCTAAGGATGGTTTCAGTTTAATCAGAAAAAATCATGGGTAAGAGCCAGCTTTCACCATCAGCAAGGGTGAACAAGGAAAATGAGTGGCAGAAAGATTTTGAAAATTATTAGACTAAAGATGTTCATGGAGTTTCACAGGTTCCCCATGGTCAGTGGGAACAGTAAGAGAGAGGTGGCATCACCTGCTATTGATCTCCTAGAATAGTTGGTCACCTTCAGTGGTATTAGTAGTTAAGTTAAATGGACAGTGTCCATTATCTTTTCATCCAAATTATCTAACCACAACCACTATTCTCTATCAATATATTTCTTAATATTTACTTGCAAGGCCCATCAAAACAAGTATTTCAATGCCCAACTACTTCTCACCTAAAAGGACTAAATTACATGACAGACTTATCTAGATAGGTAGAAGTTTAATTATTGGAAGCAGTTTGGAATTGTAATTTATAATCATAAAATTAAAATAAAAATATTGCTCTATATGATCATGGTATTGTACCCAATAAAGTATTAGACTGTGGATTTAAAATGCATTATGAGGGGCACCTGGGTGGCTCAGTGGGTTAAAGCTTCTGCCTTCGGCTCAGGTCATGATCCCAGGGTCCTGGGATCGAGTCCCACATCGGGCTCTCTGCTCCATGGAGAGCCCGCTTCCTCCTCTCTCTCTCTTTGCCTGCCTCTCTGCCTACTTGTGATCTGTCTGTCAAATAAATAAATTTAAAAAAAATCTCTAAAATGCATTATGACATAATAATTGAATGAATGTTAACACATATTCACACACAGAGATCAAAGCCAAGTTTATTAGAATGTTTCCATTATTTTCAGAATTAATATGCAATTGAATTTCACTTTATTATGAATAAACTTCTGTTCATTCAATAAATGAAAATAAAACTAAAACTTATTAAAATATATAATCTATCTATTAAAATTAGCTGCCTGATATTTACCATTCCTGATATGTGGCAGCTACAAAGGGCTCTAATACCACTTCAGCTCACCAAAGAGTTTTCCATAAGTAAGAGACATTATTCAGCTCTAAGTTTATGAGGTTTACACCTTGTTAGAAAGTTGTAAGAAATACCCAGTAATTTGACCTAAAGAACTCTGTTTAATGAACTTTGTTTATGATGGGGTTTCTAGAGCAATATATACAAATTTTTGGCCCATTTTGATAATGATGATATGAGCATGTATATACACTGTTCTCATAAAATGGTAACAGTGTGCTAGAAAAATGAGAAGGAAACCATATTTTGTGCTAAAAAGCTATTCCTTGCAAATGATTCTATTCTTCAAGTGTTAGCAAAATATGAGTAGATACAAATGATATAAATGATCAACTCATGGTAATTCTTTTTGATGAGGGAATGTGTGGAAGAGGTTAATTATTTATCAAAAAATTTTTTATATAATGTCCTATATACAGATCTGATAGGTTATATCCATATATATAAAATGTACAACCATACAAAAAGAGAAGAACATTACTATTTAGTCTGATGATGAACTTAAGTGGAATTTTTTTTTCTAAAATTATCCCTAGTTTTTGGAAAGCATTTAAATATTTTGATAAAAATGGCTTTCTGATAGTCTTTTGCTAAAATGGAGGAATACAGGTAATATGAATGAGAACTTTCAGCTCTTCTACTACCATGTTCCACTACCACATTCCTTGCCACAAAATGACTTAACAATTTTACAAATAGGCACTGTATTCCCCTGGCCTAGCGTCTTTGTTCCACGTTTTTTCCTTTCTCCCTTTGTGATGCCCATTTCTCTACGAACAAGTGACACCCAAGCAAAGGGGCTAGTTTTGGAAAAGCAAATGAATTTAGGGTAATTATTTTAACATCAGGAATGGAGTCTTCCAAAAAGGCACTTCCAAGTTTCCCTCTCTTAAGAATGTGATATGGGCTGGCTTTGCTTGCCACGTATCTGCTGTTTCCTGAGGAGAATGTTGTGTAAACTTTGGAGCTAACCAACTGTGTGAGGCCAATATTTTCACTATATCCATGAAGCAGCAGTGAAGAGCTGAAGACCTATAATAATAAACATCTGAAAGAAATACATATCAAAGATGAAGTAACAGAGTATCAGTGAATTTTAATGACTCCATAAGTTTATCCAGCTAGGAATTGGGCTAGGATGAGAAAGTTGGTTTAGGCAGTCTGTGTTTCATCCTTCCTGCTCATTATAATGGGGACCTCTACAGTTGCATTTATGGACTTCTGCCTGATTAAAGCAGTTCTGTTGACCAGTTTCCTTTTACAGGGTATAGCTCTCATGAAGACAACTGGTAGATCTTGCTCTTCTTTACATGCACAGGGTTTATATGTACAAGGTTTATTTCTTAAAGACCTGGGTCTCATTACTGGCTTTCTCACTTGAGCAAGTTATTTAATCTTTCTAAGACTCAGTTTACCCCTTTGAGTTTCTACATCTGAAGCCTTTGTGGGAATCACAAAGATCATGCTCCATGCCTTGCAAGATGCCTGGTATACCTCAGTGCTCCATATAGGTGAGGTGTTGTTATATCATGGTCAATAGCATTTAAAAAGTGTTCTGATTATAAAGGTGCTCAGTAACTATATACAGTATTAATACAAAACTAAATTAAATGTAAGACTAGAGACGGGAGGATGGCAAAGTATATTCCACGGTCCATATCTGGCCAGCTGCCTGTCTTTGTACTGCCGGCAAGCTAAGTATGATTTTCACATTTGAAGGGATTATAAAAAACAAACAAAACAAAAAACAAAGAATACATGACAGAGATTGTATATGAGTCAGAACACCTAAAATATTTATTATCTGGTTCTTTGCAGAAGGAGTGTGACAATTGCTGCTATAAATAATCTAGAGAACATGACTTCATGGGGAGGGTATATGCTATGGTGAGTGCTGTGAAATGTGGAAACATGAAGATTCATAGACCTGTACCCTTGGGGCAAATAATATATTATATGTTAATACAAATAATTTTTAAAAATGTAAGAATGTCTTTTGAAAAAATAAGTCTTAGAAAATTATCTTGATAAGTTTAGTAGGAACTGGTGCATTTCCAAAATTTATAAAGATTACTAACCACTTATATAGCTTTAGCAAATCTAAAGCTTCCTTTCCTTTAGTTTCTCCCCTCTGAAATTTATCCTTCATATCAAGGTCACACTAATCATTCAGCAGCACCATTTTTATCATATCACTCCATTTCTCAAAAATACATACATAAATACATACATAATGAAAGTAAAGAATCAAGTTCAAACCCTTCTACCAAATATTCAAGGTCAAACTGTTTTTCATTTCTGAAATTTATCGCCCACTTTTTTAGTAAATACATATGTTATTCCAGCTGAACCGTACTCTATGTATTCACATATATTGTGGTTTTAATACATTATATTCTTTTTATTTTAAATTTTTTATTTTTTTATTTTTTTTTTAATTTTTTATAAACATATATTTTTATCCCCAGGGGTACAGGTCTGTGAATCACCAGGTTTACACACTTCACAGCACTCACCAAAGCACATACCATCCCCAATGTCCATAATCCCACCCCCCTCTCCCCACCCCCCCCCCCCCCGCAACCCTCAGTTTGTTTTGTGAGATTAAAAGTCACTTATGGTTTGTCTCCCTCCCAATTCCATCTTGTTTCATTGATTCATATTCTTTAAAAATTTTGACACTCTTCTCTTTAAAGAGTGGAGCCTTATTCCCCTCCGTGTGGGCCAGGCTGTGGATTTGCTTCTAATGAAAAAGAGTGGTAGAATTGGTGCTATATTGCTTCCAAGTTGTCATAAAAAGTATAACTTTGTCCTGGCTCTTTTTTGTACACATCACTCTGAGAAAAGCCAAGCATCCTATCTTCAATATATCAGGAAAAGCCCACACACAGAGTATTTGGTACAAGGTAAAAGATCAACAAGTAGCTTGTTAATATTTTAACGATTTACATTATTGTTTAGAATAAGGTTACCAGTAGGCAGACATGATAAAAATAAGCTGGATAATTCAGATTTTTAAGTGTACTTTTCCCACTCTGAATCGGAATATTTTTGTGTTCTCAAAAGGTCTTTAAATCACCTAATGAAGACCAATTGTGTTATAGACCTAATTGAAAGATACTGCTGGTTGGCCACCAGAATTCTTTACTCATTATATAGCAGAAAATTTGTAACTTGTATTTGGCTGCCCAGTTAGGGACAGAATTTTCCAGTGCACCTTGAAAAGCTGCAATGATATATCTATGCTCTTGTCAATCAAATGTAGCTGAAATAAATGTTCCAGTTACATCTCACTTGCTCAAGAGGAAATCTTTGACTCTGAACTCCTTGATTTCCAGAGTGGTAATACTCTAAGTGACTTAGGAAAGAATGTGTTAAAGTTGGCAGAGCGACCATCATCCAATTCCTGACCTATTCCTTGGATTAAAGCTTATTGCTGATCAGTTAAATTTGTGCCTGGGTTGTTCAATAGGTAAGAAGTAAGTTCCTTCTTACTTCTTACTTGAGTCCTTGGACTTTTGGTTCTCTGTCTTTGACACAGCTATTAATGGTTCCTTAATAAACCGTATGTTGGTTCAATAAATCTTACATAAATGTTGGTGATTCCAGTGGCCCCTAAGTGACAAAACTGAGAGTTACTCGGTGTTTCATAATGTTAATTAAAGAAAAACATTGAAATTGACTTAAGTTTCATGCATAGCCACATATTTGTAAGTAAATAAATGAGGTAAAATTATTTTGGATGTTCATGAAGCCAATCAAGAGTGCACATGAATTAAAAGTAATTAAATCCTTAATTAAAAATATGGTGTGTATCAATATTATCATGCATTTAGATATGTGGTTATAAAAACTGAGTTTTATAATATATCTAAGGTTATTAATGGCATGTGTCCATTCCCTAATAAATCTTATTATGTATTTATGTAATGTTATTATCCTAGTTATATAATGTTATGCCATATGTTAGAAAGAACTTGAATAAAGACATGGAGCCAAATGAGAAAAAATTAAATACTAATTTCACAATATATAGTCTGTCTGGACAGATCAAATACCTCCT
This sequence comes from Mustela nigripes, assembly GCF_022355385.1. Classification (NCBI taxonomy): domain Eukaryota; kingdom Metazoa; phylum Chordata; class Mammalia; order Carnivora; family Mustelidae; genus Mustela; species Mustela nigripes. Next base: position 57,623,040 of record NC_081565.1, on the reverse strand, counting down.
TTGTAGCTTTGCTACATCTTTTGTACATGGATGTACCTCAGTACTGTTATGAGGACTACATGGGAAAACATACAAATAACTTTCACTCTAACTTATATATTCATGCTATATGTATGAACAGTTTCTCAAAAAATTTTCATACATACACATATATATGCATATATACATATATATAATCTTCACTAAAAAATTACAGCAATGTTCTATTTTATGTGCCAAGGAAAATGGGTTATTTAATTACTCAACAAATGTTACTGATTTTTTTATTTGCCATGGTATAGTCATCATTTTAACATTTCCAAAAGTAAGTCAGTATTAAGCCAGTTAAGGGAGAGATTCATAAAAGAAATGTTGGACAAAAGTTTTATTTTTTTTTTAACTGATGATTTCTTGCTGTTCTTAAAGAAATGACATTAAGAAATACTATCAGATTTAGGCCATTAAAAAACCATAAGGGACTCTAAACTACAGGAAACAAACTGAGGGTTGTTGGAAGGGAGGTGGGTGGGGGCATGGCTTAACTGGGTGATGAGCATTAAAGAGGGTGTGTGATGTAATGAGCCCTGGGTATTATATCCACATGATGAATCACTAAACTCTACCTCTGAAACAATACACTATATGCTAATTAATTGAGTTTAAATTTAAAAAAAAGAGACGGCCATCAGTTACATTTGAAAGTGGATTTGTTTTGTCTTGGTTTGTTTTTAGAATGACATGATTTGAAAATAAATTCCAAAGTATTAAAAATTTAATCACTGATAAAGACAAGGAAATAAAATACATAGGTCTCCTTCTACCCCCAATTCTTTGGTGTACAAAGAAAGAAGAATGAGGAATAGTATGTTCAACTAGAAAAAGGATCTGGGCAAGAGGAAGCTTTAGAAAGAAAACAGATGGTCATTTTTTACAGAAAAAGAGGGTATCACCAAGAAGGGCATTGCAAAAACGGAAGCTACAGTGATACAAATAATGCATAGAGTGAGAAAAACTGAGGGGAAAAGGGGTGGGGGGAGAGAATGTTTCTAGAATATGGAGAGCACACATTCAAAATTAATTTTTAATACCTTTATTGAGGTAAAAATCCAAGATCAATCTTGGAAGACAACAAACTTTTGGTTTTTTCCCCCTCAAAGACAAGAAACAGAGAGTATATTTAAAAAATGCATAACACTTTTTAGATGAGTGATATTAAAGTTAAGAACTTGAAAGAGGTTGGGGAAGGGACTGAGTGTTAAAGAAATGCATAGAGAATAAAATATCACTTTTACTGGGAAATTAGCTTAAAGCATATGCCCTGTTATAAAAAAGAAAGTGATAAGGCTAAGAGAGTAAGTCTTAAAAATTCTCATCTTAAGACCAAAAAAAAAAAAAAAAAAAACTGACTGTATAAGGTGATGAATTTTAACTAAATTCACTATAATCATTGTGCAGAATATATATGCATCATTATGTTGTCCACCTTAAAATTAGGGACTATTATGACAATCATATCTCAGTAAAGCTGGGGGGGTAGAGAAAGTGGTAAAGGAAAACAGCTCAATTTAAAGCAAGCTATTAATGAACAAATGGTTCAGATTCATCCCTGTCACTTATAAGCTGCCAGGAAATACCACAGAACAACTAACTGTAGATATGGCGATGTGAGTTGATTACTACTAACACAGATCACCATGTTGACAGAGACTTAGGAGTGTCTCAGTAGCAAGGCCAGTCTAAGATATTTATGAGGTTTGGAGATCTGGTTTTAGGTGGGTCTTCCCACACAGGGTCTAACTTCATCTTGGGCAAGGATTCTGATGTAATAATTTAGGACTGACACAGACGAAGCAAAGTGAGGGTTTTGAGGTGAGAGTTCAAAGAATCTTGGAAAATAATCAATTGTTTGATGCTATTGAAAAGTTATATAGCCTGTTGGTCACTTAAATGAGTTTTATAGGAAGTTCCCAAAAAACAATTAATTTTTTCAGAGCTTTTACCTTCCTGGGCAAGAGTTTCCTCGAATAATAAAGCCAACTTGATGAAGACAGTGGAATTATAACCTTTTGTTTGTGAGCAGAGTAAACTGTGTGGGTATAGAGGTTTCTGTGCTCCATTTACTTCTTTTTTACATAGAACTAGAAATGTTTCACATATGGAGCAAGACTTCCTTTTCAAGTATGGACAATGATGGCAAAATATAGACAGTTCAGTGCTAATCAATCAAGTTTTAGTAAGAAAATATTAGAAATCTTCAAAACACATTACGTTCTAACAATCCATCAGTGTAGTCATTTTGCTATAAAACATGAATATTTATTTCTAATGATTTAAAGAATTCTTTATTATTTTATTTGAATTTTTCTATTTTCTTCATCCTTGAGATCTTAAGGATGCTCTTTCTTTACATTCTTATGACATTCAGTTTGTGGATATAACTAATGAATGTAGCAAATATGGTATATTTTACTAAGTAATTGTTATTAGAACATTTGAGATGAAAAGTATAACAATTAGTAACAAACATGGTGATATTTATCTACCTTATAATAACAATATATCAAGAATGATGTATGGAAAATGAATTTATATTCTGAAATATTTATTAATACATGATATTAGTTAATATTAGAAAATAACAGAATTTAAATTAAAATTTGAAAACAGCAATGCCATGAAATATAAATAAATTTCATAGTTTATCCAATTGATGGGGGGAAAAAAGGAAAAGAAAAACAAACAGTGTCAAGGAAGATTCTTCCCCAGGAGGAACCACAGGGATTACTGGGACCTAAGACAAGCAGCTCTGAGTAAAGCCAACAGGAACTGAATCCCAATTAGAGAAGCGTTTTAGTCTTCACTGTTTGAATATTCAAATCCTCCATTAGTTTGCCAGCAGCACTTCATTTTTAACGTATCTTCAGGACTTCATTAAATGACTCCAAATTTTTTTCCCAAGGTTTAAAACATTTACACTGTGAATATATCATTTTACTTATTTATGGAGTAAAAGAGATTAGTTAATGATGTCTCCTAAAGCAGAGAAAAGGGAGAAGAAATGGGAAAGAAATCATAAAAGACAAATGATTAAGTAATGTAGGTTGTTTTCTATTAAACCTTCAAGTCAGGATGAAATATACAGTGCTTGCTATTGTTTTAAAAGGCAGTGGAAATGGAGAAAGCATAATAATGGTATAATTATAAATCTTTGAAGTTCTTCAGTTTCTAAAAGCATTAAATCTCTTAATGTAGTGAGATTGTACAATTCAGCTCAAGACAGATATATTAGCATTGTTTGTTTCACAATAGTATAATTTAAAACAACACCTATAGATGAAAAATATACACTTTGCCCTTGGTTATTTATTCCTTTTTTTGTATCCCTTTGTCCTTGGCTAATTAAACAGAAAGTAGGATTAATTTGTGAGGGCTCTACCCACATGGTGGGGTCTTCCTTGACTATGATGTTTAACATACAGTCTTCCCTTTAAAAAATAAAATGACATAAAACAAAATATAGCCTTCCCTTCTACACACAAACACACAGACATACGCACACACACACTTCTGCTTTTTCTGTACAGCATTCATGGCCATCTGGCTTATCTGTTATTCTTAAATATTTGTTATTATTTATTTGGTTAAGTTTTGCTCCCTCCCACCCACACCCTAGAATGTTCAGCTTCATAATCATAAAAACATTGTTTTATGCTGCTTTATTCCCATAGGTCCAGTCAGTGTCTACCAAGTAGTAGGTAATTGTATATCTATCTATCTATCTATCTATCTATCTATCTACCTATATCTCCTTTCTTTTTTTGTGATCATTAATATTAATTATAAGAATGGAGGGAAAAATAAGAAAGGGCTGGAAGAAAAAATGAAGGAAATTATGAAGGATTAACTGGGCAGCACAGCAACATGAAAGAAGGTCATCATTAGATTTCTAAACCTTCCTGGAAGTGATTTTCTGTTTCATTTTTATCTCACCATGCTGATAAGGAAAGAGGGTCTAAGACTAGATCCCTTCTGGCAGGAGTCTGTATCCTCACTTTTCCTCGGCATGTTTTCCCTTGTACTTTCATTACACTAGGATAATTTGTATGAGGGTTGTGATAGTTAATTCCATGTGTCAACATGCTTGGGCCACCAGGCACCCAGATGTTTAGTTAAACATTATTCTGGGGTCTCTGAGTTTGTCTCCTCATGACAGTAATATTGAAATTTGAGGCCTTAGCAAATCAGATTGCCTTCACCAGTGTAGAAGGCCTTATCCAATTCACTGAAGGTTTGTATAAAAGAAAAAGGCAGAATAACAGAATTTACTTTCTGTCAGATTGTCTTATATCCGGAACATAACTCTTCTCTTGCCTTTGGACTCAGATGAGAACTTACGCCATTAGCTTTCCTGGGTCTCCAGCCTGCTGATTGGAGATCCTGGGACTTTTCAGCCTCCACAACTGCATGTACCAAATCCTTATAATAAATCTCTAACTAACACAAAGTCTTCAGATGCAAGTGGTCAAGGACACCACTAAGCTTGACTTCAGTGCTGAAGTTTTTCTTTTCTTAGTCTTACCTACACACACAAAAATATGGTCCAAAGTAGGGTCTCTGTTGGTCTCTGGACAAAGCTTCATAGCACTAAGGAAACTACTTATATAAAAGTCACCAATGATTGTGCCATTTGCAAAATCCATTAGACAATTTTCAAGCCTGGAACTACGTGATATCTCATCAGTTCTCAAGAAACATGAGCTTGTTTTCATCTAAACTCTTAGTTGTTTTGACTTCCATGACCATCATTCTCTGCTGTTCTGTTCTTGAAGTCCACTAGTGATTTTCCTCTCTGAACTTACTGGTGTTTACTACTTTATCAAGACTATAAATCATTGGAAGATGTACTTTTTGTAAACACTAAAACTATTAAAATATTCGATCAGTCTTTCATGGTGTTTTCTAATAAATTTTGAATATTATATATTTTATACAAAAATAAAATTTAAAAATGAGATAAAAACAAAATGACAGTATTTTTTAAATGTTGTTTAGTTGTAAAGACTTTATATTAATCATTAGCAAATCAGGAAAATGTACATTATGGGCAAGATGCATTGTTAATGATAAAGAAAATGACTCCATATTACAAATAGCTATCTTAAAAATTCTTTTTTTCAAAGTGGGGAAAAAAGCTTTAGATTGATTGGATCTGTTTATTGTTTTCATCCCAGGAAGTGCCAGTGGACTGATTAGTTTTTTTTTTTTTTTTACTTTTAATTTTTTATTTTTTATAAACATATATTTTTATCCCCAGGGGTACAGGTCTGTGAATCACCAGGTTTACACACTTCACAGCACTCACCAAAGCACATACCCTCCCCAATGTCCATAATCCCACCCCCTTCTCCCAAACCCCCTCCCCCCAGCAACCCTCAGTTTGTTTTGTGAGATTAAAAGTCACTTATGGACTGATTAGTTTTTAAAAATATTCTACTATAACATTTTCTTGTTATTTCTTGCACCTACATTGTATTTTTATATACAGCCTTAAATTTCTTGTCATTAATATATTAAAACTCTGTCTTTTTTAGCAAGAGATAGGTCAATTAAATCTAGATAATACAGTATTTAAACTTACTTTTGATATTTGGCTTTATTTATTTGATTAAAGTTTGCTCCCAACCACTCACTCCCACACTAGAATGTTCAAGTCCACCACTTTTTAACCTAACCAGGCAGAGGTAATCGATGAGTATTGCAAATTACTGGTTGTGAACAAATGATGAAATATTGCTCTCAACACCTGTGCATCCTTTAATTTCCATTCATCCCTAAAGATGAAAATCACGATCAAAATATTGGTAATAATAAAAAGTGACAAGATAAAAAGAGGAGGAAGAAGAGGGAATAAAAAGCTCAGAAGCTATATTTTGGAGTGTATGTGTGCCAGGTATTTTTCTAGACAGTTTACATATATGAACCCATTTAGTCTTCACTGAGACCCCATGAAGCAGGTGATATTACAATTCCCTTTTCATCGACGACAAATACATGGAGCACATTGATCGGTAGAACTGGAATATAAACACAGGAGGTCAGGCTCTAGAGCCTTTACTTCTAACCACCAGATAGAGTATCTCTCATATTTAGGTTGTTTATGATGTGGGGACCTCTAACGTAAAACTCAACAAGGGTGCCAGTGATGATCTCTTTGTAATTACTATCAGAGCTTATTTCTTTACTTATTAAGGTAGAAGCAAAAATATATATGAGTTCTAATATAATCTTCCTAAACCCCAATGAATAGAACTTTACACATTCTTGTTTGTTGTTAGCTCCTAAATTTAGAGATTATTTTTCTAATTATAATATTCCTCAAAGCTTATGTCTGACCTCTTTCCTGACTCAGGCTAGATTCAGTATTTCTCAGAATGAGGTTCAAGATTATGTGCATCCTACTAACCTTAAATGTTTATAAAAATAAAGATCCCTGAACTGTACCTCTACTTGTACTGAATCAAAATTTCTAGACCAGGAAATGGGAATGTACATCTTAACCAAAAGTCTAGTGCTTTTCATGGCGCACTCAATTTCAGATGCCTTGTTACAGACATCTTGTCAATTCCTAAGGTTTAACAAAGAGAATTCAATCTCATAACGTTGTAATTGAGCTTTACCAAAATCAACAATTTACAACATTGTAATTTAAAAACAGTTACATTTGTCATTATATAATATCTAAGCCCTGAACATAATTGCAGTTCTGAACAAAATGTAGCTCTGAAAAAAGTAATGATATTAATAATCTGCATGCCATTTTTAATCAACATATATTAGCTTGTACAGATCACCAATACATTTTCTAATTTTCACCATCCTGTTCATAATTGTTTCTGCACTTTTTTCAGGAATTAATATTGAGTTTACTCCCAGGCAGAATTTACGCTCTCTTAATAATCAGATGAGAAACAGGTCATCTTTTGTCCTTTGTCACCTTTGATAACATTTAAGGTTTCTCAGGGATAGTGGCTCAAGAATTCTGCAAATTCTTTTATTATTATAAGATGTAATTTATCTAGGTGTAGAGACTAAAACTAAGTTAAAGGAGACATAGTGATCCTTGGATAAGGATTAGAATGATTATGAATCAGAAACAAACCCTGGGTCAGCAATTCACTCTATCTTCTTTATTTTGTATCACTATTGATCATTCAAGATGTAATTGATAAGTAGGCTGGGCCAGCTAAACTACCAAGAGAAAAGCACATTATTTTTCTCCAAGCAGTGGGCACATTCCCTTGTCATTGTCCTATTTTATTTTTTAAAATATTTTATTTATTTATTTGACAGACATAGATCACAAATAGGCAGAGAGGGGGGCTGGGAATCAGGCTCCCTGCTGAGCAGAAATCCTAATGCAGGGCTTCATCCTGATGTGGGCTCCATCCCAATGCAGGCTCCATCCAAATGCGGGGCTAGATCCCAGGACCCTGAGATCATGACCTGAGCCAAAGGCAAGAGGCCTAACCCACTGAGCCACCCAGGCACCCTCATTGTCTTATTTTAAAGAAATAATTGAATTCATTCTCCCTAACTCCAGTGGCTTCAAATAACTTTGCTCATTACATGGCTTAAATTTCATCCAACAACACTTAGTTTTGAGCTGCATTCTCTTATCTATTCTAAATTTTATGTTTCCTGTCACTTTAATATGCTCTAAAAGTTCTCAGTGTGTGTCCTGCAGTGTCCGAATTAAATGCTTCCCTCATTTCATTTTTCTATCAGTTATGATAATGGATAATTATTTGGATATTATTTGATTTAAGATATTATTTGATTTAGCCCTACTTTTCTAAGGGTTCCACATTTTCTTTAGTGTTACAGGAGTTTCATCTCTTCTTTATCTAGGAAGCCAGTTTGCACTGACCATCTGCAACAGAACTCACTACTTCATGAAGCTTGTTTGCACCACGGATCAGAGGAGTTCCTTAGCTAGGTATTCATGCCATTTGGACCTTCAAACAGAATTACATTTTCCATCCCTTTTCCGCCTTCAGCCTGCTTTTTATGTTTACACTGTCTTCAACATGCAAAGCCTGTTTAGATAAAAGAGAACATAGCTTTATTTTAATGGTAACATGTCCAGATAAAAGCGTTATGGACTACATTGTGGGTAAATTCTTTAAGTACAACTAAGAAAGATATGGAAATGCCACTTCTGTTTTTAAGAGGCCATTTTGAAGAGATGGTGATAAATTATAATAATGAGCTCATTGTCCAGTTTGAGTCATACTCTCCACTTCAGTTTCTATACCCCAGCTCAAGGCATTTTATATCATATATCAGAGCATGCCATTAACATATGCAGTCAAAATTAACAGATGTAGTTTCTGAAACCACTCTTCAGCAGCCATTCCTTTTATAGATTTTGCTATTGCTATTTTCTATAACTTAATTTCCATTTTTCTTCCTATTTTGTGTTCTAGTTTATCTATAATCCTAGTTTTGCATTTATTATTATTATTTTTTTCTTTGCTTTGGTTAACTATCACCATTCTGCCAATAGCACAGTTCTTTATTATCATACTAAACTCAGTGGAAACTCAGAAAGGTTGTCTCAGGCACAATGCTATAGTTTAGTATGGAGAATGACTTAAGAAGTACAAAAAGCTTATTCATTATAGAAATATTCATGAAGTTCCTACTATGCTCCAGACACTGTGATTAAATTATGAATATGACTTAGTCCCTGTTCTGAGGAAGATCATGGTCATATTCCCTATATAAATACTAACACCATTCCTCCTTTTTTTCTCTTTATTAGATTTCTCCAAGATAGTCCCCAGTAGCATTCCAAGAAATTTATAATTGCAAAAGTTAAAAGTGGCAACAGTAACTACATTTCATGTGGCAGTTAGAGGAGAAATTTTTAAAGATTCTCCTCTGAAAGTAGAGTCATGACAATTGCTTAGAGTGATATATTATGGCAAAGATAAAGGGAACAGAATTTAAATGTTAAAGTATCTGAAAGTAAATGTATTCATAGTTAAAAATTGTACTTAAAATCCAAGTTTTAAGTCCATGGTAAGTATAAATACATGGTAACTTCTAGTGTATGTTTTTAGGTTTGGAATTCATCCTCTTGATTTGGGGAAGAGGGTGGAATCTACATTTCATTGGAGTTTTTTTTTTTTTTTTTCCCTTTCTCTTCTTTTTTTACATACTGATGGAAGGTTAAATCCTCAAGAAGACTCTTACTAAGATGTTCCAGTAGAGGTATGTTTTTGTTTTTTTTTTAAAGAGGATATTTTCTTTTTATGATCTGATAAATTAATTGCAGAAAGCTACTTCTGCAATGAAGAAGTTTCTTTTAGATGCACAAAAAAATAGATTATATTCCAAAATTTTTGTTTGAGTTAAATTAAGACCTATTTGGAGAGTTCAAAATGAATTGATGGCAACATCATGGTCATATTTAGGGACTTTATAAGAATAATGAACTAACATTAGATGAAACTAGTATGTACTATACTTATTAAGTTATGAGGCTGTTATGTACTGTAATTGGATCTTAGAGGTTTGGCAAAATAGGGTATCTAAATCAAAATAGACATAAATAAAGCTTTACAGAATTGTTTTCCTTTTTCCCTCTCTTGGGCATTATGGGATCTGTTACGTTTTTAGTTGACTGTTCAGAACTATTATTCCCACGAAAGCAATTTGGACCATAAGTGGGTCTCTGTGGCAATGATCCCTCACAGGAATCTTCATTCACTCTTTGAACAGGAAGTTATGAAAACTGTAAATTTATCAAAAAGTAACACCTCGATATTCACATAGGAGATAGTCTCAATGTGGATGTTCTTCTAATGCTCTGTCTCCTATTTCTCTTACAAAGGACAAGTGGATAATAAAGTGAGGACAAGCCTGTTAGGCCTATGCAATACAATGAGGAACAAGCAAAGCACTTGAACACATCGAACCACTGGGTTTCTAATGTTCATAACTGATAAATGGCCACTGATTGAAGGATTTATGCGTTAAATATTCACAGCTGTCTTTCTCTTTAAAACTAAAACAAACACCCTGTTGGAAATAAATAAAAATGTAAGAGATACTACTATTCTTGCAGTATTACTGAGTAGCATGCTAGCTCTGTTTTCCTATTAATTACTCTTTAACATAATATGAATAATTAAACAAGCATTCACACCCTATCCAAAATGGTAAGGATTCATGTATTACAGTACTTTACCCTTACATTCAAAGTTAAAATGCAAGGACAAAATGATTTCCTCAGTTTATTTAGTTTAATAAAAGTGAAAACAGAGCCTACATATATAGGGTTCATATTTTTAAAAGGAACTCCTTATAATTAAAAACAATATAAAAATAAACATTTTGATAAGAGTCTCAGAGCTCACACTATAAATGACCAGCTCCAGAGTCCAATGGTAATATTCTAGTAAATATAAAATGGCTACTGAGCTTGCTGGCTGCTTATAGTCAGCTCATTAGAGTCATTCAAATATTTGCTTTATAAAGGAATTACTGAAATATTAAAGTGCTAAATAAAGTAGAATCCCATCTTGTTTTGTCTACAGTCTTATATATAGTTTATAATACATTAGATGAATATTTGTACCTGAATCACCTTCCAAAGTCACCAGAATGACATTCTCTTTGTTCACTTGTGCAGTGTTATTTGCCTAATATACAGCAACACACAGACACACACATGCAATCTCATCTGGAAGGTGCTACTTCACTCTCTCGGCATTGAGGTATGTTCCTATAGAGTACAATCCCTTATAAAGGTTTTCACCCATTTAATGCCCAATTACATCATGCTCATACTAAATTTGTTTTAAGCAAAATGCTAATCATCTCTGGATTCTGTTTGTTTCACAAGTGAAAACTGAGTTTTTTTTTTAATTCAGTCGAGATGTTCATCAGATTTACATTTTCCCTCTCATTACAGAACTTTAAAATGAGCCACACTTCATAGCTCAAAGTGTGGAAGATGTCATTAAACTAGCTGTCTAATCAAGAAGGTGTAAAAAATTTAATTAAACTAATAGCAGGCTGACTCAATTATTCTAAAATATATTAAAACACATGGTGTACATGTGATTACAATCATAATTCATATACAACTTTGTTTACTTTTTGCTCATTTTATTAAGCTGAGCTTTTTCCTTGCAAATATTTAGTACATACATATTCAATTCTATATATATATATGCACATAGCCATGCATGCACATATATATGAACATATACATGCACAATTATGGATATCAGTATATAAAATATATAAACATCCTTTGCATTTTTATAACAGAAAATAATGCAACACAAAGCCAGTATTAAGGTACATATACCTCGCCTTTCATGTGGATGTTTTCCATATTTTAGCTTGTCATTATTGCTAAAATCAGCACTTTTTTTTTAATGGCAAAATTCATCTTTACTAAAGGGCATTGTTATTTTCCTTTTCCTCTGTGAAGCCCTAACTCTTGTTTACTCTACAGTTACCTTGTACTTTTTTTTCTTCAAAAGCCTAAGTCTCAGAGGATTTGTGTGAATAATTCTATGTAATTTTACTCAGAAAACTGTGGTTTTCACCAAAAGTAGAAATATTAAGGGTTTTCCTATGAAAACTGCTTTGTTTTGTTGAAAGCCATCAGTTTGTATTCGCCTGTTTTCCAGATGCCTTACAGAGATTCATTCTTAGTCAAGAAAAAGGTTCTGGAGGCAAGGGGGTTGGGTGGGGGGTTGGGTGAGCCTGGTGGTGAGAATTATGGAGGACACATACTGCATGGAGCACTGGGTGTGGTGCATAAACAATGAATTTTGGAACACTGAAAAGAAATTAAATTTAATTTAATTTTAAAAAAAGGGACGCCTGGGTGGCTCAGTTGGTTGAGCAGCTGCCTTCGGCTCGGGTCATGATCCCAGCGTCCTGGGATCGAGTCCCACATCGGGCTCCTTGCTCGGCGGGGGGAGCCTGCTTCTCCCTCTGTCTCTGCCTGCCATTCTGTCTGCCTGTGCTCACTCTTGCTCTCTCTCTCTCTGACAAATAAATAAAATCTTAAAAAAAAAAAATTAGCTAAAAAAAAAAAAAAGGTGGGATGAGAGAGCAGTGCAGCTTGATATGGACAGAAACATGTCTCCCCCTCTGCAGACTGGTGTGTGTATCAATCAAAGTAAGGGCCAGCTTTTCACATGGTAACAGTGCTATCTTTGTATCTACCTAGGCAGATTTTAGGTTTCTAAGAGGCAGAAAAGAAAATTAAAAATCACTGTTGGTTTTGGGATATCGGCTTGAAGGTCAATAAGCATCCTCCAAAGTTCTTATTCTTCTGCTTTGAGTCCACTGAATACACGTTGGGAAAGGACTGTCAGTGTTCTCAACAATTTCACGTGTCATGAATTTCAGAGCTAAGTATATTTCTCAAATCATTTTTATATAGCAAAGATGTCAAAGACACCCCAGCATATCAATACTATGAAAATTAAATGATTCTATACCGAAGTCTATATTAAGGGTCCATACTAATTACTGAAAAGAGGAATTTTGGTGTCTTTTTTTTTTTTTTTATTAATTGCATCATTGCCTATCACTTGTTGGCAACATATTTAAAAATAGAAACTGTATGTAAATCTATGTTTTAAATAGTCGCCTCTCCTTTGTATGCAATGGCACGTAGAAATCAGTGGCCATATTTTTGGCTAGGATTCATACTATCGTTTTTACTATGAATATCTTCCTGATAAAAAATGACAAGATTTCTTCCAAATAAATGAAAAGTAGATTTTCACATCACTATGAAACCTCTGCCTTACTAAATATGATTGTAACATGTAAGAAACTGGCAAAAATATTTACCCTTTATTATGCCTCAGTCTGCTAAGGTCACATTCAGGTTTTGATGTGAAGGGATCAAGACCTATTCCAGTGGCTGTTGGCTCTCATCTGTACTTCTGAGAGATCTTTGGATTACTTAGTAAGCGTTACTCCAGATGGCTGATTGGCAGCTGGCAACCGCTCTACCCATCACAACATATGGTTCACTGATGGTTGACAACTGTCATTTAGGCAAGATTCACTAGAGCTATATGCCAATCATAAAACACTCACTAAAAAGGGGGATCAAAGCCTGAACTAACATGTGCAGCCTTGCCCGACTAGATCCTAATTAGTCACTTTCACTGGAAAGCTCCCCTAGAATGTAACAAAATGAAATCTCACTGGGGTGGAAAAAGTTTGCTAAAATATGAATAAATACAAATTTAAACTTCATTTAAGCTTTTATAGTGAGAAATTTCTTTTTAATACCTTAGTAAAACATGGCTAGTTCATAATAGTTAAATTTTTAAACTTTTAAATTGTTTTTTAATAATCAATAAGCTACAACTTCAGGATAAGACATTTTCTGCATATATTCCAAACGGTTCTTAGTACATTTTTAAAATGGCGATGTTATTGATAGTGTGGAAGAAGCCTGCAAGATTCAACCTTCTTAAGATCCCAATCTTCTCATGCGAGATATAGGCTCAGAATGGATTTTATTTTTAACAAGCTAGTATTAAATGGTCACTTGAAAGCGTCAAAATAAGTTAGGAGCAAAAATCTATTTGGCCAAAGATCTTTCATTAAAATCTACAGAACACCGTTTTTATTACCCTTTTTGGCACAACAAAGAATGAATGATACAGCGTTGAAAATACTAGAGGTGCTTTGATCATAGCACTCCTCTTGATTTGAGGAAGTATAGTCTGGTATGTACGTAAGGGTCTATAGTCAGACACACTTAGCTTTGTCATGTACTAGATGTGGCCTTAAACAACTTTCTTAAAATTAAAAAGCTAATAGTTGAAATATAAGGGTGATAATAGCACTGGTCTCATAGGGTTGAATAAGGTAATAGATGGGGTATAATTATTCTTTAATAAGTGCTAGAAAATCAAATTATCAAATATCATTGGGATGCCTGGGTAGCTCAGTTGGTTAAGCAGCTGCTTTCGGCTCAGGCCATGATCCCAGCGTCCTGGGATCGAGTCCCACATCGGGCTCCTTGCTCAGCAAGGAGCCTGCTTCTCCCTCTGCCTCTGCCTGCCATTCTGTCTGCCTGTGCTCGCTCTCTCCTCCCCCGCCTCTGATAAATAAATAAAATCTTTAAAAAAAATTATCAAATATCATCAAGTTAATTATCATTACCATCTAGTTCATCTAGGGTTTAAATTTTTCTGGAAATACAATATTCACTTAATTTTATACAAATTTATATCAATAAAAATAATGCCTTACTTGATATACTACTTTACAGTTTATGAATTGATGTTTATTAAAATTATTAATTTGTTTCCAAAACTCTGGGAAGTAAGCCAATGTCTCTTTTCTTAAATAAAGAATTTCATGCTCAGAGTGTTGGAAGTATTTGCCTATACTCACAAAGTTTTTCATTGTCAAAGATACAATTAAAATCAAAATTATCTTAAACCCTATGCTGCTCCTGTCCCATCACTGATTTATTTGCTCTTCTTTATAGATCTTCAATATTTTTAACAGTTTATGTTTGAAAAATAGTTATGTTTTATATAAACAACAGCCTAAATAAATATATAACAACCTTCATTTATTTCCTGCTATAAGAGATATGTTATTGTATGGTTCAAGAAATTCAGAAAAAAAATTCTTTTTAAAAATATTTTATTTGTTTATTTGAGAGAGCAAGAGAGAGCACAAGAGAGGGGAGGGGCTGAGGGAGAGGGAGACACAGACTCCCTCCCTGCTGAGCGGGGAGTGCTATTCCAGACTCTATCCCAGGACCCTGGAATCATGACCAGACCTGAAGTCAGATGCTTAACAGATTGACCCACACAGGTGCCCCCAGAAAACTTTATAATTTTTATAAAATGTTTTTAAAGACAGTCTGATATTCTGAACAGGTTAGTTTAATGTAAAAAAAATTAAAAATCAGATTAATATAAAACTACAAATGAAAGGGGCATCTGAGTGGCACAGTTGGTTAAGCATCCAACTCCTGGTTTCAGCTCAGGTCATGATCTCAGGGTGGCGAGATCAATTCCCATGTCAGGGTCCATGCTCAAAGCAGAGTCTGTTTGAGTTTCTCTCCTCCTCTCCCTCTGCCCCTCCCCTCCCTGAAATCGTCAATCAATCAATCAATCAATCTTAAAAAAATCACAAATGATGTTTTCCGATAATTATAATTTAAATAATGCTTAAATAACCTCATATGTGTGTATGCATGCCTTTTTCCCTCTCTATATACATATATACATAAATATGTACATACATACATATATACATATAATGTATATATACAATCTTTTTATACACCTATATACATATATATATATACACTACAATATAATATGTAAAATTATCTATTATGCCAGAAAATGAGTAAACAAATTTTATTTGAAATATAAGCTGTATAAATTTATAATTGAGAAAGTATTTTCACATTTTAGAGGTATTTTTTTAATACAAATTTGTTATTTTTATTTATTTATTTTTTTAAAGTAGGCTTCATGCCCAGAGTACAGCCTAATGCAGGGGTTGAACTCACAATCCTGATATCAAGACCTGAGCTGAAATTGAAATTCAGATACTAAAGTGACTGAACTACCCCGGTGCCCCTGTTTTTATATTTAAATTTAATGTATTTAATGTAACATAATATTTTATTTTGTCTTTAATATGTATTAAACACTTCACCAAAACACCACTGTATAAAAGACTGATTACATCCATCATAATCATGCTAATAAATTATGCCTGTGTGCTTTAAAATTATTGAAATATATGTATAGAACTTTAGTATTAACAGATATGTCTTGATAAAAGATGAAAAAGGTAACCTTCTGAAAGCTTTCTTCCCAACTTCAATTACCCAATTCATTTATTCTAGCCTTCCTTCTTTTCTCCCAACCCAATTCCTTACCAAGTGCTTAATGCTTTTCTATTCTTTTTCCCTTCCATCCCCATGACTTCTCAGTGTCAAACCAGATTCCTAAAGCCACCACTGACCCTAGTCTTCTAATTACCTATCCCGTTCTCCATAATGCTACCCACATGACATTCTAAAATTTCGAAACGGGTAATTCTGTTACACTGATAAAACACCAGGGCCCCTCCCCACCCACTGTTATCTAAAGAATGATGATGAAATGTTTTGTGATGGCATCTGAGGCTCCTCTGATCTTCATTTGCCTTCTAGAGCCAGCCTCCTAGACATCCTTCACCCACGTGTCTGCTTTATATATGAATGCTAAAAATGAACAAATTACTCATATTTCTTGAGATACCAGGCTGATTTCATACCTCTTTATTTTTGCTCCCGGTGCCTGGCATGCTTTCTTTACTGGGTCTGATCCTTCCCCCTTTCCATCTGCCATCAGATCAGCCTTCCATTGACAATGCTTGTTTGCCTTTATCATCAGGTCTACACATAAATCCATCTTACTAACACACCTCTTTCTGTTTTTGTTTTATTTTCAACACTGTCATTGTATTAAGTATTGCTATATTTCAAAGTGCTCAGAGACAATTGGGTATGTTTTCAGTCCCTTTTTTCAGGGAAAATGTTGCTTGCTCAAAAGCAGCCATCATGCAATTCACTCATCTGAAAGCCCATATAAAAAGACACCATTTATCTTTTCTATTCCTTTATTTTTTTCCCCTATTCCTTTAGCCTACATCTGTACATAAAAGTTTTTGTACACAAGGTCTTATGCCATTTACTATGGTTTCATCAATATAAAAGTATCTTTTTAAGACATACGTGAGCAGTTACCATGCACAAGTGTCTTGGGTGCATCTTGTTATAGATGTTTTCAAGTTCTGCTACCAAGGTATATAAAACAAACACCTAATAGTCTATGGAGCTCAAGGGTCTCGTTCACTGTAAAGCCAGTCCTAACCTCATCCCTCATTTGTAGGTATGACTGCTTTTGGCATTTCAACTATGAAGATTATAACACGATTGTGATTCTTTCACCTAGGAAGGAATATGTTCTCATGTTCTATCTAATAATATCACGTATCTGTTTGTTGGATGTAGCCACATAAAAATACTTTTCACCTAATTTGGAGGGTGTGGTCATCAGATTTAAAAGCCATATGGAGGGGTGCCTGGGTGGCTCAGTGGGTTAAAGCCTCTGCCTTCAGCTCAGGTCATGATCTCAGGGTCCTGGGATGGAGCCACAAATCAGGCTCTCTGCTCGGCAGGGAGTTTGCTTCCTCTTCTCTCTCTGCCTGCCTCTCTGCCCACTTGTGATCTCTGTCTGTCAAATAAATAAATAAAATCTTAAAAAAAAAATAAAAGCCATATGGAGTATATGAAACTAAGGGGGGCGGAGCTCGGAAGGAAAGTAAATGACAAATGGAATCTGAATGCTTGATTATTTGGAAATAGTTAAAAATGATGGGAGGGTTGAAGCACCTGGGTGGCTCAGTTGGTTAAGCATCCCACACTTGACTTTGGCTCAGGTCATGATCTCGGGGTGGTGAGACTGAGCCCCTCTTTGGGCCCCCTCCTGGATGCGGAGCCCACTTAAGATTCTTTCCCCCTCACTACCCCTTCTTTCTCCTCCCACCCCCACTTCCCATTTGCACTCTTTCTCTCCCACGCCCCCCCCCAAAAAAAAGATGGTAGGGAATAAAACATTTTATGGAGAAAGGTGACAATTTTTTATTTACTTAGTGTGCAAAACTAAGATTTGACCCCCACGACCTATATTTAGGAGATGACAGGCAATATTAGTAACAATATTTACATTAAAGAATGTCTTTAACATAGATGTTCAAAACTTTGTCAGGAAGTTTAAGAAAAAGCTATTTGTAGAATAAATTAAATACTCTAGGGGCTATTTTCAACTCATAATTGATCATGATACTATATTTTAATGCATTGTATTTTCATTTGGAGTGCCATTGGTAATGTAATAAATCAATTAAAGAAAAAAATAATTATGTTCTTACTTTCAAAGACACCTGTGGTAGCTCAGAAAATTATGAATGCAATTAATATTCAGCTTTTAATCTTAGGAGTACATTTTAAATGTCAAGATAGAGAGGAGACATCTTAAAGTCCTTAACTACATCACATAGCCCACAAAAATATGTTTGCAATGATGCGAGAGTGCAATTACTTATTTTATTTCAAATTTAATTGACTGTTTCTGTACTTAATTAAACATCTAATGTAGGGTTGGGATGTAATATTAAGGAAAATTGTTTTGAAATGTCATTAAATAGATGACTCTGCATGTTCATTTCAAAATGTATAAATTTCATGAATAAAAATCACCCTATACTCCAGCTATTGTGATTCTCTATCATGTTACATAGTAAATTAATGTGATATTTAAGTAAGGATGTCTTAGAATCTCCTTCAATATATATTAAATATGTTTAAATAAACTTATTATGCATCTCTCAATTTCCCATCTAAAGGTAACAAATATTTGTATTATTTCCACATGAAGATGTACCTCAAGGTAATTTTTAAACTAGGAAGCATGATGCAAATATATTAGATGACATCATCAAGATTACAGAAATTCAGTACTGCTCTTCAATTAATAAACTTAATTGTCAACTTTTAATAGAAGTTAAATGATCTAAATTAGAGGATAATGATCATTGGATTTCTTACCTATTTTATATTTACTTTTGCAATTTAAATATGCACAAATATAAAGATGTCAGACATTCTTTCTCTTAAAACAATGCTCCCTTTTATTTAAATATCCTAATTAGCACTCTCTATTATAACATGTCTTCACTCATAGTAAATGTTAACATATTCATAACAAAGTATATGCTTAGAGACTGTTTGAAACTCCAGGAGGTAAGAAATCATAATTTTGGATAGAAACACTTTCCCCCATGATTGCTATTGGTGGGGATTTTTTCTCTGTATGCAATTTGTTTTGAAATAATTTATTTTTTGTTCTGAACAATGAGAACTTTATTACATGCTGTTGTAGTTTCTGCTTTTTCTCCATGTTTATCAATCATATAAATCTGGCTAGATGATGGCTCCCAGTAAGCATGGTACTGGCACCTGAACCTGAATATTTGGGCCACATCTTTGAATCTTAGAGTGATCCACAAACTCTTTGCTGCCTCCAAAAACTGGACAGGGAATATTTTGGGTCAAGAAAAGGCAGAAAGCAAATATGAAACTATGAAGTGTTTATTTTCAATTTTATTGGAATCTAGAATAAGGATATTTTTGAAGGGCACTTTTCTCATTATTTCCTGCAGAAGAGGCATTATTGCTTCAAGGAACAAAGGAAGCCAATGCAAGCTGGCAATATTTGAAACCAAACTTCAAAAGCACAATCTATGGAAAGAGAATAGGGAGAATGATTATCCCCTTAACTGTAGCCAGTGCTAATGGTGCAAATGAACAAGATCCAGGAGGAAATCCATATCTTCCAGAAGTGCTGTCTTTAAAACATTGCAGTAAGACATCCTAGTAGCACTTTACATCACTCTTACAGCATGTCAGTTTTCTCAGAGCACTTTCACACTCATTTTCACAATGACCTAATATCTTCAATTTTATAGAAAGAAACTGAAGGACGGACAGGTAAAGTGACTTGTCCAGGGACCCATGACTAATGATGGACAGAGCCAAGCTTTCAATCCAAATTTGCCTTACTCCTGCTGTTTTGTTCTTTTTTGCTGTATCAAATTGTTCATCATTGCATTAGAACTCTACTATAAATCATTCCTTTAAAGTTACTCTTATTTATTTATATTATACTTTGTTCATTCCAAAACTATTTGAAATGCTGACAGTAGAGTTAGAGAAAATGGATAATTTCATGAACATAAAGGGACTAATGAATATATTTTATATTCTTGTATAATTATTTGATGAAGGTTCACACTTTGGCTCTCACACACTTAATAGTCAAAACAAGAGAAAAAAAAGTGAGTTCTAAAATTCCGTCTACTAAAACAATTCAAGTGTTCAGAAGAAACTTTGCTTTTCTATGCCTTAAAACCCTTTCTATGTGTTCAGACCTTTAAAATTACCTAATTTTGTTTCTACATACATGAACGTACACTATATGGAGAGAATAAGCTATTTCAGGACTAGCTACCTTCTGAGATAATGAAAAGGGTATAGCCTGAGATGAAAGAGTCTTCAAAAGTCACTTAATATCATTGTGACCATTTGCCAAGTTTCTGAGAAGAAAAACACTTTCAATAAACAGCTCTTTTAGGGCATATCTGAAGTTGATAATATGTCAAAAGAAGGAATGTAGTGTTTTTCTTAAAAAGACAGAGCTATGGTCAAGATGCAAAATTAGATTTCTTTCTCTCTCTGCCATATATATATATATATATATATATATATATATATATAATATTTATATGCACAAACATATATGTATTTATGTGTGTATATATATAATTGTGTAAAATATATAAATTACATGCATAAAATGTTTTAAGTGTTCTTATTTATTTTAAAAACTTACAGAAAGAAAAATAGTGTTCTAGCTCTCTCCCTTCACTGTCCCTTCATTCAAAATTTGTATCATAATTTGTGCTGTAATGTTTAAGACAAATTTTAAAATGTGCCATTTTAGAAACAGATTAAATTGTTATGAATTAGTATTCACTATATTTTTCCTGCCTATATCAAGAATGAATGGACTCTTACTCTAATCTCTTCCACTGCCTTAGTCTCATATAATCTCTTACACTGCAATAAGTGTAGTCAATTTAAGAAAAAAATGATATTTTAAAAAGTTATTTCTCATCTTATTTCTGTTTCCTGTTTTATTTGGCTGTATCTCTGTCAAAAATACTGACATGCAGGTTTTGTGTTTGTGAGCTTGTCAAATATTCAAGAATGTCAAATAGGAATGGAGAACTAATGCCTGAGGCTTGGTTAAGGAGGGTCTTGAAAACAAAGTTTAAGAGACAATATACTCAGGGAACTAAACGTGTACTAAATGTGGGTGCAAGATGTCCACTTATATGTGCCAACTTGTCAGTTAAGTTCCAACGCGTGGGCTGAACTTAACTGTGTAGTCATTTTGGAAGCAGTTTCTTAACTGCTGAGATAAGTACATGTGCAATAACCACTCCCTCAGCAGAGCAGCGCGACCTAATTTTATAATCTCCCATGCTCCTGAAAATTTACACATCTTCAGAACCCACCATTGCTCTATACTGGCTTTCTTTTATCATCAGTGATTCTTATGGGACTTTTTGAGTTTGATATACTTTGGAATCCACATTTCAATAGTTAGAAAGACAATCTCTTTTTAGAGGCGTCATTTTTAGAGTAAACTTATTTTAAAAAATGTGAACTCAATTGATGTGAAAATATATGTTCAAACAACAACCTGTACATGGCTATATGTAGTAGCTTTATACATATCTGACAAACTGGAAGCAATCAAGATGTCCTTTAGTAGATGAAAAGTTAAATAAACTGTAGTATGTTCAGACAACAGAATATTATTTAATGCTAAAAAGAAATGAACCATTAAGTCGTTCAAAGAATATGGAGGAAACTTAAACGCATATTATTGGGTTAACGAAGCCAATCAGAAAAGTCTAGACTGTTATGAGTTCCAATTTCATAGCATTCCAGAAAAGGCAAAAATACCGAGACAAGTAAAAATATCAGTAGTTGGAGAGAATAAGCTATTTCTGGACTAGCTACCTTCTGAGTATGGGGTAGGGGGAAGGGGAAAGGGAGAGATGAATAACAGCACAGAAGACTTTTAGAGCAGTGAAACTACTCTTCACAATACTGTAAGGGTGGATATGTGTCATTACACATTTGTCCAAACTCACAGCACATACAACACCAAGAACAAACCCTTAAGGAAACAACTGACTCTGGATGATAATAATGTGTCAATGTAGGTTCATCAATGGTAACAAATGTACCACTCTGGTGAGAGATGTTGATAACAAGGGAGGCTGTGCATGTGTTATGGCAGTGGATACAAGGGAAATCTCTGCACCTTCCATCATTTTGCTGAAACTTAAAACTACTCTGTAAAGAAAGTCTATTTAAAAAAAGATAGAAAGAAGATAAGTAAAAAGAAAATGTCACTAAAAAAAAGCAAAACCTAAACAAAACAAAGAATAATGTGAACAAAAAATCAACAATGAATCAGATTTTTAAATTTCTTATAAATGAGATTGAACAAATAAATATATTCAAAGTATTACAAATTGATAGCTATTCTTCTGAATTTCCAGGTACTATTTAAGATGTTGCCAATTAAATCTGATCAGCACTAATATTGTTTTTCCATCTGATTTTCAGAACAAAATCAGCATGGAATTTCTAATCCAAAAATTAACACAGCTGGATATCAGAAGCTATACCAAGGATATTAGATTGTGTGTGAATAATGTTTGATTTTTCTTCAGGGTTTGAGATTTTCCTTTAATGTTTAGGCTTATGAGATGTCTGGGTGGCTCAGTTGGTTAAGCAGCTGTCCTGGGCTCCAGGTCAGGTTCCCAGGGTCTTGGGATAGAGTCTCACATCCGGCTCCCTGCTCAGGGGGAAACCTGCTTCTTCCTCTACCTGCCACTCCCCCTGCTTGTGTTCGCTCTCTGTCTCTCTCTCTCTGACAAATAAATAAATAAAATCTTTTGAAAATAAAAAAAGTTTAGGCTTATTTCATTGAATATTGTAAATATTTGCATGTCTTTGTTTAAATCTACCTATTATTGAACACATCTCCAATTTTGTGCTGAATAGTAGTTACATTTGAAGAAAAGTGGCATAGTTTCTATCCTTAAAAATTCCATCTATTAAATAAATTATTACATTTTGATTTTACCAGGTAAATATATATAGTGAAGATATTATTCCTGTTTTATTAAAGACAAAATTGAAGTCCAGAAAAAAATGTGATTTATTCAAAGTATATTTGGTATTAAATGCTAGGGCCAAGGTTAAGCAAACATATTCTTATCTTTAAGTAATTATTTTTCTCTTCTACTTCTTTTTTTGGATTATTTATAATTCCTTTAGCAACAACCAAGTGCCTATATTGTGTCAGACAGCACTCTAAGCATCTAGGAAACTGAAGGAAATCAGAGGTGGACACCAACCTCAAGGAACTTACGGGTTCTTCGATCCCAAGTCAGTATCTTTTCCAGGTTTCCTGCCAATGGGTGGAATTTACATTCCATTATGACAATAGTTCTTGTTTGTTTTTTTTTTCTTGCTTTACTAGTTCTTATTTCTATTTCTTTACCAATTCCTATTTCAGAAATATATGTGGATCTCTTTGCAGATCTCTGTATTCACAGTTTAGTGTAAGGGTTGGCATATTGTGGGAGACAAAACAGGTTGGGAATTTTTTCTATTCCAAAGCTCATTAATTCAGTCTCCTCATAATGTTGGATCTGCTAAGCTAAATATCCCAATCAAGCAAATGGTGGAAGATTTACTGCTGTTACTATTACTAATAACTATAAGTAAATATAAGTTACTATTTGTGATAACTAGCAACAATAAGTATCCTTTGGTGACATAATGGATTTTTTTTTGCTGCAATAATTAATCTTAGGTGTATTATAGGAAACTATAAGAAATACACGTTTTTGGTTTGCAGCATTGGGTGTTCCCTTCAATACTCAATAAGTGAAAATAATATTTCCCGAGATTGCACAAGCTTTATTTTTGTTGTCAATTGAGTTAGGTTTTAAAGTTACTGCTATGAATTTTTAAAGAGAACTTCTTCAAAATATAATTTGTTATAAAAATATACAGTACTGCCATATAAATCATGTCAGTATAGATATGAGAACTCCAGGGGAATATTTTAAGCAACAGCTGGAAACTTGCTGGTAATTCATATATAAAAAGAAAGTGGTCTGTAGAACTGAAAGAAAAGAGATGGATATGTAGAAAGGAAGATAAATGAGAGAGTGGGGAAAAAAGGAGGGCAAGAAAGTAACAGAGGGTCTAGTAAGAAAGTACTAAAATTAAAAGACCGAATTGTGGGGCGCCTGGGTGGCTCAGTGGGTTAAAGCCTCTGCTTTCGGCTCAGGTCATGATCCCAGGGTCCTGGGATTGAGCTCCACATTGGGCTCTCTGCTCAGCAAGGAGCCTACTTTCCTTCCTCTCTCTCTGCCTGCCTCTCTACTTACCTGTGATCTCTGTCAAATAAATTAAAAGAAAAAAAGACTGAATTGCTTAATGATGGATGTAGAACCAACTCCAAAGTAATAGACAATGAGAAATTAAGATCAGGTAAGCTTTTTTATCTCAAAGCCCAATATAAAAAAAAAAAAATAGCCAATCTAAATAGATTATCTTTCTGAAAGGATACAGTTTCTAAAATTAAAACAAATATTAAGATGTAGGGGAAGAGAAATCCTGACTGGATCTATTTGCCTTAATCCCAGTCCTCAGTGCCAAGATTGTGCCAAGTGTACTAATTCTAAATTGAATTAGAAGGATTTGAGAGATGGAATATAGACTCCTAGAGATAAAACCACTGATTCCTGAATAACTATGTTCATACACTGAATAACTCTAAATTGATAAAAAAATCATTTTTAATGTTTAATTTTAAAGAAAGCACCAAAACATTTTAAATAATGGGGGAAAATGCTCATGTCCCCAACATTCTAAACCCTTATTCTAGTTCAGGACCTCACCATCTCCAACACAGACCTTGCTTTCTTGCCCTCCAATTTTGCTCCCCAGGTATTTACCACCCAGAATGTCATTAGATTTATGCATTTAAATTAAAGTATTTCATATCAGTTACATTACAATCATTCCATTGTTTTCCACATACAATAGTGTATATCTGGAACACAGAGTAAAAGTGGAAGGCCTTCTTGATGTGTACTGTGATTACCTCTATACAAGTACTAAGAAACCATCATGATTTCCAACTTTTCTCCCCCATGCATCAGGCAGTCTAGCCATCTAGAATATTTTGAATCTTCTTAGGTGTGTTAGGTCCTTTCAAGTTGCTATCTTTTCAAATAAATTTTCTTCTACTCAGAATTTCCTATTTCGGCCACCCAGCAGACTTATTACACATATATTTCAAGCCCCAGTTTAAATACTGTATTTCTTTGGAAGCTTTCCAATCTTTTCAAAGAATCCACCTCTCTTCTTTTGTGTTCTCATCACATCATGACTTGGCCTTACTTTCAAGTTCATCACTTTGTTTTAATCATGTGGACATGAGTTCATAGTTCCACTTAATCACTAGTCAAAGAATGGCAGTGACAGTATTATAAAATTCTTTGCAATACCAATACATCCTTGTTACCTACAACAGGTAGTTAATAAATCAGGGTGGATAAATTTATGAGTGGTCTAAATAAATTTAATAAAGGCAAATAAATGCAGTCGTAAGTAAGTGTATGATATACAAAGAGGTATTCTTTATTTTATTTAATGTTTACATATGTATTTTCATACTTATTAGCCAATTAGAGTTATTGACTATCAGTTGGCAAGTCTACAATTTGTTTGTTAACACAGACAGATTTAGTCTGATGATTAAAAAAGGAACTTGGGAGAAAAGTTGGAAAAATGAAAAAGTCAATGTTGCATTTTAGTAGAGGTTAAATATAAGTGTTTGAGGACCCAATGCAATCACCAACAGTAGCTGATCCTCTAATAAAATTCTATAAAATCCAGCTCTTGAGCTTAATGAAATCTAATTGATCTGAGTTAGTATCCTCAGCTAAAATACCTTGCACGCAGAATCACTTATTGATTATTGAATGAATGTAACCAGAAATGTTTCTTCAATCTACTTTCTATCAAGATTTAATTATTCTTTGGCAAAGTTACCATCCTTTTGTTAAGAGACCAACCTAAGATCAAGGAGAAAGGGTATTAAACAGTCAAAGGGATTTGCCATATTTATGGGGACTTTGAGCTGTGTTTGCTAAGTTAATTTTATTAGTTCCAAAGCTACAGGATAATGTTAGTGTGAAGGGTAAGTGAATGTTACTAGTGATTTAATCTATAAGGAGAAGTATACTGTGGTCCTTGTTTTCCAAAAGGCATAGAGAAGGAGTAATCCAACAGATTCTAAAAAATGACACTAAAAAAGTAACATTAGCAAGGGATCTCCGTTTTGCTCCTGTTTTTCCACTCCCCAAATAGGTAAAATAGCATAACAGGTGCTAATAGAAAAGGGAAGTTGGTAGCAAATAATCAAGACAAATGGGATAACTGGCATTTCTGGATTCTCATAAAAAGCATCAATTTACTTTAAAATATGTAAACTTATGGGGTGTCTGGGTGGCTTAGTGGGTTAAGCCTCTGCCTTTGACTCAGGTCATGATCTCAGGGTCCTGGGATCAGCCCCACATGGGCTCTCTGCTCGGCGGGGACTCTGCTTCCTCCCTCCATTCCTTGCCTGCCTGCTTCTCGGCCTACATGTGACCTCTCTGTCAAATAAATAAATAAAGTCTTTTTAAAAAAATGTAGATTTAAGGTAAATTTAAAGGAAAAAAAGTTGACTATAAATCTTTGTCTCTGCTTGTAAAATAATTGTTAAATATTGCTTACGACAGTAAGCAGTTTAAACTGG
This sequence comes from Mustela nigripes, assembly GCF_022355385.1. Classification (NCBI taxonomy): domain Eukaryota; kingdom Metazoa; phylum Chordata; class Mammalia; order Carnivora; family Mustelidae; genus Mustela; species Mustela nigripes. The sequence goes on along the minus strand of NC_081565.1, from coordinate 57,596,455 downwards.
TAGAGTTATGGCCTTAATTTTGTCTGCTAAGAAAAAGAGATATACTAATTATTAGAATATAGTACATGGAATGATAATCTGAATTTTCTATTATATTTTTATACAATTGATAAAATAGCCTATGTTGATATGCATTATGCAATTGCTCTTTATACTAGAAATGGATGTACATAAAAGATCCTGCTCAAATATTCTTATAGGCAGCATCAGATTAAAAAGAAATGAAGAAGAGAATTGTAGTACATGAGATGATGGATATGTTTGAAAAAGTAAAAATGATGAGAATAATAATGGTACTTTCATCATAGGGCTATCATGAAAATTAAATGGTTTGATATATGGGTCTACCTAAAATAATGACAATTATTCAGTAATTGTTTAGTAAATGTTGACTTAATTATCAAAAAAAGTTGTGTTGTCTGGAAGCAGGAGACTAGAATTTACAACTTCAGGGGTCCATTCAGCTCTGAAATTTTATAATGTTAATTCTACTATATGGTGTTTTTATGTTTGTTAAAAAGTCAAAGTAAGGATACATGCTTTAGAGGAGGAACTGTATCTTGGCTTTAATTAAATTTACTGGCATACAGATTAAAAGAATAAACATCAGGTAGAATTTTTCCCTTCAGCACTCAATTCTACATTTTAAGATGGACAGAGAAATAGAAGTCTGTTTTCCAATATGACCAATTTAAGAAGGGGGAAAAAAACCTTTCCTGGATGATGTTTTGTTTTTTATTAAAGATATAGTCCCATGTTCATGTGAACTGATGGAAATAAAGTCAGTCCACAGCAAAATGTTCATGCCGAGACTATATATTCTTAGAATCCAGTCACATATGCCAAAAATTAATGAAACCTGCAGCATAATTTTTCTACCTTGTGGAACTACCTGATAAAGTAATGTCTGATGATAAATTGGGTTTATGGTGAGAAGCTAGATTCAATCTATGGTAGTAAATCTTCTAAACTAACTTCTCTTAGCCTGCAATCCAGACTCAATGTATTATTTGCCAACTGTCCCTTGAATCAAACCCAATTTGACATATTAGTATCTCCCTTAAAATTTGCTTTTATATGAGGTCATAAAGAGTTCACAATAATAGTGAGAAAAATATTTTGAGTAAAGTAATTGAAGTCCCCTTTCAAATACATTCCCTTACTTCAATATATATCCATTTATACCTTTAAGTTACATTACTTTATGCTTCATTTATTTTTTTCTCTTTGCTTAGAATGCAGAGCGATATTCTTATATCACACAGGATTTATTTCTAAAGAGCTTTCAATGAGGTATCCTTGTCTTTCCCTTAGGATTTCTCTTCATCATTAGTATCCATTAGTTGCTAAATACAATGCAATTTCATAAAGTGCCTGGCTTCAGAAGATGCAAACTAAAAAATAAAAAAGGCTTAAGACTTAAAACTACATGGGCATTCACTACAAATGCACATGAATAACATTTCTACAACCATTTATGAGAAATTCTGGACTCTGCTTATTCAATTCACTTGGTGGTATCTCTTATACATAAATTAATCCATGTATATTAATAAGCAACACTGAATCTTGATGGTGAATTCTTAAATCTTTCTTTAAGTTGGTTACTCAAATTTCACACTTTTGCCAAGTCTGGGTTATATAAATTGAAGTGAAGGGTCAGTAATTATCCAGTCAGCATTGAAGCCAAGATGATTATATTTATGTTTTGGTGGGCAGAATACTTAGAAACCAAATAAAATCATCAGTTTTTTGATATAGAGACATAGTAACATAGAGGAAAAAAAGTTTCCCTATGTACCTGGAATTACCCACTTTACGTCCTTAGATTAATTACCTCTGTTCTGTTTTATTCTAAAATATATTATTTTCTGTGTTTTAAATTTATTTGCAATTTAGATGCTTTCAAAGTAGACAAGATGTATATCTTAAATAATAAGATAAAAACAGGTAATTATTTACATGGAGTAATACAGCCTATCTGAATAATGTAGAGTTCCATAATGGTAATTAGGTTAAAAAAACACCATCTATTGATATAAATACAGTCAGAATTATTCAACTCCTCCAAGTTCATATTAATAGGTAACTGGTATTTGTTAACTTCTCTTATGCTTGTATTTTAGAATTTATGACACTACTGTTTTAAATCCAGCAATCAAGGAAATATAGTCACATTTATATTTCTATAAAATGAATATTTTACTATAGACAAAATAAACAACATCTATGACAACTGCATGAAATAAGAAGAAAGATTAATGCTAAATTTTATTTTAGAAGGTAATAAATTACCCCATAATTCCATGAAAGACAACAACAGAGGGAAAAGGAAGAACTAAGCAAAACTTCCAATTCCAATACACTTACGTGAAATAAAGTTGTCTTATAGTTTCGGAAGCACTATAATTAGATGGTCTTCCTAAATAAAAGACTTTTTGTTTCAAATTAACTGATTTTTTTCCTTCAATAAATATATTTTCCTTATGTTAAATATCAACCTTAGGAAAGTCACTTCTCTAACAGAAATTGCCCATATATAGAAATTTAAAAAAAAAAAAAAAGAAGCAGAAAATAGGAAGTATTTTAAGAGAAGTGCAAACCAGTTACTATTGGTCTTAAGGAGTGAAAATTAAGTTTAGTAAAGAGCAAAAGGCATTTAGGATTCCAAAGTTATAAATAAGTTAAGGGCCTTGATGAGAAGGTATTTCTTTTGAAGAAAAGAAAAAGGAGAGAGCAAAAAAGCATCAGAAGCCAATATACTCTTATGGTTGGAGAAGGGATTAATTATAGCGAAGGAGCATTAGTTAAACCCACAAAGATAAAGTATAGCCAAATCACAGAAGGCCTTGTTGATTAAGGAGGAGTTAGAACTTCTGAGTTGCAATTATTTATTTCAAAGAATTTGGGCAGAAGAGGAACATTATTGGAATTGTGTTTTTAGCCAGGTGGAGAGAGAAGCTACAGAAACAAGGAAACTAGGGAGATGTCTGCAGTAGAAACAACAAAGTAGATGAAAGTCTAAAATATTGTGGCAATAGAAATGGAAAAAAGGAAAAACATTTGAAAAATATATGGAAGATCTGTATATTCTGGATTTAGTAAGCATTTAGAAAAAAAATTAGGACAGAAAAGTTGAAGTATATTTAGAATTTGGTTTGTGTGACTGGATAAACATTTGTACCATTCAGAAAATAGGGGTCAGAGGCAAGGGATGACTTGAAGGAAGGGGTCAAATGGATGGAACACAGTTTGGCAAGAACTAACACAACACTCAGACAAAAATATGATGCCTAAAGATGAGTGCATGGACCAGAAGGAAGACATCAAATCAAGACAAGATGAGGCGTGAGGAAGCGAGAACAACTGAGGTCTGCTCTCCAGAGTTGTAGGGCTGAAGAATGTGAGAACAATCAGAGTAAATTTTCAATAGACAGTAGCTCTTGTTGTTTCTCATTTTGATTAGGAGCAGGTATATCAAAGTGTGTTTATTCAATCGTGAAACAGCCAAAGAGAGAAGGGGATACCAAGGTTTCAACAAAGATTTTTAACAATGCAATAAAGAGGTTGAGATATCCAAATTTAAGCCAACAAGGCAAGCCTTTGGAAAATGAAAAGCCCCTTTGTCTTGATGGTAGCCATTCTGACAAGTGTAAGGTGACATCTCATTGTGTTTTTCATTTACGTTTCTCTGATAGTGATGTTGGACATCTTTTCATGTGTCAGTTGATCATCTGTGTATCTTCTTTAGAAAAATGTTTATTCATGTCCTCTGCCCATTCAATCAGTTCTTTCTGGTGTTAAGCTATAGAAGTTCAGTATATAGTTTGGATATTAACCCTTTATTGGATATAGCACTTGTAAATACATCTTCCCACTCAGTGGGTTGTTTTATCATCTAGTTGACAGTTTCTGTCACTGTACAAAAGCATTTTTTTCTGACATTCCTGATAGTTTATTTTCACTTTTGATTCCTTACCCTTAGGAGACATATCTAGAAAACAGTATTAAGGGTCCTCAAAAAACTAAAAATAAAAATACTATATGATTCACTAACTCCACTACTGGGTATCTACCCACAGAAAAATACAAACATTAATATGAAAAGCTACATGCACCTCTATGTATACTGCAGCATTATTTTACAATAGTGAAGATATGGAAGCAGCCCGAATGTCCACCACCAAATGGTGTACACACACACCCATACACAGAAATATTACTCAGTTATAAGAAAGGACGAGATTTTGCCATTTGAAACACCATGGATGGACAAGAGGGTTATTTCACTTATGCTAAGTGAATAAGTCAAACAGAAAATTACAACTAATTTGATTTCACTTATACATGGAATCTAAAAAACAAAACAAGTGACTATACAAATACAAGTGGAGGCAAGCCTGTAAATACAAAGAACAACACTGATGGTTGCCAAAAGGGAAGGGGTGGGAGAATGGGCAAAATGAAAGAAGGGGAGTGGAAGACATAGCCTTCCTATTATGGAATGAAAACGTTATAGGAATAAAAAGTACATCATACAGGATAAAGTCTAATAGTGTTGCATGGTAACAGATGGCTGCCACAGTTGTGGTGTGCACAGTATGATGTTCAGAACTGTTAAATCACTATGTTATATACATGTAACTACTGTAATACTGTGTGTAAATACACTCAGATTTAAAAACAAATATGTAGAAAATGAAAAGCTCTTTCTCCTGCTCTGGAATGTAAAAAAGAGAAAGAACGTAAAGATACAAGGATAGCTCTGGGTGGAAATTAAGGAAGCTGAGTCACATTTGATATCTTCGATATAAATATGTGGCAGATTATGTCATCTTTTGAATACATGGACGGGAAAGAGTTGCAGGAGGAGGTGGACGTTGAAGAAAGTGAAAGGGGTCTGGTAATACTGCTCTGTGGAATCTTCAAGGGAGTCCAGAAGAGAAGAATGTAAGAACTATTGAGCCATAGTGCTGGTTTAGATGAACTTTTTATTAAAACAATTCCTTTACTGTGACAACCATTACAGATCTACAAGATGAAATATTTTGAAATTGTCCTCTTGTAGTGGGACTCAATATACTTCCCAAAGATGTCACGAAAATCATAGTGTTGTAAAAATACTAAGCTCTAGATTTAAAAAAAAATCATAAAAGTGTTCTTTTCAAACTGAAGAGCAAGATATCATTAAATAAAATATGACCTAAGTGGGTCTAAGTGAAGTTCTTATTTTGTGTACATGGCAGGAAGCCATTGCACTTGATGTTTGATTTATTTGCAAGAAAATCTGCTGCCCTAATCACCCTTAAACCTCAGGAGAGTTTTGTATATCAAGGAGACAAATTGTTTCAATATTATGTGTGTTTAAAAGGAAACTGTGAATCCATGAAGAGAGCAATTACTCTGAAAAGAACTGCAGAAAATCATGGGGCCTAATGTTTTATGCCATAACATACTGGCCACATTTATATACTTCCAGTTTTAGAGAATATGGAGAGAAACCCACATAATGAACAAGCAGAGACACATTTACAGAACTCTTCATGGAATCGCAAAGGGGGTTAAATAAGATGGTTTGTCCAACTACTCTCTGGTAAATCTAAACATTTCAGAACAATATAATAATAATCTGCCTAAAAGTGTGTTGAGAGTTGGCACTGCAGGGAGAAAACTTACCAAAGTTTACCCCATGTACCCTGGAAGGGCAGTTCCTGTAGTGGAACCAGCTTTGAGGAGGAAGAGTTCCATTTTCAGATTTCCTGACAACCAAAAAGGGAATCTTCACTTGCAGATAAAAAGAGAGCACCCATCTGAGCTGGTGTCTTACCAGAGCTCTCTCTGACAGAAGCATATGGTATATAGAGAAATAATTGCCATGAAATTAATGAGGAAACTCTAAGTTAGGCAACAGCACTCTGTCAGATTCTGCACCCTCATCCACCTGGGTTGAAGGTAGCTTTAGGCACTCACACACTTTCATTAATCCTTTCAGCTTTTCACATTCCTCTACTTCTCTGAATATTCTGCTTCTAAGCAGCTTGGGGGAAACATGTATAGTTTTGCCAGTAATTTCTGAAATCAAATCCTTCTTCATGACAATTTATCTTCTAACATTCCTTCTCTCACTTTCCAGCCTTCCATGTTTTATACTTTGGAGCACTGAAAAACAACAATAGAACTAATCACACTGCATATAAATAAGTATTTATTTGTTTTGATCCCTTAAGATCAGAGGGAAATACAGGCAAGTAGAGCCAGGAATGCAGGACTGAGAATCAGGAGACCTCCATACCAGTGAGGTGTGACCCGGGTGACTGGCCTGCCCTCCAGAATTTGCTTTAAAGGAAAGATTAGACTTGATGCCCTTGAACTATTCATTCCTGTTCTAATACTCCAAATAAAGAAATAATTGATATGCTTGGTCATAAAGAAGACAGTGGAAAAGGCCAGTTGGGCTCTTCAGATGTTACAGTAAGAAAGAAAGTTAAGCTCAAGTGCAAGTTTGTTAGGAGAGCGGTGAGAACATTCACTTTGGATACTGTTTGCAGAGACTAACATATATAGTCCTCATGATAGCTAATGAGAAAATAAGGATGTCTTTATAGATTTGCGTGTGCATATCCATGTGTGTTTGTATGTATGTCTATATCATATATATTTAATGTGTCTATACATATATGTGTGTACATCTATCAAGATCTTCATCTATGTATCTTGTTTTTTTTTTCCCATAGATGAGGAAACAGAGGCTCAAATATTGCAATTCAACTGAGGGTTATATAAGTATCAGTGATCAGAGCTGGGGCTACACATTCAAGCCTTTTTGACTCATATGACAGCATTAATTCTACTGTATTACTCGACTTTAACAGAAGGATATGGAAAAATTCCTGACTTAAAGTCTTAAATCTTGCAAACTGTTGGGCTTGTATGACAAATAATCTATAAATAGAGAGTTGGAGATAGCCTGGTCCCAGCCACTGACCAGATAGAGGTTAACCCAGAGGCATGTTTGTGTGTCTGCACACAGCTACACGTTTCTTTTTTTTCCCTGCATAGACAAAAATGATAGAGAATACTACAATGGTCATAAGGACTTTTGTCCTATTCTTCCTTGAAATCATACAAGACAGGTTAGTGCTAAATATTATATTTGGGAAAGGATGGCTCATCTGAAACATAGGGAAGACAAGTGATAGGGAGAGATAAGGTGGCAAATATTAACCGACCCTTAAAGGTATCTCACACTGTGGGACAAACTTCACATGTCTGGACTGATTTCCTTGTCACAACTGTCTACTAAAATGAGTAGACTATTTTTTATTTATTTTTGTTCTTATTTCACAAATGAGGATATTAGAGCTAAAGTTTAATAACTTTGCCAAGGAGTCAGCCTAATAACTGGCAGAGTGAGAAGAATCTACATCTGCCCCTGTCCCAATCCTATGCTGTGTTCAAGGTATCACATTAGAGCCAAAGTTATCTTGCTCGCCCAGGAGAGATCCTTCCCTCCAAATAAAGGGAGGGGGAATCCCCTAACCACACTTGTTTAACCTACTAATATTTCATGATTTTCTAAATTTAGAATCTTTGCTAAATGTGTCATTAACTTGGTAATCTTTCTATTTAATGAAAATACTACTCACTCATACTTTATTAAGCTTAAAAATCAACATGATTTAAAAATTTCCCATATATATGTCACATAATAAAATATATGCTTAACTTCATCTAATTGTCATATTAGCTTCCTGCTAGGAACTAAGAACAGTCAGCGTTCTTGATATCGTGCTATTTCTCAATAATTCAGAGAAATGTTAAGAATGTGTACCACCATTATTTATTGCTTCATTCAGAGCCTTTCAAAATTTATAGTTCCTAATCTGTAGTACATATTTTATAAATCCTTAAGCAAGCAAAAAGTAAGAGAGAAACTCCAATTCCAGTTAAATTAAGCTATTGCCCTTGGAAAGAACTATATTATTAAAGTTTTATCATATATTTTACTGTCATGTTTTTTGGCTAATGTACTTTCCTCAGTCTATGCACTGATAAGCTTGTAGTTATTATTTAAAGCCTTTCTATTGGCATTGCTGATAGGAAAATGCTTAATGAAACCCTTAAGAAGATGTTGGTAATTTTGACTGCTGTCTTAGCATTAAGTCTTACTCAATTGTTAGCTGTTATTGTTTTTGAAGTACATACTCTTAATACATTTAATTTACAAAAACCTATGAATACTCTGAGACATCAAAACCTGTATTCTTGATACACTTATATTTAATTCACTAAAGGGTTTTATAAGTGCCATTCAACACCACCTGATAATTCTGATATTTTATTCAAGAAGTCAGGGCTTTTCATGTTTTTAATACACCATATTTTAAAAGTTTTTTTAAAGTACTTAAGCATACTTAAATTATTATTTCTGATCAGTTTGACTCACTGAAAACACCACAAGGAGCAAAATATGCATTAATTCAATAATTACCAACCTGAGACTGGATTACAAACAAAAAACTGTTTTAAGGTGCTCCAGGGCCAAGGAAAAGAAGAAATCATTGTTCTGCTCAATTAATTCCATCTGCTTAGTTCATCAGTTCACTAGAGAATTTGTTATGAAATGTCTGTAGATTGTGATTAACACATGCCATCCTTCTTTTTCACATGATAAAGTCATTCCAAAGCACGTAAGGCTTTTTCTTTTTTAATAGTGAAATGGAGTTTGGCAGCATGGATGAAAGACTTAACCAGACTTCCTGGGTTTGAATTTGGGCTCTTCCACTTCTCACCCTGAACATGTCTCTACCATGGTTCATTATCTGTAAGCTGGCGATTAAAATAGTATCTATCTCATAGTGTTGTTTAAAGGATTAAATGCTTCTGATACATTCATCATCTAGATGTGTGTGTGGCACAAAGTAGATGGTATTAAAGTGTTCCTATTATTTTTGTGTTAAAGTCTGCAAAAGGATTTCACTAATACAGTGGTTTCTAAAGGATTTCTGTGTAGTTTCCAGTTGGACATTAGGCCCACTTTGATTACCTATTTTTAGTATCAGTACTTTTTTTTAACTCTTACTTTAAGATTTAAGGATTGTCTTTCTAGACTGTTTTTGAATGACAACAAGAAAATTCATCTGATCAAAATTAAAACTGAACTTGACCCTAGTTATGTGTTGAATACTCTAGGAATTTCACAGTATGAGCTCAAGGTATTATTTCATAGCTAATGCTTAATTATTTTTTCTCTGAGAAGAAAAAGAAACAAACAATAAAAGCATACCCAATAGCAAAATAGCTCCTTGCCCATAAGCTTCTGAATTTAAAATCTCTCATATCTCCTTTTATGTCCTTTATCACTCACAATTTCTATTTCATCAATGAAATTAGTGTAAGAAGCTACTAGTTCAAGAGCATTTTCAAAGTCTTTGGAAGAGACCTTATTAATACACTATTATATTCAAATAGGATAATAACTATAAGAAGTTCAGTAGTCCATACAGCATATGATTTACATGTGATTTCTTCATTAATCAGCAACTATTCATTGAATGCCCAATATTTAAACCTTATAATAATATTTGAGTATTTTTTTGTGCAATACTTCAAGTATTATGTCTATAAAATTCTATGCTATGTATTATATTAGAATTTGATAAGGGATAATACCTACTACAAAAATTATTATGTGAATTTTTTTTTCCTTAGAAAAATATTTACCACAACCAAGATATATTTAAACACTAAAAGATCATAAAATTCTATAGGGTTAGTAAAAAAGCTCTGTGCAAAACTATACTCACAAGACAGGAAGAGTATAGGTCCTCCAAGAAGAGGAGGTATATTCAAAGATATAGGAGGGCATGGCATCTAAGATAACACTTTTTCAGAACAGTGATGGTGCAGTGTTTCAAAGAGGGAAAGCAAAATAGAATCAAAAGAAGATTATAAAGAGTTCAATTAACCAAATGAAAAACAAAAAGGTTGTTACTGAACTTCAAAAGAGAAATTTTATTATAATACTGGGGAAAAATCCAAATTGGAAAAAGAAAACTGTAAGTCAGCAGTGAAGAAATAATGTAAACATAATCTAATCTAACAGGAATTCCCCAATGAAACTTATTCTCTTTTTGAGTTCCACATTTTTAAATGCTACCCTCTCCCTTGTTATTCACACCTTACCTGAGTCAACTTACATTGCTTCTACTGGTTTGCCTCAGAGTCCCAAGGAAGTAAGAATTCTGGAAGCCAAAATCAGAGTGGTTCAAGAAATGCCAAAAGACATGTGTGCATAGTTATTTAAACCAATTCCATGAGGTAAGCTTTTTCTATAAGGCTTATCCTCAAAATACTACATAGTGAGTATATTCATTGCCAATAGATATTGCTCACTGGAACTCAATTTTGGTTTTTGCTGTTCTGCTTTTGATTTTTAAGAAAGGTTATCCCCAAACAATAGACTCGCATCCAAAGTCCTTTTGTGACAAAATTATATATTTTCTGAAAATAAGCAAAAGGCAGAATTTGATCCATGAGTCCTTAATGGCCTCTTAGATGGGAAATCACCTTTTCATTTGAGTCTCTTTTTATAAAAAAATTTACAAATTATACCTCCCAAATATCCATCCCTCAATATCCAGTATCTAATTACCTGAATTTGTGTTTTATCATTTCAGGCGTTTAATCACAAAGGTCACATATTTCCCCACTTTCCTGAATATCTGCCTCCTATTCCCAATGCCAGGTACAACTGCTTTTTCTCTTCTTCATTCATATCCTTAAGATGCCAATGGTTTTGGAAAATCATAGAGCTCTACAGTCTCATCGTGATATTCTCTAAGCTCCACAGGTCATAAGAAACTCATCAAGATACATTTTTTTTTTTAAATTTAAATTTGATTTCCTATCCTTTACATCACCAAAAATAGCCATACCAAGGCAAACTATTTTCAATACCCATTTCCTCCACCCCACCACTGTTACCTGCAGTAGACTATATTTCCTGCTTTGCTGAAAAGATAAAAATCATTACATGAAAATCTTTCTTTTCTCCACCTTAAATGCGTTCCACATTTTCTTCTCTCCTATGGTTACTGTTTTGGAATACATGTTCATTATGAGGCTTTTTTTTCATTCTTTAATCTTTAGCCTCAATCAAAATTTGCATCAGTTTGTTATTCTTTCCTTTGGATCCTTCTTCCATTTGCTTGTCTCCATGTACTCAAAGCATGAGTGTATATATATTTTTTTAATTCCAAGAATCTTACACTATTTTTATTTTCTTTTCAAGCCCTCTTCTAAATGTACATATATATATATATATATATATATATGCGTTATATATAATGTATTATATATAATATCCATCTATGTATCTGAAAACAGACAGTTGCTGTGAACATTCAATAAAATAAAACTAAACTCATCAAGAGATAAGAAAGTAAAGGTTGAGAGGTACACAGAAATATTTTTTAAAGTAATATTTCCAGAGAGGCAAAGAGAGTGTATTTGTCTTTTCATTAATTATGTTTTCAACTTCTCATCCTTTCTCATAGTGCACTAACCCTTTATTACCTTGTCATTGGTTTTCTGTCTCCCTATAGTGTAAGAAATCTCACTCAAATCTGACCAATGATCTTTGTGACACAAATTGATGATCTAATTATTTTCAGTTTCCGTTAAAACCTCTGTAGCATTACTGACAGTAGGTTCCTTAAGAAAGTATCTCCTTATTATCTGCAAATAGTTTAAATTTTTCTTTACCTACATGGATGCCTGTTACTTATTTTTCTTCCCCAATTGCAATGACCATGACCTCCAGTAACATGTTGAATAAAAGTGGCAAGAATGAATACCCTTGTTTTGTTCCTGACTTTAGAAGAAAAGCTCTCAGTTTTTCCCCATTGAGAATGATGTTAGCTGTGAGTTCTTCATATATGGCTTTTATTACATTGAGGTGCATTCCCTCTAACTTGTTTTTGCTGAGAGTTTTTGATCATGAATTTTTGTTGGATCTTGGCAAATTTTTTTTCCTGCAAATATTGAGATGATCATATGATTTCTATCCTTTGTTTTGTTGATGTGGTATAAGATGTTGACTTATTTGTGAATATTGAACCATCTTTGCATCCTGGGAATAGATCCCACCTGGTGGTGAATAATCTTTTTAATGTATTGTTGTATGCAGTTTGCTAATATTTTGTGGGGGATTTTTACATCTGCCGTCATCAGGATATTGCTCTATAGTTTTCTTTTTTTGTAGCCTCTTTCTCTGATTTTGATATCAGGGTAATGCTGGCCTCATAAAATGTATTTGGAAGTTTTTCTTCCTCTTCTACATTCTGGAATAGTTCGAGAAGAATAGGTCTTCTCTAAATATTTGGTACAATTCATTTGTGAATCCCTTGAAAAGTTGTATGCACCTCTATGTTTACTGCAGCATTATTTACAAGAGCAAAGACATAGAAGCAATGTAGGTGTCTATCAATGGATGGATAAGGAAAATGTAACACACACACACACACACACAGAGGCATATTACATAGCTATAGATGGGGATGAGATTGTGCTATCTAAGACAACATGGGATGAAACATGTTGAGACAATGTGGAAGGAATTACACTAAGGGAAATAGGTCAGGCTGAGAATGACAAGTGCCATATAATTCTACTCATAAATGGAACCTAAATAAAAAATATGAATAACAACCAAAAAAATAAAATCAGAACCACAAATATAGAGAACTGATGGTTGGAAGAAGGCTTGGGCAAAATTGCTGAATAGAAGAGAGAGATACAGGCCTGTAGGTATGGAGTAAGTCAGGAAAATAAAAGAATATAGTCAGTGACACTGTAATAGCAATGTAATGAGATGATACACTTGTGAAAATAGCATAATATATAAACTTTTCAAATCGCTACGTTGTACACCTGAAGCTAATGTAACATTGTATATCAACCATACTTAAGTAATAATTTAAACAATCTTTCCTTTTCTAGATTAGATAAAGTAACTCTTATGTTTATTCCATATCTCATTTACAGGAAGTATTTCTCCTTTTGACTTTTAAAGTCTTTCTATCCAAGTTCAGTGTTTAGTTTTATTTCTTTGCTGTCCTCCTCTCAGAAATTTTATGCCCCCAATTTTCATCTTAAGCAAAAAAAAAAAAGATCTGTTTCTACATTTCTTTTCTTGGTCTCTCCTTTAAAAGTTCATACTTGCATGTTAAAATATCTTTTGGACAACTTCACACAGATGCCCCAGCCACACTTCACATTCAGCAACCCTGTAATCACTTAAGCTTTGAACTCACTCTAGTTGTTCATTTCTTTTGTGCTTTGTTGGTACACACTATGACACCCTCCGCTCAGCCCCTGTGCTTCTCTTTTCTCCACTACCATTTAGCAAACAATTTGGATAGATATTTTATGGGAAGCATTCATCTTTAGTTGAGGGTCAAGAAAGCTTCTGTCATGATTTGCTCAACTTTGATGTGGTGTAAATTCTTTTTCACCATTCATTTATAAGAAAAAGCCTATTAATCCCACAAAATATGATTATTTGAAGCATATTATAAGAAATATATGACTGGGGCACCTGGATGGCTCAGTTGTTTAAATGGCAGACTCTTGATTTGAGCTGAGAGTACTGGGATCCAGCCCTATGTTGAGCTCTGTACTCAGTGGGGAGTCTGCTTCAGGTTTCTCTCTCCCTGTGCCCATCCTCCCTGTTCATTCTCTTGCTCTCTTTAAAATAAATAAATAAATAAATAAATAAATAAATATTATATATACATACATATAATATGTGTGTGTATATATATAACAATTTTTGTTTCCTTTTTGCTAGGACGGCTAAGAAATCACAGAAAAAGATTTAATGCAGAGTTATAAAAAACATTAGAATTTTGTTTCTAATCTTCTGATCCTCTGTTTTCTTTGAGTGCTCTTATTATGTAGCTTTGTTTATTATAAGCCAACTAAACATTGTTTATGCCTCAGGCTCACTAGAACCATGTGGAAAGAAATCTTGTGGCCTCTGTCTATTACATAAAGATGAAATGTACAGATAGATTGGATTCATTAAATAAACTACTTGAGACTGTGTCCTCATTCATAAAACTTGATAAGGCTAAGCAATTGCAGCAGCAGGAGAAATGGGAACCTATAAAAATATAACAGAAAAATAGAACAAATTAAATGGGTGTAGTTTTAAAGAGCTGTTTTGAAACACCATTTCATAGCTACCATTGTTTAAAAACCTGATAATCATTTTTAAAGCTCCATTTACCAAGTGAATCAAACCCTCTGCATAATGTGTGCTGCACCTGCCATACAATCACCGAGCGTGATAGCTTTGGTTTGCACTATTAGATGATCTCAATTCATTTGTATTTTTTTAAAGACCAAGGGAGAAATCTAATTCCAAGGACACATTAAATCCAGACATTCAGACTATATCTTAAGAAACTATCAGTTTTTTAAAATATTTTTCTCCTCTCTTGTTTTTATTAACAACTATGTATTATGGTGTAGTCATTAGGTAGATAGCACTTTTCTCTGGAAAAAGGACATAAACTCAGGCAGAACGGTAAGATAAGCTCAGACACACCAAATCTGTCCCAGATTTAGAGATATATCTCTTTCGGCTTGCCATCTTTCCTTACCACCCTTCTCTGGCAAGTAATGCAATGAAAACAAATTTATGGTCTTTCTATTTTATCCTTCCTTAATTTTCTTCAAATAGCCTGCAGATGATACAGAATATAACTCATTTCTGTCTCTAGGACTCTACTTGTTAGGAAATTCATTGCATATATATAGGCTGATCCCAACTTATGAACTGGTAGTAGTCCAAAAACTCATTTTTTAAATCAGTAGCTAGGAATAGGAAACACATTTTCTCTTCAGAATGCCTTTATAAGCAGTATATCAGTCTCAAACTAACTTATAAAAGCCAACGAAGCTTCAATTTGTTGAAGATCCACTAAATGTCAAATTAAATATTATATATATTATATCTCATTGTTATCCTAATCACTTTTTTTTATTTTTAATTGAGCTAATTCATACCCACATTAAGTACATAAAGTGCAAACATCTTAAATTCACAGTTGGATACACTTGTATTTCTGTATACATCTATGAAATGGCCACCTGGTTTAAGATGCTGAATATCTCCCTCACTTTAGAAAGTTCGCTTTTGCTTCTTTTCAGTCCACACCCATCCCATTCCATGGAGATACCATTATTTGGACTTTTATTACCATAGATTTGTTTCACTTGCTCATGGACTTCATATCAATGATACTATATATTATAGAGTCTAACAAGTCTGGGTTCTTTCTGAAAGATCTTTGCACCCATGCACCCATATGTATCAGTAGGATAGCATTCCATTTTAAGAATATGGCACATTTTATTGCTTCTCTTATTGATTTTATCTATAGCTAAAACAGCAATGAACACTTAATACTCTAGGAGTGCAATTGCAGAATCCTATTGGGGGCATACATTTACTTTCAGTAGAAAATGCCCAAGAGTTTTGCAAAATATTTGTGGCAATTTTCATTTCCACTGAAAAAATACACGAGTGCTTATTTTCTTTATATTTTTGCCAAAAACCTCACATGGTCAGTAAACTGCCATGCAACTGAGTGTGTTACTGTGATAGTTTCTTAAAGGTTATTATTTGTATTTCTCTGTTGAAGAACTATGTTAAAAACGGTTTTATTTGAATAGTGGCCATTTGGGTAGCTCCTCTTTAAAATATATTTGTAAGATTACTTTACATAACCTGGAAAGGAGCCTTATCTCTCCCCATGACTTTTGAGAAAGACAATACTAATTCCCCTTTAATAATGGTGAAAATGATGTCCTGGGAGGTAAAACAATTCCCTAACATCATACATCTAGTAAGTGGCAGAGGAGACATGAGATTTTTTCTGCCTCTCTCAGTAGCCTGTAAGCTTCAGAGCATCCTACACCATGGAGTGCAGAATATAAGCTATAACCAGAATACATTACAAACCATCCAGGGAAACAAGACCTCAGAAACATTTCTCTCTAGGATGAGGATGATGTTCTTATTTCTACCAATCTCCCTTCCCAAACAGTGGAAATAAGATATCATTAATAGCTCATGAGGTAGGGACAATGTGTCTGAGAAAAAAGAAAATTAGTGTAAGTAAAATATAATGCATTTCAAAAATTGTATCCCAAAGAAAACTTGCTATAGGACATTTTTTTTTTTTTTGCTGTGTACAGAAAAGTAGTGTAATGTAAAATGGATGATAAAAATTTAAAATGACGTCAGGCTATTAAAGCCTCTATGGATTCCCTTTAAAGTCATGCAATCCAGCATTTCTAAAATTATTTGGCAAAAGAATACTTTTCCAAGGAACACCTATGAAGAATTTGTGAAAAGTAGCTTGCCATGGAAATTGCTTCCTTTTTTCTTTTTGATCATTCATTTGCCTTCTTTCCAGACATACACTAGAAACCTACGGGATATAAATAAATTCATACTCACTAGCATACACACAAATACACCGCATATATCAAAACAAATAAGCTTTAAAACAAAAATCCAAAATTCCAAAAATCCAAAATCCAAATTATTGTAAGCATTGATACAAAATACCATCCCAATGAAAAATGGAAATTACTAGTAACAACAAAAATGCTTCAAATACTAGTTCAGAAAAGGCAATCATTTAAAATTCGTGCTATGAAGATAGTTACTGCAATGACCAACTATGTTATGATCTTAGAAAGAAAAAGGTAAAAGGGCCACACCACCCTGCTCCCTCAATGCAAAAGATACTGCCACTAATTCAACCAATGTCCAAATGTCTGAACAGCAGAAGCCTGGGAATTTCACAGGCTTGGGGAGGTGGATTCTTATCCATCTCTGTGGTCAGTATGCAAGGTAGGCTGGATTGGCCCCTTCGTTCTATAAGAGTAGGCTTATCCATTATCCTTCAATTTCAAACCCAGATAGTTCACTCTTTTAGTAATCAAATGAAGTGGAGTTTATTAGAAAGAACTATGACCAACTAGGTATTAATAAAATAGTACATTTCAGCTATGCAAAAGGCCATGAGGACAATATAAACTTTGCAATATCTAAATATCTTTTCTAAGATAATGCACAGAAATGTTTGTGTGGATTTCTGCTTAGTAATATCCTTTGTAGCATTATTCACTATACACACACACACTCACATGTACACACATACATGCATATAGACAATAGTACATAAAAAGGTTTAAAATTAGCAGCGCACTTCAAATGAATACAAACATTATTAAGGCCACAGAAATTATTAAAATATGTTGGATCAATAAAATCAACAAGATCTAGGAACTCTATATACATTTTATGTATATTCTCAATGGTGATACCCAACTGAATAGCAGTCATAAACTTTTGATATTGTTATCATATATGATATGTTTCTTTTGCTTTTCTAAAATTTATTCATTCTTTATGATGTAAGTTATGTCTGTGACATAATGCTGATTCAAAAATGGATAAATAATCTAACATCATTATAGATATAATTATGTGTACATGTCATGACATGATTACATGTTTATGTATTTCCAAATATGGAATAATAATAAATAGTTTTGAATGCAGTTTTACAAGTTTTTGTTATTATAATTTAAAAATACATTTACCTGAAAAGTCATTCAGAGAACTATATATTTGAATTTATGTTGTATAAAAATGTATTAGTAAGCCAGAAGGTAAGCTAAAAATGCATATAAAATAAAAACCAATTTAATAGAGACAAAAAGACTACAAAAGGAGATGACAAATATTGAAAGCACAGGACGTAGAAGAAGTAGACATGAGTTAATAACCAAGAGTAAGTTGTTTATTACAACCTATCTTGTTTTCATCCCTTTACAAAAGGATTTGAGCTAGAAATATAAAATTAAAGAAAACTTTCCAGAACTTCACAAAAGCACTGAGATTGAATTCACAATGAGTTCAATAAAATTACCAATGAAAGTGTCTTAAATTCAAGGAAAAGGAAAGTTTTTTTTTTTTTCTATGCCTCCAAAAGAACAAAAGCAAAAGTCTTTCAAAGAAGGGAAAACATTATTGTTTCAGGCCTTTCTGCTGTGACATCAATATTAGAAAGTAATATAGAGGGATAACTTCAGAGTCCTACAAAACAAGAGGTGTGATTCAAGAACTTTCTTTACCAAGCAAGTTGGTCATTCATATGTGAGGATGAGAGAGTTTCAGACATGTGAACTTTCACAAAATTTACCACAACTTTATTCTGCAGAGACTGTAAAAATGACAATAAATACGTGAAGACACTTCTGGACACAGAAGTTGATTAGTATTTAAAAAAAGCCCATGTAATAACTATTTACTAAAAAAAAACAAAACGGATAAGCATTTGTTACATGAAGTAGATGCGGGAATATAAATAAACAATTGTAGCATTAGAAATGAAAAATGTTTTTTTTTTAATATAATTTTTTATTTTTTATAAACATATATTTTTATCCCCAGGGGTACAGGTCTGTGAATCACCAGGTTTACACACTTCACAGCACTCACCAAAACACATACCCTCCCCAATGTCCATAATACCACCCCCTTCTCCCAAACCCCCTCCCCCCAACAACCCTCAGTTTGTTTTGTGAGATTAAGAGTCACTTATGGTTTGTCTCCCTCCCAATCCCATCTTCTACGAGAAGAATAAATGAAAAATGTTTTTGATCATAATTGCCATGAGGAGAGAATAGCGTGCAAAAAGACTAAATGTACCCCCTACACCAAAAGGTGAAGAAAGAAGGAAACAAAAATCATAATAGAGAAGCATCATATTGTTTGTGAGCTAGTTATGATTCTAAATCCATATCTAATAAAATCAGAGATTAACCTTATTAGTTGACTAGATATTATAAAGATGTAACAAAAAAAACTCCAAAATTAATGGTTTCATTTAACCCAGAAGTAAAAGGATAATTCAATATAACAAACTTGATACATCAGTAGACTAAACAATTAACACTTCATCATCCAAAATTCAATGAAAAGGAAAAAATTAATATAAGTCCCAATAAAACACTTCCAAAGAAGAGAAAAATTTTTCTTGGAAATAGCCACATAACCCAAAACCAGCACTGCAATAATGACAAAATGATGGTGATTAACCTCTTCTAATTCAGTGACAAAAAAAGGATATATTCTGCTATCAATATTGTTCAATATTAAAAAGCCTCAGTTATTCAAGAAGAATGAGTAAGAATATTTGTTATAAAGGTAATATTGGTATTTATAAATAGTACTGCATTCTTTGGAAGGAATCAGCTAAATTCTCACTAGTAATAACAAAGGAAGTCATACTGATTCCTGATAAATGATAGACATCCAAAATTATGTGCTTCAGCAAAGATCATTAGGAAAACACAAATGGTAACAGACACTATCACAAAAATAAGTTTACATGATGGCAAAATCTTAGTTACTCTTCACTCTAGCAGCAACAAACTTCTTCTGAGTAATCACCCTCCCCCCAAAAAGAGAGCTGAGATAAAACTTCACTGAGTTTTAGAAGAATATACAAATAAATGGAAATATATATGATGGACCTGGTCTCCTATTTAATACCATATAAATACTATAAATATATAGACAACATAATTCCAAATACTAAAAACCATAAGAGTCTAAGTACAGTAAACTAAGTGATGCACCCAAATAGTAAACACATTCTGAGTATAATAAATCTGTAAGTTTAGCACAATTCCAAATGCAATCAAAATATAGTTTTTAGAACTATGATTGCTGATTGAAATATACATGTGGACATGGGGAGTTAGAGAGGAGAAGGGAGTTGGGGTAAATTGGAAGGGGAGGTGAACCATGAGAGACTATGGACTCTGAAAAACAATCTGAGGGGTTTGAAGTGGCAGGGGTGTGGGAGGTAGGGGTACCAGGTGGTGGGTATTATAGAGGGCACGGATTGCATGGAGCACTGGGTGTGGTGAAAAATTAATGAATACTGTTATGCTGAAAATAAATAAATTAATAAAAAAAGGAAAACATGTGGAAAAAATAAATGAGTGGAACTTGAAATAACACTAATTATTATGCTATTGTTGCTGCTACTACTACAGATACTATGATGCTCCTATTTATGATTTTTGAATGTTGGACCTTTTCCTTACAGTTTTTGTCTTAATCCTCCAAAAATCTGTTGTAGTACTACTACTACTACTACAACTCCTATTTTAATTATATGAGAAAACTGATGCTTAAAAAGCTTAATATGTTGCTTAATATGGCAGAGGGAAGATAATGAACTCAAGATTTGAATGTATAGAGGGAGACACCATGGCTGATCCTCAATTATTTGAAAATGAATAATAAATCTCCCCCAGAAAACAACACTTACAAAAATGTGGGCCTGATTCTAAATCAGAACATCAGATACGTAAAACAGAATGCATATTGGCATCTGAAAACCTCACATAAAATTTTAAAAATGGTAAAATGAGCTTTTTAAAAAAAGGCAGAATCATTAATAGATAGTATCATGACACCCTGATAGCAATTCATGAAAGGGGAGAAATTAGAGACACAACTCACTCAATGTTAAAAAATAATTGTCAACACTAGACATCAAAAATTATCACCCAAGCAAGGTATGAGTAATGTAGTTGTTACATGTCCTACAGATGCAATTACTCTAGGAAACTAGGACAGCAAGTACAATATAGAGAATACTAGAGTTTCCAGAGACCCCTTGGATGGTGACACCAATCTACTATGAAAAGATTCCCCTTCTGTCCTATTCACTTTAGCCAGTGCCCAGAAACTACCCATCTGTTCACACTCAGAATGCATGGACAAAGACTCATGTCTGCCATGCCCTAGCACCACAAGGAGGTTCAAGTAGAGACTCCACTGTGCAATGCTAATGCTAACAATATATGGTGGGGAAAAGAGCACACAATTTCAAAGCCCAGAGGTCTATGGAAAGCTTGGTTCCACTCTCAATTGTTGTGGGATGTTAGACTCAGTATCTGCAAAAAGGCAATAATATTTCCAAATTTACTGTGTTGTTTTAAGAATTAGAACTAATTTCCTTGTAAAACACCTGCATAATTCCCAGAATAACATCTAACAAATTCTTTTTTAATGATTTTATAATTAATATGATGATGATCAAACTCATTATTAGAAAGCACCAAAAAAATGGAGAAAGCATTTTTAGGTGCATGCCCTAGAGTGGCAACATACAAAAGAGATGATCCACAAGATGTGGGGATTCTGACAAGTGATCTTAAGTATATTTTCCCTTGTTTTACAGAGTAAGAAAATGTTATTCCTGCCCAGAAATACTCTCAGTCTTGTCCTTCAGTAACTCTGTTCCTTAAAATACTTACCTCTGCTGCCTTCTCAGGGAAGCACCGAGAGCAGGGCTCAGTGTCAGTCTCTTCATAAGTCACCTTTACTTGCCTTTAAGACATCACTCCTCTCCCTAACAGTCTTCTCACACACTCTGCATTTATATTATTCATTTTGTAAAATGAATAATATAAAGATGAGCATATCATAAACAAAGCTGAAAACAAATAGTAAAAAAGAAAAAGGGGAAAAGAGGAGGAGGAGAAGGGTAGAAAGGAAAAGAAATATAGAAGGAAAACCATAAAGTAAATGTTTATCCAGAGCAAAGGAATGCAAATTGAAGACAAACCTATATTTTTTTGGGCACTCATTAAAGTAAAAAACACAAAATTAGTCAGTGCTGATAAGATATTAAAATTGGAATAACTATTCAGGAATGTTGCACAGGGTTTTAGAAGACATATATTATAGGTAATATGTAAGAAAAGCCACAAAAATGACCTTGTCCTTTAACAAAGAATTTTTATTTTTTAAGACCATATTTTAGGGTAATAAACTTTAATGTAAGGGAAGACTAATGTTTGAAGATGTTCTTTGCCGTAGTTTTTGTAATATCAAAATTTGGATGAAAGCTAAAAATTCAACCTTAGGGAATGGTGACATAATGAATTACTATAAATTGCTATGCAATTGAATTTTGATGCAGATCTAAAAATATACTTTTAAGGACACTGATGCTAAAAAACTCACACTAAAAAGTGCCATGTGCAGTACAATTAAAGTTCCGATAAATAAGGTATACACATGGAAGAAAGTAGGAAAACATTGAATAATAACCTATAATTGTGTTAGATTAATGGATTCTTGCCTGTCATAATTTATAAAACAGTGTTTGGTATTAGCCATTTGCTTTTCAGTGGCTATATTTTTAAACAATATGTAATATGTATTATGACATATTTCATTTGATTATATGTGATCAAGAGTAATTTCACTTGCTGTGTAGAGTTTCTGCTCCAGTAAATTGGCAAACAAAACTAATCCATAGAAAAATAAGTCCCAAGTACCAGTAACAAAGGAATTGAAAGCAAGAACAACTAATGGGTGAGCTGGTGCTCTAGTGTAGATGGGAAGGAGGGAATAGAACCAGCGAATTTAGTGGCCACATAGGACAGGAGATAAGACATTAAGCCTATACAAGGCTAGGAGATGAAATGAAGCTCCCCTTAAGATGGTATCTTCATTAAACTGAACTACAGAAATCTGGTCAGTAAGACCATAAACAAACAAGCAAACTTTTCTACCTGGGCTCTAGGTGGAAAAAAGAAAGCTTCAGAGTGGAAGCCAAGCCAGTCACTACTTCTTTTAGACAATACTTTTCTGATGTGGACACCAACATGCCAGGAACTTACAATAAAACAATCAAGCCAGAAATTCTCCTATGATACTTAGTAGATGCAAACACACATCCACAATACAGGGATTTTTATACAACAAATCACATCAGATTTATAAACAGAAATAAAAAACAAGTCCTCTTGAAAATAAGATCTTATTTAAAATAAGGAAAAAACGGTCTTGAATGAGCATAAGCAAATTAAAAAAAAAAAAAAAAGGAAGAAGAAGAAGAACCTGCAAGCCTAAGATAATTGTACAAGAATCTGAAGAGGGCCTATAAAACAAAATTCTAATGATTAAAAGATAAAAAATAAAATAAATCAACATGATAACAACTTTTCATTATGAAAAATAGAATTAAAACAAAATTCATTATATTTGAAGATGAATTTTGTGGACTGACAGAGCTGTCTAAATGACTTATAATAGACATATAAAGATTAAGTGTCACCAAGGAAAAGGGAGTCCAAGTTCTACCTAATATTAGCTACAGTCAAAGAGACTAGAAGACATAAGGGAGAAGCAATATTCAGATAAATAATGGCTAAGAATTTGCAGAGGTGATGAAAGACATGAATTCTCAAATTAAACATTCAGTAAACTCCAGGAAGAACTGCACCCAGACATACTATGTTGAAACTGCAGAATACCAAAGGCAGATATCAAAACTAGCCAGAGAGAAAAAGGTTATTAAAACATAACAAACAGATGGCTTTCTTCTCATATCTAGCAAATTCAGAACATATATATAATGCTTCATGACCAAACAGGGTTTATCCCAGGAGTCCAAAAATGGTTCAACATTTTCCTAGGTATATATGTAACTCCTCAAAATAATAGATTAAAGAAGAAAAGTCATATGTTCTTCCCAGTAAATGCAGATAACTCATTTGACAAAAGTCAATATCCTTTTATAGAATGAATATATAGAAGTACCCTCACCTACTAAAGATGACTAAAAATCTTATAGTAACATTACATCAATGGTAAAGTTGAAAATAATGCCTCTTAAAGATAGAAAAATTTTAAGTAGGTACAATTTCTGTGCTTTTATCCAATCATGTAGCTAATTTCAAAGTAGGCAAAAGAGGCAACAGTCAAATAGAAAAAACAACTCACTGATAATTTGTTGAGCCTACATCTTCATAAGGTCTTTAGCACATAGAAATTTTAAACAATTCTGAAGCGTATAAGAATGTCCACCAAGGCTGTTTTCCTACACACAAGCAGCAGAATACTGGAAAATGTATTAAAAGGTAACAATTATATTATATATATAATATAATATATATATCATATTATATATATTATATATATTATATAATTATAGGTAAGAAATTTAACAAAATAGTTGGAGAAATTTATAAAACATAGGAGAAAAGAAGATATACATAAATGAAATAAAT
This sequence comes from Mustela nigripes, assembly GCF_022355385.1. NCBI lineage: Eukaryota > Metazoa > Chordata > Mammalia > Carnivora > Mustelidae > Mustela > Mustela nigripes. The sequence continues at coordinate 57,572,263 of NC_081565.1, read as the reverse complement.
CATTTTTTTGGAAGGAGGACCATTGAAGATGGCAAATAATTAAACTCTGGGTATAGTGCACTTACAAATGAAATCCCTATGGAATTTTTATGAAACATAATATATATATATATTATATTATATATACTAAAGCTCAGGGAACAATAGAGCTAAGAGAATTATATAAGAATAAGAAAGGGTGAACTTACCTGTGAAAGATCCAAGTTCATTATATAGTACAATGTAGCTATGGTAAATAAGATTATCATGATAAATAGATTTCAATGTCAAGTTAAAAACCTTACCATTCTTAAAATGTGATATAATTTGTGTATAATATAAATGTACAGAAGTATGTCTCATAATACACAATGGTAATAAAAGCATGAAAACTTTCCAGAAGATGATGTACATCAACTTCCAGAAAGTGGTGTCCTTTGGGGAGAAAGAGAAGAAGGAAGTAATGAAGTAGAACTGGGAGGGTCTTGGCTGTGAAGGCTGCTCTGTGTATTGTTGGATATTTAGTAGCATCCTGGCTCTTAGATGAGAGTTGCACCTCTCCTCCCAGATGGGACAATTAAAACCATCTCCAGAAATTGTCAAAAGTTCTCCAGGGGCAAAATTGCTTCAAGCTGAGAAACACTGTAGCCAACTAAGTCTTTGGTATTAGTTTTCAAAATGAGAGGGGCAGGGAAGGGAACAAAAATTCTGAATTAAAATGGTACAATGTCAACTACTATTGAATCTGAGGGGATGGGATGGACATCTCAGTCACATTATATTTGTGTGTTTTTATTTACCCGAATTTTCAAAATTGTAAAGTGTCACCAGATACTGTAGCACTAGAATTTAATTGTTAATAGCGGCTGTAGTTTAAAACTACCCTGCTTTGTAATCTGATTTATATATCAGTATTTATATGATTTTGTCCCCACTTCCTATTTTCTCCAAGCTACAGTTTCTAAATCTGGTAGTTGTGAGTATTAAGTTAAATAACCATATTATTGTTTTAGCACAGTGCCTAGAACATACTGAATGCTCAAAAACAAAGTTCTCCTGCAATTTTATATCAATAGTATTTTCCTCATAAAGTCATTATGAAAACATTCATGATATATGGATAAACAAGTCTTTTTATTTTTTATGTTTTATTTTTTCCAATTGAAGATACTTCCGAAAATATTTTGTCAATTTTCCTTTAAAATAAAAACTTGAAAATAACTATTTGACTGAAAAAAAAAACATGAACAAAAATGTCACAAAATATTAGCAGAGATTAAATATTGAAGAAGCCATAAAGTCAGATGGATCCAAAGAATGATCTTTATTGTCATTCTCTTGAGTTGCGTCTTATATCAAAAAAGACACACCTGACAATAAAACTTTATATACTTTATAAAATATCACAGAACATAAAAACTCTTGCTACATTCTAGTAAATTAAAAACAATATATATAAATTTTAAATTATAGGATTCTTTTTCAAAAATTTTTAAGAAATATTTCATCTATTTATAGGTCGGGAGTGGGGAGCATGAGCAAGGGCTGGGGGTGGGGGGAGGAGCAGAGGGAAAAGTGGACTCCCTGCTGAACAGGGATTCTGATGTAGGACTTGATCCCAGGATCTTGGGATCATGACCTGAGCCAAAGACAGAAGCTAAACCAACTAAGCAACCCAGACACCCCAAAGTATAGAAGTCTTAAGATAACCAATTAGAATACATAAGTTAACTACTTGTCTCAAGTCCTGAGAGGGTGTTAGAGTAAGTTTAGAAAAATGAACAGTGTGAAAATGATGTTTGGATTTAGTACTTCATACACAATAAACCTATTTTCCCATACTTCTTAGATCACCAGTATTACCATATATTTATTCTGTAAAATCCAGAATGGCATCTTAAAATTAAATGTTTGTGCTACCAAGTTTTTGTTAAGACTCACATTACAGAGAGTAGGAATTTTGCTTTCAATGATTTATTTTTTTAAGATTTTATTTAGTTGAAAGAAAAAGAGAGAACAAGCATGACCAGGGGGGCAGGGAGGTTAGGGCCAGAGGGAGAGGGAGAAGCAGACTTCCTGTGGTGTTTAAACCCAGGACCCTGGGATCATGACCGGAGACAAAGACAGCCACTTAACTGACTGAGCTATTCAGGCACCCCCAGGTTTCAACAATTTAAATTGTGGTTCACAAACCTTGAATTTCTTTAACATGAGATGTCTGGAAATCCCAATTTTTAAGCAGAGGGTCTAACAGGGATATGTGGCAATGTCAGTGAAGTATCAGCAACCACAGTCTAGAGGCCACTTTGGCTTTGACAAGACTGAGCAGGAGTTACTGGGCATCTTCACACTATCTGGGTTAACTACCACATAAAATAACAACCTTCTTTTGAACATTATCCAACACTGGAGAGAAGACAAAATGTTCAGAATTAGATTTTCCCCTTTTATCTCTGTGCCTAAGTTCTTTAAAAAGTTCCATTAAATGCAAAGAAAACATTTGTGACATTATAGGAAACCCAGATTAAATATATACCTGATACAACAAACCTAAATATTTTTGTATTTAGAAAACAATCATAATTTTAATAAAAATGCTATTCAAAATTATTTCAAAAAGAGAAAAAAAAATTATTTCAAAAAGAGGCACATGAAGAAAAATGAAAACATGTTTCTTAGCATTTTCAAATAATTAAATATGAGTAAAACAAGAGATATAAATTTAGTGATTAATTCATGTAATACATTAAGATTGTTCCAATGTGTATGATCATTTGAAATTTAAATTGTAATAGTAGCCTATAATACCCAAAATTTATTCAAGCACTTCAAATTGGCCTGCAGGAAAATTTGGCATCATTTGTCATGTGACACATGTGGTCACATTAAATTCAATCATTTTTGTGTACTACTGGTTTTAAAAAAAAGGAAAATTTGAAGAAAGCAGAATGCAGAAATGCTAACATAGGCAACAGAAAATAATTCAGAAAGACCAAATCCAACTCAAATATTTTTTTGAAGATTTTATTTATTTATTTATTTATTCGACAGAGAGAGAATGACAGATCACAAGTAGGCAGAGAGGAAGGCAGAGGAGGAGGGATAAACAGGCTCCCTGTTGAGCAGAGTCCAATGCGGGGCTCAATCCTAGGACCCTGAGATCATGACCTGAGCTGAAGGCAGAGGCTAAACCCACCAAGCCACCCAAGTGCCCCTAAAATCCAACTTAAAACTATGAACATTGGGACGCCTGGGTGGCTCAGTTGGTTAAGCAGCTGCCTTTGGCTCAGGTCATGATCCCAGCATCCTGGGATCGAGTCCCACATCGGGCTCCTTGCTCAGCAGGGAGCCTGCTTCTCCCTCTGCCTCTCCTGTCATTCTGTCTGCCTGTGCTCACTCTCTCTCCCTCTCACTCTCTGACAAATAAATAAAATCTTAAAACAAAACAAAACAAAACGAAAAACCTAGGAACATTTCTCTCAGAATCTCATACTGAAGAGTATATATCTAGCAATTCCTTTAAAGATTTTTGAGCTTCTTTGTTTGTGTGAATTCTGGTTTTTAGCAATCTCACTTTTATCTAGAGCTATCTTGATGTTATTAATTCACAGTAGTATACTTGCAAGACATGATTTAACAATACCATTTTCCTAATGTAGAAATTGATGTATAAGATAAAGCTTATGTATTCATATACGCATATGTGTATGTGTCTATGTGATATTTATAACAAATACACTAAATTTATTCATTTTGGAACGGATGCCAAGTGTTGATATTTGTTTACTTTAAATAGTAATGCCATTTCCATATATTTATTTAAAAGAGAAAGGTGTCAGATACCTTTGTGACACCCAGGTGGCTCTGCCACTTAGGCATCCAACTCTTGATGTCAGCTCAGGTCATGATCTCAAGGTCTGAGATTGAGCCCTGCATTGAGCTCAGCACTCAATGGGGAAGTCTGCTTGATATTCTCTCCCTCTTCCTCTGCACCTTCCCAAGTTTGCACATTCTCTCTCTCTCAAAAAATAATAATTTTTTTTTAAAGATTTATTTATTTGACAGAGAGAAATCACAAGTAGACAGAGAGGCAGCCAGAGAGAGAGAGAGAGGGAAGCAGGCTCCCTGCTGAGCAGAGAGCCCGATGCGGGACTCGATCCCAAGACCCTGAGATCATGACCTGAGCCGAAGGCAGTGGCTTAATCCACTGAGCCACCCAGGCGCCCCAAATCTTAAAAAAAAAAAGTCATATGCCTAACTGCCTGAGGTACCCAAGTGCCCTAATAATAGCACCATTTCTGATTGATTTTTTTTAAATGAATCCATTATTTTCCAAATCCCACCACTACCTCCAAATGGGGGAAAAAAGTAAAGTAAAATAAAATAATAAACAAAACCAACAGTGCTCAGTTATCCTAATACTTGAAAAGTTTCAAGAGATTAGTGGAGACAAAACACTCCTGGGACTTGCAAAAAGGGATCATTATATATTCTTCTTCCTGTTATTGCTACATAGTAAGAATCAAATAACTTCTCTTAATATCAATAATTAAGTGTTAGAATTTTACTTAGTGTTAGAATCCTCTAGCAGAGAAAGTTTAATCACCAGGACTTCATCAGAACACCACCTAAAAATTACAGTATATTAAACTAACTAAAATGCATTAATTAGTTATTGTGTTTCATGTAAAATGTAATAAAAGTTATTAGGGAAATGGCAAGAATCCCATCTTTTACTTACAATTACACCATGTTGTTTAAACCATAAAGTTCTAAGTCTAATCTTGCCTTTACTGTGCTGTGTTGTACATACAATTTGAATGCCCTGAAGCACAGCATTCACATATGAATACTGTGGATAATACTTCTATCTGTAGAGCACCCAGCACTTTCCAGAGGAAGTAATCTATTAAAAAGAAAACAAAATTTTATTTCGATTTCTGCCTATAAGATACATGTTTCCATTGTCTTGTGCCCATTGTAAAGATGAGGCAGCTAAGAAACAAATAATTAAACTATACAAATCACATTAGATTAGTGAACTAAAGTATTTCAGATTGTCTGAATTTATTTTCTAGCTGAAAGAAACATTAAACTTTTATTTCACTATTTCCGGTGTTCATCTTTAATTAAATAACATACCCAAATCCACTCAATGTTTCCAGAATATCTCTCAAAGAAATATTCATTTACCCAAGCTGAAGAAAATTTCAGAAATAAACTCTACTGCCTACAGATTTAAATACTGCATTTCCCTGATAATTGCAATGTAACAATTAAGAAAACTAAGCAAAACAGTAAAATATATTTTCTAATGAGATTCTAAAATAAAATTCTGAAGTTAATGTTTAAATCATTTTTTCATGTTTCTCAAAACATATTTTTTTAACTTTTTAAGAAGAAAATACAGGACAGTTTTTTAAAGGGTCTTAAAAACTAATACTTTTTCATATTAAATGAACTTCATAAAAGAATTATAATGTAATTAAATCAGAATTAAAGTTTTCTGGTGGTGGTATTGTTTACAGTATGTTCTAAACCTGTATATCAGGATTTACACAGAGAACATCTAACACTAGGGCTACTTTTCTGTAGTATAGACAATATTAACTTTCAGATTTTGTCTTTTATATAAAAACACATTCTTGGGGTGCCTGGGTGGCTAGGTGGGTTAAAGCCTCTGCCTTCGGCTCAGGTCATGATCCCAGGGCTCTGGGATCGAACCCCATATTGGGCTCTCTGCCCAGCAGGCTTCCCTTCCTCTCTCTCTCTGCCTGCCTCTCTGCCTACTTGTGATCTCTGCCTGTCAAATAAATAAATAGAATCTTAAAAAACAAACAAACAAACAAACAAACAAGCAAACCCCCACATATTCCTTTCAGGAAAGATGGATAAAAGGGAGCACTTTAGAAACCAAAACTGAATGTACACTCTGAATGTGATTTCATCCATATGCCACATATTCTAAGAAAGAATTTAGTTTGAAAAATCCTTAACAAGACACCAGGAATGAAGCCACAACTCCATTAATTAAGACTAGTTTGTGGTTGGGAAAAGTTAGACTATTCATAAGGACTTCTTCAAAACTATTCAATCTGAAGAGATTGTATTTGGCAGGGATATTGAAGAAAATTCATGGCCTTAATTTTATTATTATTATTAATATTTATTTTTGAGGTCCTGAGTTTTCCATCCCCTAATGAGAAGGGACAGATCTGGAGGCAAGACATGACGGCAAGACAAATATGAATGGCTAATGACTATTATCGCCCTGATACAAGTGGACTCCAAAAAAAGAAAAGTCCCCGTCTAAAGGTTTTATGCTTTATTTTCCTAGAAGTGGCATTTATTTTATTTTTTTTAAAGATTTTATTTATTTATTTGACAGAGAGAGATCACAAATAGGCAAAGAGGCAGGCAGAGAGAGAGAGGAGGAAGCAGGCTCCCTGAGAGCCCAATGCGGGACTTGATCCCAGGACCCTAAGATCATGACCTGAGCCGAAGGCAGCGGCTTAACCCACTGAGCCACCCAGGTGCCCCTAGAAGTGGCATTTAAACACAGGTGGTAAAAATCCAACTCCACTTCCCCTTGACAAATCTGCCACACTTAAGTGATGATTCATTCCAGGGCTAGCCTGGTTTATCCACAGTACATAAATTTCAAAAGACAAGCACAAATAATAGATCCCCTTCAGTGTGGCTTCCATGGTCTAAAATCCTATCCATCCTCTATCAGGCAGCTGAGAATGAATAGTGGTAAGTAGAAACCATCAAATTCCAAATCTCCACTTGGTATTAAAAGGAGAATGAGGGAATCAAAGATGGTGGCTGAGCGGAGGAGCCTCTCCTCTCATCCCACAAACACAACAGTATAACTATCAAGTCCTAAGAACCCCAGAAACCTGCTGGAAGACTGATGGAACACAATCCACAACTAAATGGAGAGAAGAAACCACATCAAAGAAGGCAGGAAGTGCAGACATGTGCTTTAGGGGAGAAATGGATTGTGACTGTTGCAGAGAGGAGTGAGCCACGCTCAGGGAGAGGGGAGCAAGTGAGAGGCAGAGAGAAAGAGAGAGAAGAGCACACAGGGGAATGCACAAGAAGAAGGTTTTCCCTAAAGTGATTGACTCAGAAAATGAGAGGAGCTGAAATTAGTGGGTTCTTACAACCAGTGGACCTGAAAGCCTGGTGTGTGTTTGTTTGTTTAATTTTGTTTGTTTGTTTTTTTAAAGCCTGGTGTTATAAAGGTCAGCAGGTTTAGCTGGGATAGATTCCAGAAGGTACTACCTTGATCCTAAAGAGAAGGCAGGCAAACAACCTGGGGTGAGAGGTCATGGAAAAAGTGATCTCAAGAATGCCTGGGGCACACTGTGGGGAAATTATTCACTTATCTTGGAGAGTGTCCTTGGGAGGCAACATTTCCACAGACACATCTCAGAACAAGGGCTGGGCAGCATCATTCCCCTCCTACATCCTTCAGCATAAACACAAAGCCACTAGATGGAGGCAGCGCAGGGTCAACAATGGCTTCCTAACTTGATTACACCAAGCCCCATCCCCTGCACTCTGATGGAGTTCCCCTTCAAAGTCCAGTTTGTCTCAGTCTTAAAAATGACAGGTCCCTCTCTCAGAAAACTAGCACAAATACTTACACACTCTATGTCCCCCAGTCAGAGAGTTCTGTAGGACCTCAGGTCTGGTGGAGTTAGTGTAGGGTTACATTTCACAAGCATACCAGAGCATACCTAGTTAAAACTGACTACAAACCAGGGTCTAAACACTGTCCATTGTAGGCAAGGATTGCCTCTGCAGAAACTGGCCTCAGGGACAAAGCAGCCAAAACACAGTAACAGAGCACATGTAGCACACACTAGAGATAGTCCCTAAAGTACCCAGAACTGGGCACTGCAAGGACTCTTCTTCACAAGGCCATTACTTTAAGGAGCAGGAGACATTACTGGTTTTTCTAAAACAGAGAAGAAGGTAGAGACTTGGATAAAATGCCAAGATGGAGGAATTTATTCCAAATGAAAGAGAAAGATAAAGCCACAGCTAGAAATCCAAATGAAACAGATATAAGTGATACCTGGTGGAGAATTTAAAGCAACAATCATAAGGATACTTGCAGGACTTGAGAAAAGCATAAAAGCATAAAAGATATCAGGAAGACCCAGATGAGAGTAAAAAAGAATCAATCAAAGATGAAGAATGCAGTAAATGAGATTGAAAACAGGCTTCATGCAATGAAAAGGATATTGGAAGAAGCAGAGGAACAAATTAGTGACCTAGAAGACTAATGGAAAATAATGAAAGTGAAAAAAAGAGAGAAAGAATTATCCAACATGAAAATAGCCTTAGGGACCCTCAGTGACTACATCAAACATAATAACATTTATATTATAGAGGTCCCAGAAGAAGAGAGAGAAAAGGTGGCAAAAAATTATCAGAAGAATAATAGCTCAAAACTTCCCTAATCTAGGCAAGGAAGCAGACAATCCAGATCCAAGAGGCACAGAGAACTCTCATCAAAATCAACAAAAACAAACTCACATAGAGACATGTTGTAATTAAATTGACAAAATATAGTGATAAAGAAAAAAATTAAAACAGCAAAAGAAGTCAGTAACTTACAAAGGAAAACTCATAAAGGTAGCATGGGATTTTTCAACAGAAATGCTGCACGCCAGAAGGGAGTGCCATGATAGATTTAAAGTGATGAGTGGAAAAAATCTGCAGTCAAGAAAACTCTAACCAGAAAGGATATCATTCAGATTAGAAGGAGAGATAAGGAGTTTCCCAGACAAACAAAAACTAAAGGAGTTTATGACCACTAAACCAGCACTGAAAGAAATGTTAAAGGGAACTCTTTAAGTACAAAGGAGAGACCAAAAGTGACAAAGACAAGAAAGGGTCAGAGAAAATCTCCAGAAACTATGATAAAACAAGTAATAAAATGGCAATAAAAACATATTTATCAATAATTACTTTGAATGTAAATGGATTATAAGCTCCAATCAAAAGACAGGGTGTCAGAATGGATTAAAAATGCTGGCTTAAAGAGATTCATTTTAGACCTGAAGACACATATAGATAGTGAGGGGGTGGAGAAAAAAATTTGTCATACAAATGATGCCAAAAGAAAGTTGGAGTAGCAACACTTATGCTAGGCAAACTAGACTTTTTCTTTTTTTTTGCTTTTGCATTTTTTGTTGTTGTTGTTTTGTTTTTAATCCTTCTATGGTATGAGAGTAGTACTGGCCTAAGGGAATGATTTTGAATGTATTCCCTCTATTGGACTATTTGTAAGATTTTGATAAAGATTGTCATCAATTATTTTTTAAATGTTAGGCATAACCCACTGATTAAAGGAGAATGAAATACAACTTTCATATACCTGATAGGGAGTGTCACTGTGAAATTTCGAACAATATTTTGGTGGCAATTGTGTACCATATTTGTAAATTTAATAAATGGTCAGATAGATATAATTTCAATACTACAGGAACACATTTCAAAAATGTGGTCTATCAGGAAACAAGGGTAAAAAATAAGTAAAAAGAATAAAATAGAGACCTAATAGAACTTACCAGACTTAAAACATTAAATTGTAGACTAGCATCAGAGCACTAAGACATGGAAGGGAAACTTGAAGGGGCTCAAGTGCATTGATAAAAAACAAAAAAGGGGGTGCCTGGGTAGCTCAGTGGGTTAAGCATCAGCCTTCAGCTCAGGTCATGATGCCAGAATCCCAGGATCGAGCTCCGCATCAGGCTCTCTGCTCAGTGGGGAGCCTGCTTCCCCTTCTTTCTGCCTGTCTCTCTGCTTACTTGTGATCTATTTCTGTCAACTAACTAACTAACTAAATAAATAAATAAAAAGAAAACAAAGAATCAAGCATTAATATACTAGAAAAATTTAAGCAATGTTGAAGAATAAAATTCAAATTATATTTATATATATTTTGAATATATATATATGTTGTGTCTATTTCAAATAGTAGACTGTGTATATTAAACAAAATCTCTATCAATTCTATACAAAAGCATAATAATAATAATAATAATAATAATAAACAAAAAACCTCTTCATGTTGCAGAGAATAGATTTGAAGATTTGTAGTCTTACTCTCTTTTTTTTTTTTTTTTAAGATTTACTTATTTACTTTATAGAGAGTGAGTGGGATGGGGGACAGAGGGAGAGGGAGAAAGAGAATCCCTAGATAGATCCTCTGAGTGTGGAACCCAATGTGCAGCTCCACGCCAGGACCATGAGATCTAGACCTGAGCCAAAATCAAGAGTCAGACACTGAACCAAGCAAGACACCCAAGCACCTCATCCTACTCTTTACATATATTTTTTAAATTTAATAAGAGATGCTCAACAGCAAGGCATTGTAATGACATCATTAAGTCATGACATTTAAGAAGGTGTTCCTCATATACACAAAGAAATGAAGTGTCATTTACAAAGTAGAAAAGGAAAATGTATTCAGTACTCTCTACAGTTTATTTAGATGCTAGAAAATACCTTACTGGAGTTTTCATGGGAAAAGTACAACACAATTTACAGCTAATATGCTTTTAATATTGAATGTAAAAAATATTTATCAATATAGCAGACTCAGGAAGTATATCCTCCATTTATCCTTCTTGAAAGACATAACTTGAGCAACCTGAAATGAATCACAGAAAAGGATTCACAGATATGCTTCAAAAAAATCAAAACGTTGCAAAAAAATAATCTGATGGATAGCAATGGAGAGGGGAGGTGAAAATTACAGGAGAAATTCAAGAATTGAAGGACAGAGTGTAAAGTAGTACTGATTGCTTGTGTGGGTTCACCAGATGCAAAGTGACAGAGGAGATCTCACAAGAAGCCAAGAGAACATCATCAGGGCATGAAAGCCCTTTGTCTGCCTGGAATTTATGCTAGTTTTAGAATGGTCTCTTTCATTTAAGGCAGATTTGGTATATTGTATGATTAATTTCCAAGCTGGTTTAAGGGTAGGTGGTAAAACATTTTAGAAGTAAAAGTATGTTCAAAATCTATCTTTCCTTATGATACTTGTCAGTCTGTTCTGCTGGGCTCTGCCAATTTCACTCTAGAGTTCTATGACCTGAGTCATCAATATCAGACAATTCCAGGTTCAGGTTCCTCAAATTCTGGTTGCCCACATAAAACTCATGGTGCTTAAAAATACTGAGCTAGAGGTCTGAAATGAGGTTCAAACATATCTGTAAAATAATCCATACATGGATTTGATTTTCAATCAGTTTTGGGAACTGTAATTCCCTTGTGTCATTCAGAGGTATCTAAGATTTTTGAGAAGGCAAAGGGATGCAGGCACCAAATTTAAATTGGACCACAAAATAGGTCATATAAGAAATTGTTGATCTCGGTTATGGAATCTTCTAAGAATAGAGATCTTCTAAAGAACTAGAGAAAAATAGAAAAAGAAAATATGGTAAAGTTTCCCTCCTCCATTTATTTTATTTTAGTTCCTTTACCTTCTTTTCTTGGATTTAAATATAACTCAATGAAACCCACAAAATTAAAGGCTGTTTTTCTCATAAGAAGTCTAAATTGGGTTTTTGGAGAGGAAAAGAAAGAGGAGAAAAAATGATGGGACCCTACATTTAATTGATACCCACTGCTGAGTCAGGTAATGTAAAATTCGCTGTGTAACTTATGTATAAAAATAGAGATTATCATTAAAATAGGCCAGAATTTGCTTTATCTATTATCTATATCTCTAGCTCAGTGACTGACACATGAACAAATCCAAATTTATTTATTGAACATGAATGTATAAGTAAGTGAATGAATGAATGATAAGTAGGTCATAACAGGCATGAACTGATGGTGACTACTCATAATTGTTAAATGTTAAAACTCTTCATAGGTATATACTATATAATAAAAACATCTGTAAAGTACACCAAACTGGAATAAAAGTTCTAGAGTACAGAGACAAAGCCCAGAAAGAGTAGTGGTAGAGCTGGAGTGAGGATTTGTAAAAAGTATAATTGCACACTTTATCCATCTTCTGTTACAGAGTACAGTCAGCAGATTGCACTTGTTTCTAAAGTTTAGCAACTGAAAATTAAGTGTAAGCATATAAGTTAATTTTTAAACTATATTTGACATAATTTTTTAAAGATTTTATTTTAACAAAGAGAGAGAGATCACAAGTAGGCAGAGAGGCAGGCAGAGAGATAGGGGGAAGCAGGCTCCCCACTGAGAAGAGAGCTCAATGCGGGGCTCAAACCGAGGACCCTGAGATCATGACCTAAGCTGAAGGCAGAGGCTTAATCCAGTGAGCTACCCAGGTACCCCTAGTTGACAGATAGTTTTGCATTAGTTTCAGGTGTACAAAAACAGTAACAGTTATAACAAAAAATGTTGGAAGATCAACTCACCAAGACAAATAAATAAATAAGCAAGGACACAGTGTTATTAAATACAATAAAAAATAACCTGTATGTTATATACAAAAGTCACAGGTATAAGAAGGTGAATTGAAAGATTTGAAATCTAAAGTGGGGTAATTAAGTACCACACAAATACAAAGGGAGAAAGAAGATATAATCAATGTTAATGTTAATGATAAATTTTAAAAATTAGATGTGACAAAGATACCTTGTGTAAACTGAAATTTTACCTGCCATGGACCTTTATATAAAAGTCACACAATAAAAAACTGTATATATATTTTTTAAAGATTGATTTATTTATTTGAGAGAGAGAGAGAGTAGAGGGAGGAGCAAAGGGAGAAAAAATCCTGAGGCAGATTCCATGTTGAGCACAGAGTCCCAGGCATGGGTCAATCCCAGGACTTTGAGATCATGACCTGAGCTAAAATCAAGAGTAAACCACCTAACCAACTGAGTCACCACCCAGGCACCCCAATAAACAACTTATATTAAGAATGATATAAATTCTAAGGATTTGACATAAATGTGGTAACAACTAGACTTAAAAACTGGAGAGATCAAATGTAACATTTTTATATGGAAGATCTGAATAATCTAATGAATCCAATTTATCTTCTCATCATGTATTTTAACTATATATTCTTCAAATAGAAAATGCACCTTCTTTTCACCCATACGTGACTACTACTCCAACCTGTATTACATCATACATCATAACAATTCCTTAATAATTTTCCAAAGCAGAAACAACTTGTGATTTGTTTATAGGGCAAGAAACTAGAAATTAAAAGGAAATAGAGAAAATATGGTCCATATAAACAATGGAGTATTATGCCTCCATCAGAAAGGATGAATACCCAACTTTTATATCAACATGGACAGGACTGGAAGAGATTATGTTGAGTGAAATAAGTCAAGCGGAGAGAGTCAATTATCATATGGTTTCACTTATTTGTGGAGCATAAGGAATAACACGGAGGACATTGGGGGATGGAGAGAAGTTAGTTGGAGGAAATTGGAGGGGGAGACAAACCATGAGAGACTGTGGACTCTGAGAAACCAACTGAGGGTTTTGGAAGGGAGGGTGGTGGAGGGTTGGGTGAGCCTGGTGGTGGGTATTATGGAGGGCATGTATTACATGGAGCACTGGGTATGGTGCATAAACAATGAATTTTGCAACACTGAAAAGAAATAAAGTAAAATTAATAATAATAGTAATAATAATATAAATGTAAAAGTAATATAAACATCTTTATTGGCTCATAATAAAATGCTAATTTTTTTGTTTAAAAAAGGAAATAGTAAAAGAATTCAAACTGTGAAATATATCTTTCATTGCTTAGACTGAAATAAATTACATATGGTTAAAGACTATAAAATGCAAAAACAAAGATATACAACATTAGAAGAAAATATTTATGTATAGTGGAAGCTTTTGCATGGAAGTATTTAAAGATAAAATTACAAAACAAAAATATTAACGAATATCGTTACATAAAAATCTAAAACACTTTTAAGACAGTAAATATTATGATCAAATTTAAAAGGCAACAACAGGGACACCTGGGTGGCTCAGTAGGTTAAAGCCTCTGCCTCCGGCCCAGGTCATGATCCCAGAGCCCTGGGATGGAGCCCCGCATAGGGCTCTCTGCTCAGCGGGGAGCCTGTTTCTCCCCCATCCCACCCCCTGCCACCTGCCTCTCTGCCTACTTGTGATCTCTGTCTGTCCAATAAATAAAAATAAAATCTTAAAAAAAATAAAATAAAAGACAACTACAACAAAGAAGAAAGCAAAAGCTAATGAAATAGTATCAAGAAAAACAAATTATTGCAACCTATGAGCAGTATCTTTCTCTACTCCCATTCACAGCTTAAAATATGTAGAAAGGAACCTGCATACATGCAGCCATTTCCTCCTTTCTGTTTATCTTTAATCCTAAACCAACTCCAGAATCACTGCACCTTCTTCCATTAACCCCTGGAAATTCCTCTTGTTGCAACATTAATGATGTTCCCTATTCCCATATAAGCAAAATGAAAGGAAAATTTTTAGTTTTCTCCATTTTTCAACAGCATTTTACAAAGTTGACTACTTTCCAAAGTTCTCAAGTACTTATTTGCATATTTCATTGCAACAAAAGTTTCATTAAATACTGAGTACCTGCCATAAGCAGGCATACTTTTAGACATTAAGGATATAATAATGGCTAAAACTAAAAATGTTCTTGCCCTCATGAAACTTAAATTCTACTGACAGAGAGGAGCAAAAACTGAATAAATGTAGCTACTTGAATTAGATAGAAAATAAGGCAACACCACAAAAATGTTAAAATGATCTTTAGAAAAAAAAAAGAAATCTGTTTATCCAATAGGTAACAGGATGTTATTGCAATAATGACAAACACACTACCTCTCATACATAGTGTTGATTTTTGACACAATTTTTAATATAAACATGTATGATGGCACACTTTAAATGATTATATTTGATTTTCACAACATATTCATTTTTCACAAAAAATAATCTAAAGATTCTTTGTGTTCCCAAGGGGTTCTTAAAAACACATTTGATATTAAAATTATTCCATTTTTAGCACAGGTCATTCCATCTTCCTGTTATTTTTTTTCTTCATGAAAAGCTAACCTCACTGCCAGATCTTCAAATGTGAGTGGCTTTAGTGTGAAAAAAGCAGTTCTCCTATGTCAATATGATTAACTTCACTTCACAGTATCATTTTATTAACAGTTCCTAAATTGCCTCCATTAGCTATTTCAAAATATGCAGTTTTGCATGTTTTATACTATTTCTTACACATTTTTATAAATTTCAGATATTCTTATCTAACCAAATGTGACAGGATAGGTGTTAGTGCTAAGTAAGGATATACATTTAAAGGGGCCCTAATTGTTTAAGAGTGTGTGTGTGTGTATTACATCAGTCTCATCCTCTGCACAGCAATCTAAATGGTGACTAAGAAAAATGAGTATTTGGAAACTATGGACACCCTTTAGATAAAATTGTAAAAGCTGTGGGTTATGAGATTTATGTATTTTATTTTATATTAGTGATTATTTGAATATTTGACAACCAATATGCATTAATCTACAATAAAATAGAAAAAATCTCACATTTATTAATTTTTTCATAAAAACAGTCTCTGCCATCACCCTAATGTAAGCTATTATTATATTGTGCTCAAATTATTAATTAATATTTCAATGAGCTCCCCTGTTTATATAGAAACCTCCTTCCTTCCCATCTCAAATCAATACAGCATAAAATCACTGGATTAATCTGCCTAAAGCATTTTGATACTCCTTAGGTATTTTTTAATGGAATTCAAATCATTCTGCAGTGACCCCAATTTACTTTCCAATTTTTCTCCATGATCTGCTTATACAGATTATGGTTTACCTCTTGTCTTTAAATTATGTCTGACACTCTAGTTTTTGTTGCTGCAAAAAACTCTACCTAACTAATCTGTGTTACTTTTTTTTTTTTTTAAGATTTTATTTATTTATTTGACAGAGAGAAATTACAAGTACACTGAGAGGCAGGCAGAGAGAGAGAGAAGGAAGCAGGCTCCCCGCTGAGCAGAGAGCCCAATGCGGGACTCGATCCGAGGACCCCGAGATCATGACCCGAGCCGAAGGCAGCGGCCTAACCCACTGAGCCACCCAGGCGCCCATCTGTGTTACTTTTATAACACTTCTTCATACAGTTCAGGCAGAGACGTTGTTGTACATTGTTTGATCTCCCAGGAAACTTTATTTATGCATCATATGTCATTTAGCATATTTTTCTTTTTAACCTCTGTTTTTCAATTATTAAAACTTCACAACTTATCCTACTGTGTAAATTCTGGAAGAAGTAGTGTGTGATACCTAGTATCACTCACACATTTTCCTTTATTAATACTCTTGGTAGAGCTTACTGTTAGCTTTAAATTTGCTGACTTTAAGGAATTGTACCATTTTGATAATCCCAGTAGCTTGCAAGCTCCCTGAATACAAGGAGCTTTCTTGTCCTGTTCACTTTTACATACCCAACAGCTATAAGCATGCCAAGCATATATTTTGTTCAATAATTGATATAGGAGTGCATAAAAATGAGTAGTCATAAACAATTCTCAAAAGTGATATTTGGACAACATTCTTGTTTGCAAAGGGGTTACTTCATACAATCACAATTGGCTTTGATTTCATAAAGTTAATAGATCATGTCTCCTTTCTTTTCATTGAGGAATTCATGTTTCTAATTTTTTTGCACTTTTATATCAATGAAGACATAAGAAATAGATCTTTGAAGACATGAACTCTCCTGTATTTTACAAAGTCATTTTTAGTTTGTAATAGCATTTGTGAATAATTAGGAAGTAATAGAAAGTGAAGGTTTGGGGGTAGAGATCCTATGTCATTTTACTGTAAGTCTACATGACAAACTCAAGAAATCATCAATATGGCTAAAATTGAAGAGTCACATTAGTAATGAAATATCCACATAGATGATCTATAAATAGAGGGACAAAAAATTTTAACCCTTATAAAAAAACACCAAGTCTTACTTTCAGAGGGAAAGTAGTACTCCTGATGAAGACAGTACAACATTTATAAGGCTTCCTTTAGTATATGAGGACTGTGCTTGGGGCTAATTTACATGACTTCACTTTCTGCTATTCTTATATTATTATTTTTAAAAAATTCCTCTTATCCTTACATTTGTATTTTATTTTTAAATTTAAAAATACGTTTTTTTTTCCCAGAGTATAATGGCTCACATTCAATAACCTTTTTCCTCCCAGACACTCAACTCTTTATGCATATTTTTGAAGGTGCAACATACACAAAAATGCACCAACATACACAAAAATACTGTACTAGTATTAACTGTGCTTAATAATCACAATCTGTTATTAAAAAAAAATAATCACAATCTGTTTTAGTGATGTACACTGATGCAACAATTATGGCTTAAATCATTCAGCAAGTAAAAGTAGATGGTACCATATCTATCTGACATACTGTACTCAACATTAATCTGTATGTTTCTTAGCTTAGCATAAATTTGTATACCAGATGCTTTCTTGTAATTAACACATTGGGATTTAGGAGCAGTAGATTTTGCTCGTAACAAACTTTTCATCAAGTCGACATCTGTGATTTATACCTCCAACTCATTTTCAATATATTTACATAATCAGTTCAATTTAAGCCCAGATTATACATTCTTCTTACATTTTTATAAGCAGTATCCCCTAAAGATAGTTAAAAAGTAAATTAGGGTGAAGTTTAATTCACTCTCTTTTTTCTAATCAAAACACTTACCATGAACATATAATCAAATCCTGCATTTATTTTAAAAGAAAATAAATATGTGCTTTTATTTAGATAAATGGTATGTAAGACCATAACAAGACTATTTCATTCTAATAACTATCAACATGACCAGATAACTTATATGTGCATAGTTTAAATTTTTAATATATTTTAAGTGTAGAATTTGGCCTTATACCATTCTACTAGAGAATGGTTAGATGTTACTATTCCCATTTAACTTCTAGAAAATTGAGGTTCAGAGGCTACAATGACTTGATTAGGAGAGCTGAACTTGCAGAATCATTAACTTTTTGTTTTGTTTTCCAGATGTACTTAAAGGCAGATTCTAAGCCTCTGCCAAGTCAGAAGTTTTTCCACTTTAACACATTGTCATAAACACACAGTAATTTTAAACTTTGAAATATTTTCAAATTATAATACAAACATAAGACATCATTTAATTTAAAAATTTTACAAATTAATATGAAGTTTTCTACAATTATTTTAATCAAAGTATAATTAATGCGAGTTTCATATAATTTACATTAGAATAGTAAAATTGTTCTTTTTGTACAATTCCATTTCTAAAAGAATCTAGGTTACGTAAGTTATAGCACATAATGGATCATTGTAAAAATTCTAGTAGACCCATTTGACATATTAGTATGCATATTTGGTTGTCAAATATTATTGGCATTCATACCTAAATAATATCCAAAAGTCTGCTTTATAACAAAAGGATAATGCCAGTGCTTTTTGGTTTTGCTTCAATGCAAATAATTGATTAAATGTGAACTATGTTTTACATATGTGAGTAATATGTACATTAAGATTGTTTTTGCCTTATTCTGTTATTTTTTCTTAAGAAAATGAGACTACAATTATCTCTTCATAGTAACCTTTTAAATGCAACTTATGATGAAATAATAAAATTATTTTAAAAGATTAGAATTAATTTTTAGAAGAAAAGTGATTTATAATACTTCAGTAGGAAAAAAGTTTCTTTTACACTTATGTCCAGTTTCTTAATGTTGTATAATCACAAAGAGGGTTAAGCAAGGGAAATGAAAAAGAGTAACAAGGACCCGGTAAGAGTGTCTTAGAATTAACAGTGGGCATTGGAGCATGGTGCCAATGAAACGTCTCTTTTCTGCAAAGCTGAGTCAGAAATCATCCAGAGGTAGAAGCAAATTTATGAAAAAATCCATTTCAGCACTGATTTCAAAATTGTTCTTCTGTTGAGGGAGGACACTGGGCTTCCATATGTCAGGTTTATGGTGATAACAGAATTTCTCACCTAAAAAGAATCCCCCTCTAATTTTTTGTATTCTCCTATAGGAGTTGGGTGTGCTGGAAATTACCCTTCCTAATAGTGATCTCTGATAATTCTTAGAGTACTGACTATGAACCAGACACTATGGTAAGTACTTTGTGTTTACTATCTCATCTAAGTGCGGAGAGTTATATAATTGAGGTAAAAATTCAATAAGGATAAAAAATCCAAACATTCTTAGAAATATATGTAATCTCTAAACAGAAATACAAAGACTGAAAGAAATTCTATAAACTATAAATGTACAAGTAACTAATTAATGTCAAAAAAATGACTTGATTTCTATTACGGAGTATTTAAAATGAAAAACATTTTAAAATGTGAAAAATTATTTCACATGGTGTATAATGTCAGGCAGAAGCTGGGTCTATTTAAAACCTGAATATGTAGGGGGCGCTTTGGTGTTTCAGTTAGTTTAAGTGCCCAACTCTTGATTTGGGCTCATGATCTCAGGGTCCTGGGATTGAGCCCCTTGTTGGGCTCCTCGCTCAGTGTTCAGCGTGGGGTTTGCTGGAGGTTCTCTCTTTTTCTCTCCCTCTGCCCCTTCCCCCTGCTCTTGCTCTAGAATTAATTAATTAATTAAAATTTAAAAACACAGAATATTTAGTCAGGTAAATTCCTTGATAGGAAGAATAGTTAACTTTTTTTTTCAACTTTTGTTTTTGATTCCATATGGGAAGTAACATATTGGCTAGCTGAATTTTCACTTTACTTAGTTTTTATTTTAGTATTGTGTATATTTGTTTATATCATTAATATCTATTTTCAAACAAAGCTTTGACTAATATTTATTAAAATATTTAAAATATTTACATTTTTAATCTAGAGTAACTATCCTTAATATGCAATATATATTAATGCCCTAATATTGAGATACAAATTAATAATTTCCACTGTTTTTCTCAGAATCATAGTTTAATATTAGTGACAGCTATGATAAAAAATACTTAATGAATGAAATTTAGGACATTTTATCTTTGAATTTTACTAGAAGCACTTTAAACTGTGATCAAAAATCTCCAATTAAGACAAAAATATATTCAGGTACAGAGAGAGAAAATTTTCTAAATATGCAGTACACTATCATCTGTTGCATTTTTGAAACACTACTCAAAGATAGATTACCCTTATTTTAGAGAATAAATCAGGAAAGAAAAATGTGTTAACATTATTTAGCAATAAATTTATTCAATTTATTTCTTTTAGCATTAAAAATACTTGGTATGTAAAGAATTACTAACTTAAATATCTGTATTTTTTTCTGTATATTTTACCATATGACATATATATATGTATATACAGTAGACAAGGGACAAGCTTATCTATTTTAGCATTGTACTCACAGCTCTTGATACCTTGGCAGACATGTAGTATGTGCTCAAAAGTCTTAATTTAATGAATAATGAATGAGTTTAATCACCCATTTTTTGGACAAATATAAATGTAGTATATATATATATATTTTAAAGATTTTATTTATTTATTTGACAGAGATCACAAGTAGGCAGAGTCAGGCAGAGAGAGAGGAGGAAGCAGGCTCCCTGCTGAGCTGAGAGCCCAATGTGGGACTTGATCCCAGGATCCTGGGATCATGACCTGAGCCGAAGGCAGAGGCCTTAACCCACTGAGCCACCCAGGCGTCCCAATGTAGTATATTTTTTATCTGAGTATTTTAGAACTGTATGATTAAAGTTGGTTTGCAGAATATTCATTAATATTTTATAGTGTTAATATTATTAATCTTATTTTTATGATGAATGTAATAGTGGATATCCTGAGTTACTTTCAAACCTTTAAGCAAATTCATTGTTGAGGACATAAAATGATCATGTTTAGGGCTCAGTGGATTAATCTGCTGCCTTCGGCTCGGGTCATGATCTCAGGGTCCTGGAATCGAGTCCCATGTCGGGCTTTCTGCTCAGCAGGGAGCCTGCTTCCTTCTCTCTCTCTGCCTGCCTCTCTGTCTACTTGTGATCTCTCTCTGTCCAATAAATAAATAAAATCTTTAAAAAAAAGCAAAAACTTATAAAGAGAAGAATATGAATATGCATATGTATATGAGTGCTATGAAATACATATTTATGGGTGAAATTATAGAAAGAAGTGTACCAAAAAATTAATTTCCTCTAAGATTATGCTATTTTCCGTTTATCCTAAAACTGAAATTTACTGCTTTATAAAAATATGCACATTCCTATAACTGGCCATTAAAAAAACACTATTAATAGTACAAAATGTTTTTAAAAATGTGTTGTGGGAATCATTATGTACCGCGCACTGGGCTGCTTACCCACTCTGTTAGTTAATAACTGGACTTTTTCATTAGTAACTTCACATTAAAAGATTAGCTAAAAGAAGGGTCATGACCTCAGTTAACAGATATATTGCTAGTTCATTGCTTGCTTCATGCATAATTTATAATCCATTTGAACCAAATGAGCTGCAGAGCAATATTACAATTAACATTCAGCTGTTCCATAGATTTGGTTTAACTCCCTTTTGGCATATTGTTTGTAATGAGTAGCAAGACATGATTTTCTTGGGTACCTAACATGACACCTCAGATTCTAATGTTTAGCTTTTAATAGAAATGAGGATCAATACATTAAGATAAAGTTATTACTTCCTCATAATGGTTTAGCAAGTGAACAAAATAAAGCAAGACATATGTGAAAATTTTCAAATACAAATATAATTGATAATAAGCAATATGAAACAGTAATTATATCTTCACTCCAAAAAATCAGCCATTAGCCTTATAGGTCTTAATATAAACCTATCATTTGCATAATACCAATTTGTTCTGCAAAATCAAAGGAAGGTTCCCTTATACTTGGGTCAAAACAGGTCATATCACCTTTTTCTTTTATTTCAAATTCTTTTCCAACCATAAACAGAGAAAAAAGATTACTTTTTAAGCATACATATTTTTGAATGAAACAAAATTTTATTTAATTTTATTTTTTAAAGATTTTATTTATTTATTTGACAGAGAGAGAGATCACAGGTAGGCAGAGAAGCAGGCGGAGAGAAAGGGGGAAGCAGGCTCCCTGCTGAGCAGATAGCCCTATGTGGGGATTGATCCCAGGACCTTGAGATCATGACCTGAGCTGAAGGCAAAGGCTTAATTAACCCCCTCAGCCAACGAGACACCCCTATTTAGTTTTATTTTTTAAAGATTTTATTTATTTATTTAGTTTAGTTTATTTGAGACAGAGAGAGAGAAAGAAAGGGATGGTGGGGGGAGTAGTAGGGGGATAGGAAGGAGATGCAGAAGCAGACTCCTTGCTGAGCAGGGTGTCTGATGCAGGACTCCATCCCAGGACCCTGAGATCATGACCTGAGCTGAAGGCAGATGCTTAACAGGTGTCTGAGCCACCCAGGTGCCCTAATGAACAAAAATTTCAAATACTTTGACTATTATAGATATTTTATAGCTTGAGACACAAGGGAAAATGTAGGAAGAAACAGTCTTATCTTAGACACAACAATTAAAATAGAATGCCCACAACAATAACATTAAAAAAATATATATCTTCTATGACCTCCTTTTCCCCAACAAAAGGCAGGTCAACTATATATCTCAGCTAACAATAAAAACTATTATCAAAGAATATTTAGATTAACTCAAGGCATTTTAATGAAGCTCAAGAGTCTATCCAGTTGTTATATTTTACTTTTCATCATACAAATGAAGTGTAAGTTTTTATAATGAAACATTTCTGATTAAACTCACTAATTTATGATCACTAGGGATAGCCATAGATTATATGCTCAGCCTGTTTCCACTTACCCTTGGATCTACAAAAATCTTTAAAAAATTATGTTACTTTCAGACATAGTCACCAAGTTGAGATACATTTTTCATGTTGTTTTTTAAAAAATGTCTAGATTATCATTTTTATGGGGCTGTTGTCAGGATGATAAATAAAAACTATTTTTGAAAACTATTTTTAAAATGCACACAATTGACCAAATCCTATATGACTGCTCTATTAATACTAAATAGGAATAACCTTTTTTTTCTAAGTTCATGCATCAATTACTGTGATTAAAGGTGCAATATAAACCCAGTTATAAATTCAATTTGAGGTCTCACTTTCAAATATGCTTGAAGGCTTCTCATTCTTTTAAGATGACTATGTTCTATTTTATTTATCTTGTATTTATTTTCCAGTACTAAACAATATTTTGTATAATTTTCTTTTACATGAAAAGAATAGACTTTTTAAAAAATAGCCATCTAACAGGTTGTAGGTTTATTTTTAAAAATAAAATGTCACTGTTAAAATTCTGCAACCTATATTAAGCAGGAGAGCTTCCTGGGGACAAATGAATTGTCTCATCATTAGCTTTAAAATACTGTTCATGACACCCAACTTCTGCCAGTCTTCCTTAAGCAAATCTGCCCTTTTTAATACCACAATCTTTTTATCCCCAAGACTAGAATGTTTCTTCTATTTTAAATCACCAAATATACATATTTCTTATAATTGACTTCTCCCATATGAAACTATGATTTTCATGACATATTTGTGTAGTATTTATAGTCCATACATCCTTTCAGACACATTTTCTCCCTTCTGATCCTTGCAAGCATCCTGGGAGCTAGAAAACTAACTTTCGAGAATGTAATGCATTCAAAGATCACTTAGCTCCAATACTGTTCACTCCTTTGAAGGTCACAGAATTCATTCAGAACCAAACAATATGTATATTTCCTTCCCCTAAGGAAAAAATAAATATAAGAAAATGCATACAAATTTACAATTCCAGAGGATTCATGGAAAATCAGAATTCTCATAGTAAGAAGGTCTGATCTATCACTTATCATTAGGGAAATACAAATCAAAACCATGAGAGGGATGCCTGAATGGCTCAGTCAGTTAAGTGTCTGCCTTCAGCACAGGTCATGATCCCAGGGTTCTGGGATCCTGGGATCCTAGGATTAAGCACTGCTTCTGGTTTCCTGCTCAAGTGCGGAGCTGCTTCTCCCTCTCCCTCTGCCCCAACCCCCTCACTCTCATGTGCTCGCTCTCTCCCTCTTGCCCCTCCTTCTCAAATAAATCAATAATAATTAAAAACAAAAAACAAAAACGAGATCATTTCACACCAGTCAGAATGGCTAAAATTAATAACACAAGAAACAATAACTGTTGTCGAGGATGCAGAGAAATGGGGAACTCTTTTAATTTACACTGTGGATGAGAGAGCAACCCGGTGCAGCCACTCTGGACGACAGTATGGAAGCTCCTCAAAAAGTTAAAACAACAGCAACAACAACAACAACAACAACTACCTATGGTTCAGCAATCACACTACTAGATATTTGCCCAAAAGTTACAAAAATACTGATTCAAAGGGTTACCTGCATCTCAATAATCACAGCAACATTATTAACAATAACCAAACTATGGAAAGAGTCCAAATGTCCATCAAGTGATGAATGGCTAAAGAAGATGTGGTATGCAAACACACCAAACACACACATACACAATGAACCATTACTCAGCCATGAAAAAAGAATGGAATCTTGCCATTTACAGTGACATGGGTGGAGCTAGAGAGATTATACTAAGCAAAATCCATCAAAGAAAGACAGATACTATATGATTTTACTCATGTATGGAATTTAAGAAACAAAACACATGAACATAGGCAAAAAAAAATAAAGAAAAGCAATGAGGGTTGTGGAGGGGAAGTGAGTAAGAGGATGGGATAAATGGGTGATGGGGTTAAGGAGGGCACTTGTGATGAGTACTGTATGTTGTATGTAAGTGATAAATGACTAAATTCTACACCTGAAACTAATATTTCACTGTAGGTTAACTAATTGGAATTTAAATAAAAATTTGAAAGAAGAAAACAAATTGGCTTGAATGTCCATAGAGTTGTTCTTTAATAACAATAATTTGTTCTATGTTGAATTTTCCTTAATAATATTATTCTGGGGAAATGGGATGCCATTTCAATCTGTAGATTGTGCTTTTTTTGGTAGGGTTTCTTAATTTTCCTTTAATTTCTGTTTATTTAATGTTTTTTCAGGGTCATTAAATATGCTTATGTTGGACCTCTTTTGTCTGTCTTTATAATTTTTTCTAATGTTTTAAAACTCATTTTCCTTTCACATGACTTTTCTCTAACTCATACTATATATTTCTAAGTGTATTTTCAGCAGTCGCCAGCCCTCCTTTTTTTTCTTCTAATGTCACCTACATTGTGTAATTTTTATTTTCTCTTCTGATATTTTAAAAATCTACCAAGTCATATTTTAAAGATTTTAAATATGAAATACAAAATACATAAAGTGAATAAAACTACTGCTAAAAAAATAGAAGAAGGTATGATCTACCTAATAACTCATACCTAGCAGAGTTAAGTAACCTTATAGTTCACATCACTTGTTAACAATCCTGAAGATGACAGGAAGAAAACAATCTAGAGAACTTAAAAGAAAAACAAAGCTATCTTTGAGAATATATTATTTAGTCTCCATTCTAATAAGCTGAGATTTTGGTGCCTTCCTAATACTGATTAGGAAACAACATATGTCAGGATATATGAACGGACTGGGAATTTAATTATTGGACATCTTTCAGGTTGGAATTGCAAAAGAAATGTCTTTTAATAACTTTGTTGACAAAGTCAACAAAGGATGAAGGCTAATACTTGTCAATCCTGGAAGCACATTAAAATCACTGGGGAGTTAAAAGCAAAGAATGAACTTTGTGTTGGGCCCCAACTCATGAGAAATCATGATTTAATTTGTACAACATGGGCTTTGAGAACACTGTTTCTCAAGTTCCTCAGTAGATTCTAATGTGCAGATTTAAGGACTACTGCTATAGAGGAACCAGTGAGAGCAGACTAGGGTTTAATTCTGATGAATAATCAGTACACAGCTATAAAATTAATCACAACCTAGAAAAAAAAATTCCCCATCTCATGTTGGAGCTCAAACTACCAGAGAGTTATTTTCAAATAAATATGATCAAATTAGTTGAAATCTATTTTAAAACTGAAACAAAGAAAAATTCACCCAATTACCAAAAAGTCAAACAATTAAAACTGAATAAAACAAACTGTAACTATGCAAATAATCAAAATGTGATAGGAAATGATAAGAAAATATATATCTGATAAGTTCAGACTTAAGCAGTATACACAAATAATGAAGAAATATATATAAAACTCAAGCACTACATAATTATTTCATTATAATTAATTTTGCCATTTGCAAATTTAAGGTTTTATAATATCTAACCTTCAGTACACAGAAAAGTAGCAAAAGTTAACTTGGTAAAGCATTATTCTCAAACAATTATTTGATGTTCTTAAATTTTGATAGAATTATTTGATCATCACAAAATTTTTTTTCGCAAAATTAGTGAAAAAAATCTAGAAGAAAGAGGCTATTTCTCAAATTCAATTATTCCACTATTTATAGCAGGCCCAAATAAATAGAATTCATGCACATACTATACACATACCACACAAAGAAGAATATTATAATATATGCAGATTTTTAAATTAGCACTGAAATGTTCTTATAATCAAAATATCCATTCTTGAAATCATTTCAGACTTACAAGATATGTATTTTACACCGTTGCTTTAGTCATCTAGCCAAGAATGCATTTGATTTGTAAAAGATCCACTTGAGTGTATTTTAGAGAGCATAGCGAGATAATAAAATCATAGAATCTTAGAGTTAGAGGGGTATTTATAGGTAATATAGTTAACACTTCCTCTAAGACATTCTTTCTAAACATACATACCATTCCTTCTAAAATGTATATAGCAGATGGTCAAAGATTCAGTATATGTATTCTCACCATTGCATTAAGCAGTGCATTGGTTTTTTGGAATATTCTGTTTATTTGTTTTGCTTTGAAAAACTTAATAATTGGCAATCTCTGTTTTCCTTCAAAATGTTAACTTTCTCTTTAAACTATGGTAACCACAACTGTGACCAATACTCCCATTTTTGTCTGACTAATGAGTGATGTTACACGGCATTAAAAGAATGGCGTACTCGGGGGTTGAAAAGTGTATGTAGAACTCACTGGCACAGGAATAGTACCAAAGAAGTCTTTCCTCCTAGGAAAGTTAATGAATCAAATGGATAAATCCAGATCACTTCATTGTGACCATTATTATTAGTAACTAATCCATGTGTCGAAATAATTTATAAATTAAAATTAAGGATTTATAACTGGGAAATTAATGCAATACTCAAAGTGAATACATTTTCAAAGGTATATATATATTTTTTCAAAGGTATATATATATATATATATATATATATATATATATATATATGATTTTATTTATTTAGAAAGAGCTTGAGCATGGGGAGGGGCAGAACAAGAGGGAGAAAAGGGAATCTAAGTAGACTTTGCACTGAGTATGAAGACCAACGTGGGATTCAATCTCACTATGCTGAGATCATGACCTAACCAGAAATCAAGAGTCAGATATTTACTTGACTGAGATACCCAGGTGCTCCACAAAGGTAATAAATATATTAACACTCCTTACACAAAATATTAAGACCAAAAGTGTAAATTCAAAATTAGTTTTTTTTTTTTTTTAGATTAAGATTCTTAATAGCATGCAGTAATATTTGACATGTTTAGTTAGGGGAGAAAAATGGAGATAGAAAAACAGATACAAATTTTTTTTTTAACTTTATCATTTATTAAATAAATACTTTGGGAGGTTACTATGTGAGGCATCATTGTGGATGCTGAAGACATAATCGTAAAGAAGATAGACTAAACTATCTTACCTCCGGAAATTTACACTTTAGTAGGCTAACAGATATTAAAGAAGATAAATGCGTACAACATATAGTATGTGAAATAATTTTAGGTGCTGATGAGGAAAATAAAGCCAGGAAGGGAAAAATACATGTCAGGGGTGATGAAAATGATTGTAATTTTAGAAAAGATACACAAAGAAAGTCTCATAGAAATGATTTTTAAATCCGTGTCCAAAGAAAGAGACTATTGCTAAAACAAGGATGATGTGTAAGTTGAACTCTCTCCTTGCTATGTATATAGTCCCAAAATGAGTCTCACTGCAAGCCGGTGTGAAGTTTAGTATTCAAAGTGACTCTCTAACCTTTGCATTAAAAAAACACTAGAGAAAAATGCAGCTCTAAATGATATAAAACTTAAGTTTCTCGTACTCAGTAGACTCCCTAAATACATTAAATTTCAGTAATAAATGAGAGTAATTTTATTTGATTGCCACCTGGTATTACTGCCTCAGAAACTTTGGGCATTCAGGAATTCTTGGTAAAATTACCAGGATGAGAACTTAGAAGCCATAGCCATATCAATTCAAAACAAAACTAGAGCAATATTAACTTAAACATATTTGGAACTTTTCATTGTACATAGTGAAACTTCTGAAGTCATTAATATCACAGCCCTATGATATAAAGAGGACAGTTCTTATTATTAGTATTTTATAAGGAAGGTAATTGAGATTGAGGACATTAAAAAGACTTCCCCACAGATAAAAAGCCAAGTATTGGAGAACTATGTACTATATTCTGTGTTCTTATTCTTAATATATTTCTTTTTTCATTTTATTTTATTGTTTTCCTCATATCCTCTTTTGATCCCAAAAGGAAATATTCTCTTGCTGTGTGTCAGGAGCTGGACATGAGCCTTGCTCTTCATGTTAAAAGTGGTGAGAGAGGGGGTGTTGCTAAGTGCCTATAAAAGCTGAATTTTAACAGTGGTGTATATGCTACAGAGTTGGCTCGACACACACATCAAGCAATTCTGAATTGTTCAGATATTGTCAATCTTAATGCAAGAGCTGTCATAGCTAGAGATGTTAGCATACTGTCAGAAATTGTGGTTTTGCCAAAAAAAAAAAAAAAAAAAGGCAAACCCTTAAAAGGAACAGGCATTAAAGTTTGAGCAGCAAGTAGTATCTCTGCTAAAAGAATATAAATGTCCTCCACTCTGGTTTCTCAATGTGATTAAGACAGTCTAATTCAAATTCATTCTGCTTATGTAAAGTACCACAAAAATGCTGTTGTAGTCAGTGGCAACACAATTCCAAAGAGGGGCAATTAGACTTCACTAGATTTAAAGTTTAGAACTCATTATATATGGTATTTTTTTCAGCTGGCACACATATTGAAGTCTTCACAAAAGAGCTGCATAAAACAAGGGATCTTGTTTGAGCTCCACTGATCATTTAAGAATGCTGACTGTAAAGCTGCCAATTGTGTTCTCAAAGAATAGACACATCAGCCACTGAATCAAAACATCTGTGAAGCTTCTACCTCCACCGAGTAATCAAGAAACAACTGAAAGATATACCTTCAGAAAGCAAGAATAGAGGGTGTTAGGAAGCATTAGGTTGCTATAAAATTGACAGTTTTTGTAGGCATCACCAGGCATGCCATGACTTGAAGCAAGCATCCTCTGAAGCTGCATCTTTCTCTAACAGAACAACAAAAAGTTGCAAGAAAATGTCATTGCAGATTCTACCCAGTTATACTTCCATGTTATTAGACAAATGTTAGTTTAATTGAGCTACATGACAAGTTGGTACCATTAAAAGACAAATATACAGTACAGAGGTAATTGATTGCTAGGGCAACATTTCATAAACAATTCACAGAAGAATGTAAGATTCTCAATGAACCCAGGAGGGTGGAAGGGCAAGGAGTGGGTACTTTAAAACTTTGAGATTTTTTTTAAATCTTTAAGATAATTTTAGCTTTATAACAGAGTTGCAAAAATAGTACAAAGACTTCTACAACTTCCTGCCAGCTTCCCCATGTACATCTTATATATAACTACAGCCCATTTATCAAAACCAAGAAAATAACCTTGGTATGATACTATTAGCAAAAGTAGAAAACGTATTTGGATTTCACCAGTTTCTCCACGAATGTACCGCATTTTCTTGTTGTTATTGTTGCTCTAAGATCCAGTCCAGGATACTCTATTGTATTTAGTTACCATGGATTTCTCCAGTTAGTGGCATTTACTCAATCTATCATTTTCTTCATGACCATGACTCTATTAAATAGCACTCGTCAATAAATTTTGAGAATGTAACTTAATTAGGGAAAGTGTGATATTTTCTCATGATTTGACTGAAATTATTGGGAAGGAACCACTGAGTTGAGGTGCCCTTCTCAAGTGCATGACATTGTACATCATGCTGTACTTCGCATATAATACCGATATGAGCTCTGATAAAATTAACTTTGATCTCCAAAGTGGTCCTTGCTAGGATTCTCCTCTTAAGACTCACTATTTTTTCTTTTGTAATTATGAAGTATTTAGGGAAGAGAATGTAAGAATACGTAAATCACCAGTTTCCATGTGAATTTTCACCCACACATTTCCGAATCCATGAGAGGATTTTTCCTGTAATAATTTTTACTATGACATCGTAACAGTGATATTCTCATTCATTCTATAGTCATGAACTGGAGTTCTGTAAGGAAGAGTTGTGACTTTCACACTTATTTATCTATATATTTATTTATATAATTTTGGATATTTTTATTTTGGGGATTATAATCCAATTATGTGGTTATTTATTTTACTGATCAAGTTGTTCTAACTTTAGTCATTAATTGCTCTTCCATTTTGGCTCCTGTGTCCTTTTGATATGTGTGCTTCACATATATTGGCATATACATATATATTATATAGAGAGAGTATACAATATATGATATAAATATGTACTTTTCCATTGCTCTACTTTCTGGAATCACAAGGTTCTCCACACTCATTTTATATTTTTTCTGATCCAGCTTATCTGGCATTTCCTCTGATTTACCCCTAGATGTAACCAGACTTCCAAGAAACTCTGAAGCTTTTTTTTTTTTTTAAATAAAAGATAGTTTTTACATTCCATGATCTGGGTGCTAGGTATATGCTTCTAGCATTTGTTGTTGGGCCCAGGATATAAAAGCATGTTTACCAAGTCATGGATACACATACATATATCCATATGCAAATTTTAAAAATATGGGTCCATTTTAATACCTCCAAAACTAATTCAGCATGACAGTTTTTCCTAGCCATCCCATTTCCTTATTTGTAGTTTCTTTATCTAATGGAGAGAATAGTAGTTCTCATTATTTGCAATGTATCTATTAATTTGTTCACCTCTAACATACATTAAAATAGTTTAACAGTTTCCAAACTATACCCCTTTGAGAAACAAATTTATCAACTATGGTATAGTGTTTCTGTACTGTTTTGTTTTTAAAATGTATTTAGCTTTGGAATATTGAGTCAAACACAATATTTAAAGTTACTTAGGCCAGCTCCTTTCTCCCCCAACCCATTCAGTGTGGTTGTATGATTCACTTTTGAGATAGAGTCATTTGTCACAGTCTGGATCCCATCTTTCCCCCATATTCTTGATTTATTTTTTTAATTTGCATACACAAATTTTACTTTTTGTACTGTACAGATATATGGATTTGGCAAATGAATAGAGTCTACTACTACAGTTCCAAATAGAACAGTTTCACATCTACAGAATGTACACCTTTATGAACAACCTCTTCCCTCAGTTACTGGCAACTACTTGTCTGTTTTCTTTCCCACAGTTTTGGTTTTTTAAGACTGTCACATGAATGGAAGTGTGGAATTTGTAGCTCTCAATATTTTGCTTCTCTCACTTAAAAAAATTTATTTATATAAATCAACAGTCTGTCACTTTTACTATCACGGAGAATTCCTTTGTATACCTGTACCACAGATTTATTTACCTATTCCATGGTGAAAAGTGTATGTGGGTTATTTACAGTTTGGGACAATTATGGAATAAGTTGCCGTAAACATTCATGGACAGGTCATATTGATTGAATGTGAGTTTATACTTCTCTTAAGTAAATAGCAAGGAGCGGAACTGTTGTGTCATGTGGTAGGTAAATCTTTAGATTTATAAGAAACTGACAAACTGTCTTCCAAAGTGGCTGGACCATTTTGCATTTCTACTAGCAACATGGGAGAATTTCAGTAGCTCTGTATCCTTACCAGCATTTGCTGTTGCCATATTTTTGTTTGTTTGTTTTGTATATTGTTTGTTTGTTTTTAATTGTAGACACTCTAATAGATGTGTAGTGGTATTTTATTACTGACTTGATATGCATTTATATGATTTTGTTGAGCATCTTTTCATATGCTTATTGGTTCTCTATATGTCTTTTTGAAAGAGGTGCCTGATTAATCTTTTGCCCATTTTTAGAGAGTAGTTTATTCTCTTATTGTTAAGTGTTGAGGAATCTTTATATATTCTGGAGACCAGTCCTATGGAAGAAATATGATTTGCAAATACTTTCACCCATATCATGGTTAATCTTTTCATTTCCTTAACAGTTTCTTTCACAAAGCATACCATATTTCCTAGGATGGAATGTGCTAGGTGTCCTACTGGGAAAGCACTTTTGGTGTCACATATAAAATTATTTGCCTAATCTAAGGTCATCCTGATTTTTTTCCTGTTTTCTTCTAGAAATCAGTTCTATGATAAATTTTGAGGTAATATGGTGTGATGTACACTTTGAGTATTTTGGTGTATGGTATGATGTACATATTGAGGTTTATTTTGGTTTCTTGACATATTCTAACTCTTACAGAACTATTGTTGAAAAGTCTGCAAGAATTTAAAGGCTGACCTCAGGTACTCAAACACAGATACCTGGCCCTGTGCTCATTTAAGTGATCTGAGCTCACTGACATAGTCACACTCAGTGACTTGTAGGCTTAAATTCCAGAATAAAACCCAGGGTATGGGGGCGCCTGGGTGGCTCAGTGGGTTAAGCCGCTGCCTTCGGCTCAGGTCATGATCTCAGGGTCCTGGGATCGAGTCCCGCATCGGGCTCTCTGCTCAGTGGGGAGCCTGCTTCCTCCTCTCTCTCTCTACCTGCCTCTCTGCCTACTTGTAATCTCTCTCTGTCAAATAAATAAATAAAATCTTAAAAAAAAAAAAATTAAAAAAAAAAAAAAAAACCCAGGGTATGGACTTTGGAGTTAGTCAAACTTAGTTATGAATCCAGGCTCCACGCTTAGTAGTTTAGTAACCTCCGGGAATTTCCTCTCTTATCTTTTGTTTGCTCTTTTATAAATAAAGTTAATGCTAAAAAAGAATACAGCTAGAAAGAATGGTTAGAAAGAATACAGTTAATGCCATTTTTCTACTCTACTTTTATTTGGCTTATTAAGAATAATTATCCATATAGTTACTACTTGCTCATTTTACTATGACAAATATTTATAATAAATTTCTAAAATACAGTTTTTGAAATAAAAATAATTTATTGTGTGGTAAGGAATTTGATTTTTAGATCCATGGAAAGAGAGAGAGAAATGGAAGGAAAATATATTTTTTTTTAAATTCCAGATTCCACAGAAAAGTGAACATACTAAAATTCCTTATGTCGTAGTTTTTCTTAATCCTTCTATCTCCCCTAGAAAGAATGTACTGATTTTGAATTACAGTCCTTCAGTACATTATACAAATCTCTAGCCTTACACATTTCTATTTTTGTGTTTTTCCGCTAAGATACAAAAAAATGATTAAGGGGATTGAATGAGCAGAGCGCCATGTTAGGCAGTAGGGATACACGAGTAAAACATGGAGTTATACATTAATAAACCATGGTGTTCTATTTAAGAGACTTTCTCCCCTACTCAACAGATCTTGAGTAGGCACTGATTTTTCCATGTCTGAATCCTACTGCAATGTGTGCCTGATTTTAATGGTAGCAAACATCAAAATGTTTGGCTATTTTGATGAACAGAGAGTTTCGTTAATGGGCTTTAATAGGGAATTCAACATTGTTTTCCAGTTTTAACTTGTCTTTGTAAATGTCCAGACTGGCCAAAGTTTCATGATAGTGTACTGGATGAAGTTTACCATTAAAAGGGAATGCAGGACTAGAAATGTAATGAATTAACAAATGTTCAGGGAAGTTACATGCATAAACCCAATGTAGTGGTAA
The DNA here is from genome assembly GCF_022355385.1 of Mustela nigripes. Taxonomy (NCBI): domain Eukaryota; kingdom Metazoa; phylum Chordata; class Mammalia; order Carnivora; family Mustelidae; genus Mustela; species Mustela nigripes. Next base: position 57,538,194 of record NC_081565.1, on the reverse strand, counting down.
AACAGAGGACAAAGCATCAGTGACTAATGAATTTTGTCTCTCCCTTGTTTCCCACCTTCTACATACAGCCTTTTTCTTTTGAGAAAGTTCATGTACTCTCTCACTTTAGAATAATCTCCCTATTTAAGAAAATATTGTCTGGTTGTTGGACTTCTTATACAGCCTCTTTAGTAATAGGCTTTCTGAAATTTTGTGTTTATATCTTGTTAACATGGCTAAATATAAAACCTTCTCCAAAGAAAATAGTTCCTAAAACTTCTTTTCTTGAAAAAGAAAAAAACACATTAGGTTAAAAGGATGAAGTTCCCTAACTTTTTGTTCAACAGCAACTAGCAATGATTATTGTGTACCAATAGACATTGTGCTCAGTGCCAGGGATATAAACCTGAATTAGACACTGTTCATATATTCTGAAAGCTTACAAGTGGAATTATGAAGCTCGAAGGGAAAGTCAGTAGAGCAAAGGGGAATGAAAACTAACCCAAATAGGAATATCTGGGTAGGATTCCTGAAGGGTGAACAAGAATTAGCTCAATGGGGACAGAACAGGAGTGAAGAAGCAATGGGAAATGAATCTCAGGTAATAGTTATAATGCATAATAGAAGAAGGCTGGGAAAGGGTTTCACTGATTAAAAAGCAAGTTTGTATGAATGAAACATTAAGTTCAAAGGAAATGTTGTAAAAGCTGATCTTGAAGACTTTAACAGAAATCAGAATCACAAAGGACTTTAATTTGTGCAAAAAACTGGAACTTTATTGTGGAGTTTGGGATGCCTAAGGATTTTACATATAGGATAGTGTTATTAGATTTGCCTTTGCAAAGGCAATTTTAGCAGCAGTGTGGAGAACAACTTGTAAAGAGGAGGGACAAGTCAGGTAACAAAGCAAATATGAAAACCTATAGGAAATTATAAAGTCCTGAATTGAGCTAGTGGCTCTGAGGAAGAAGGGAAGTGAACTGAATATATGAGATATTAGCAATTTTAATATATCTGATACTAATTGAATATACAAGATAAAAAAGAACTATGGACTCAAGCTTGGAGGATGATTTCATTCAACACAAGAGGGAGCCATGAAAAGTATTTTGGAAGAAAAGAGTGAGTTCAGATTTATTTATGTTAGAGGAGATGATAGAAAATTTAAGTGGAAATTCCTAGAAAACTTTTAAATATATCTGGATTTCATAAGACAGGTTAGAATGTGAAATGTAGGCTTAAAACAAATTGGTATATGCATATATGAAGGGGCAAGAATAGCCTGGACATTTATATAACCTACCTGAGTGTGGAGGAAGAATAGAAGATATGTAATACAACTCTGGAGCTGAACAAATTTAACAATATTTAGAGAAAGCATATTTCATGAAGGAAAAACTAGGAAGTGGAGTCAGAGACATAGGAAGACCATCAGGAAAGATGTTCCCAGAGCAATGGATGGCATGGTAATAAGGAGGTAATGAACAATCAGGGCTATTGGATTTGGGTAGTGGGAGGACTTTGCTACCACGACAAAAATATCATCAGTTAAACTGATGGATCCAGAAAGACAGGTTACATGAATACAGTAAGAAATGAAAAGTCAGAAATCAGAGAGAGAATGAGAACAGATGATTCTAAGAAACTGAAATGAAGGAAAGAGAAGCAATGGTAGTTCATAGAAAGCACAGTGCTAAGAAAAATAGGATTTTGTAAATTAAATGCTTTTTCCCATGGGTAAATTGCTAATAGAATGGCCTGAAGAAAGGTTTGAAGATGCTATGGACAAAATGCTTATATAATCCATAGTTACACATGTAAGAAATAATCCTAGATGAATGACTTCCATTTAACTTTTACTTTAACAGAGGGAAGAAAGCAAAGATGAATAAAAAAGTACCTTTATTTCTAATAATGAGTCTGGTCTCCATTTTATTTTTGAAGAGAAAGTAGGGTCATGTAATAAGAAGGAAAGTAGAAATGGGAAAAAGATTGGGTAGAGGTTTGAAGACTTAGAAAGTTTTGACATAGCTAATGGGAGAAAATGCAAGATAGCTGATAAAGATCACACAAAAGGATTGATAGATAAAGCAAAGAAGAACCAAGAACTGGAAACAAATGTCTAGAGTCCTAAAGTATGAGTAGAGAAGGCAAATTTCCATATGACACTGGGGTTAAAATTTTCCATATGGTACAAGGAAAGAAAGACAAATCATTTGAGGGTACTATAAAGGAAAATTAAAATGCTCTAGAATAGAGAGAATACAAATTGTGTAGAAGAGGGAAACAAACTTTTGGGAGAAAGCAGATATATATCAGGGCTACTGAAGTCAACCTAGTGTACAAATAGTTGGGATGGAGTGTTTGGGTGGCTCATGCAGTTGGGTATCAGACTCGTAGTTTCAACTTATCATGAGCTCAGAGTTGTAAGACTCCACTCGGTATGGAGTCTGCTTGTGATACTCCATCTCCCTCTGTCCCCTCCACTCCACTCACACTCACACTCCACTCACACTTTAAGACAATCCTTAAAAAGAAAGAAATAAAGGAAGGAAGGAAAAAATAAATAGCTGGGGAAAAAGACTGACCCAGGTGGAAGAAGATCGTCAGCTGACATTAGTGAATGATAGAAAGTGACAAAACACTCAAATATGTAGACTTGAGTTTTCATTGTTGTATGGTTATTGTTGTTTTGACATTGTTACTATTTTTGGCTTGATTTTGTAAGTTTATGTGGTTTTTTTAAGATTTTATTTATTTGAGAGAGAGAAAAGGTAAGCACGAGTGGGGAGTAGAGGGAGAGGGAGAAGCAGACTCTTAGCTAAGCAGGGAGCCCAACATTGGGCTCAATCCCAGGACCCCAAGATCATGACATGAGCTGAAGCCAGATGCTTAACCATCTGAGCCACCCAGGAATCCCTATGTGTTTGTTTCAACAAATCTTTCAATCTTAATAAACCTATTGTTTGGAAGTTACATAATGATGATAAAAAATATATTTCCAGTTGTCATGATGTGAAAAACAGCATTGAATAGCCATGATAGTTTCAGGACAAGATGTTTTCTAGAGAATATGATTTTAGCTAAGAAGGAAGTAGAAGAATTTGGGATGAGGTTAAGGTTGCTTACATAGGAATGGAGTTCAAAGAACACAGCTGAAATATTCTGAAGGGAGAGAATAAAACTAAGCTAGGAGGGATTGTCAAAAAATAGGTATCACAGAATACGTTTCCACAAGTACAATCCACCTCCTAGTAAACTCTTTGGGAGTCAGTGTATGATTTGCCATGACTCTATCTCACTGTGGCACGGGAAATTATTGGGACCTCCTTGGCCACCCACACTGGATATGGTGTGCAAAGAAAATTTCAAAATTTTGTTTTATATCACTGACATTTGGGGACAATTAACTCAGCAAGAAGTAGTCTTTTCAGCAGAAACATGAACAAGGATACCAGGATAAGTTGTGATGTTCTCAGAGTTCTAAACACTGCAGAACTGTGATAATAAAATTACTTCAAAGAGGGCACAGAGAGTCAAATGTCAATTATCAGACAATGTTTATGGGGAGCTAGTTTGTAAGCTCTATAGAGTACTAGGTTTCATGTCAATTTTTACCTTCTAACAAAGTCTATGTTTCTGATAAATTTTGTGTATGAAACACATGAGTAAGTTCAGTGCATAACTTAGAAAATATGTATTTAAGCCCAAAACCATAAGATATCTAGGAATAAACCTAACCAAAAAGGCAAAGAATCTGTACTTGGGAAACTATAGTATACTCATGAAAGAAATTGAGGAAGACACAAAGAAATGGAAAAACGTTCCATGCTCAAGGATTGGAAGAACAAATATGAAAATATCTGTGCTATCTAAAGCAATGTACACATTTAATGCAATCCCTATCAAAATACCATCAATTTTTTTCAAAAAAATGGGACAAATAATCCTACAATTTATATGGAACCAGAAAAGACTGCAGATAGGCAGAGGAATGTTGAAAAGAAAGCCAAAGTTGATGCTATCACAATTCCTGACTTCAAGTTCTATTATAAAGCTGTCATCATCAATACAGTATGGTACTGGCACAAAAATAGACACATAGATCAAGGGGACAGAATAGAGAGCCCAGAAATGGACCCTCCACTCCATGGTCAACTAATCTTCAACAAAGCGGGAAAGAATATCCAATGGGGAAATGACAGTCTCTTCAAAAAACGGTTTTGGGAAAATTGGACACCACATGCAGAAGAATGAAACTGGACCATTTCCTTACACCACACACAAAAATAGACTCAAAATGGATGAAAGACCTCAATGTGAGACAGGAATCCATCAAAATCCTTGAGGAGAACACAGGCAGCAACCTCTTTGACCTCAGCCACAGCAACTTCTTCCTAGAAACATCAACAAAGGCAAGGGAAGCAAGGGCAAAAATGAACTACTGCGACTTCATCAAGATCCAAAGCTTTTGCACAACAAAGGAAACAGTCAACAAAACCAAAAGACAACTGACAGAATGGGAGAAGATATTCACAAATGATATATCAGATAAAGGCCTAGTTTCCAAAATGTATAAAGAACTTATGAAACTCAACACTCAAAGAACAAATAACTGAATCAAGAAATGGGCAGAAGACATGAACAGACATTTCTGCAAAGAAGACATCCAAATGGCTAATAGATGCATGAAAAAGTGTTCAACAGCACTCAGCATCAGGGAAATACAAATCAAAACCACAATGAAATACCACCTCACACTAGTTAATGGTTAACATTAACCAGTCAGGAAATGATAGATGTTGGCAAGGATGAGGAGAAAGGGAAATCCTCCTACACTGCTGTTGGGAATGCAAGTTGGTGCAGCCCCTCTGAAAAATAACATGGAGATTCCTCAAAAAGATGAGAACAGAACTACCCTACGACCCAGCATTCACACCCCTGGGTATTTACCCTAAAGATACAAATGTAGTGATGCACAGGGTACATGCACTGGAATGTTTATAGCAGCAATGTCCACAATAACCAAACTATGAAAAACTATGGAAAGAACCTAGATGTCCATCAACAGAAGAATGGATAAAGAAGATGGTATGTGCGTGCGTGCGTGTGTGTGTGTGTGTGTGTGTGTGTCTGTGTGTAATGGAATATTATGCAGTCATCAAAAAACCTGAAATCTTGCCATTTGCAACAATGTGGATGGAATGAGAGTGTATTATGTTAACTGAAATAAGTAAGTCAGAGAAAGACAATTGTCATATGATCTCATTGATATGAAGAATTTGAGAAACAAGACAGAAGATCATAGGGGAAGGGAGGGAAGAATTAAACAAGATGAAACTTGAGAGGGAGACAGACCATAAAAGTCTTGTAATCTCAGGAAACAAACTGATGGTTGCTGGAGGGGAGAGGGGTGGGAGGGGTGGGTGGCTGAGTGATGGACATTGGGGAGGGTATGTGCTATCGTGAGTGCTGTGAATTGTTTAAACTGGTGAATCACATAACTGAACCCCTGAAACAAATAATATATCATATATTAATTTAAAAAAGGAAGAGAAATAGGGGCGCCTGGGTGGCTCAGTGGGTTAAGCAGCTGCCTTCGGCTCAGGTCATGATCTCAGTGTCCTGGGATCGAGTCCCGCATCGGGCTCTCTGCTCAGCAGGGAGCCTGCTTCCCTTCCTCTCTCTCTACCTGCCTCTCCGTCTACTTGTGATTTCTCTCTGTCAAATAAATAAATAAAATCTTAAAAAAAAAAAAGGAAGAGAAATATTGTTAAAATGTTTATGCTACCCAAAGCAATCTACAGTTTCCATTCAATCCTTATCAAATCACAACCAATATTTTTCACAGAAGTAGAACAAACAATCATAAAATTTTTATGGAACTAGAAAAGACTCAAGAGTACCCAAAGTAATGTTGAAAAAGAAAACCGAAGTGTAAGGCATCGCATTTCCAGACTTCAAGCTATATTACAAAGCTGTAATCGTCAAGACAGTATAGAATTGGCACAAAAACAGAAACATCAATAACAGAATAGAGAACCCAGAAATGGACCTATGTGAGACAGAAATCCATCAAATGCAGCCTCTTTGACCTCAGCCACAGCAACTTCTTGTGAGTCACGTCTTCAAAGGCAAGAGAAACAAAAGTAAAAATGAACTACTGAAACTTTATCAAGATAAAAAGTTACTACACAGCTAAGGAGACAACTGACAAAACTTAAAGGCAATCTACAGAATGGGAGAAGGTATTTGCAAATGTCTTATCAGATAAAGGGCTAATATTCAAAATCTAAAAAGAACTTATCCAATTCAACACTCACAAACCAAAAAGTCCAGTCAAAAAATGGGTAGAAGACATGAACAGATATTTCTGCAAAAAAATCCAAATGGCCAACAGACAGATGAAAAATAGAATGTTCAAAATCACTCGGCATCAAGGAAAAATAAATCCAAATCACAATGAGACATCACCTCATTCCAGTTGGAATGGCCAAAATTAACAACTCAGGAAAGGATGGATATTGGTGAAGATGAAGGGAAAGGGGAACCCTCTTACAGTTTTGGTAGAAATGCAAGTGGTACAACCATTCTTGAAAAGAGTTTGGAGGTTCCTCAAAAAGTTAAAAATAAAGCTATCCTATGCCCAAACAATTGCACTACTAGGTATTTATCCAAAGGATACAAACATAGTGATTTGAAGGGGCACATGAACCTCAATGTTTATAAAAACAATGTCTGCAATGGCCAAAATATGGAAAGCACCCAGATGTCCATTGACAGATGAATGAATAAAGAAAAAGTGATATATATCAATACACACACACACACACACACACACACACTCACACACAATGGACTATTACTCAACCATCAAAAAGAATGAAATCTTGCCATTTGCAAGGGTATGTATAGAACTAGAGGGTATTATGGTAAGTGAATTAAGTCAGTCGGAGATAGACAATTATCACATGATCTCAGTCATATGTGGAATTTAAGAAACAAAACAGATGAACATAAGGAAAGGAAAGGAAAGGAAAGGAAAGGAAAGGAAAGGAAAGGAAAGGAAA
>NC_081565.1:57510956-57531135 GCF_022355385.1 Mustela nigripes | reverse complement strand
AACAAAATAAGATGAAAATTGAAAGGGAAGCAAATCTTAAGAGACAAACTGAGGGTTGCTGGAGGGCAGATAGGTGGGGGGCATCAATAATTGGGTGATGGCTTTAAGGGGGTTATTTGATGTAATGAGGACCAGGTGCTATATGCAACTGAAGAATCACTGAATTCTACCTATGAAACTAATTAAAAACAAATAAACAAACAAAAAAAGAGCAAGTAGTCCCAAATATTTGTTTGCAGGAAAAATTGTTTGTAACAATTGATCCCCTTTATGATTGCTGTATAAAAATAATGTGTCCATTGTTAGAAACAAAAAGACAAACATACTATTAATTTTTATTTAAAATAAGGCTAACTCTATATGATGGACACCAATAAATTCTTCCATTTAATTAATAAAATGTAACACGTTCTCTCATTGGGCTGCCATAAGAAAATGCTATAGGCTGGGTGACTTAAGCTACAGAAATTAATGTTCTGAAGGCTGGAAGTCCAAGATCGCAGTAACAGCATGATCACTTTCTGATAAGGGCTCTTTTCCTGACTTTCAGACAGCTGCCTTTTCACTGTGACCTCTTTCTTCGGTGTGTACAGGTGGAGAGAAAGATAGAGAGAAAAGTCTTCTCTATTCTTTTTACAAAGCCACCGATCCTATCAGATTGGGATCTCACCTTTATGACTTCATTTAAACTTAACTATCTCCTAATAGTCCTAAACGCAAATATAGTCACACTTGGTTTAGGGTTTCAACATAGAATTTAGCAGGGCTCAGAATTCAGAGCTTAGAATGTCCTGCAGCAACTAGGAACTTGGAAGCAGGTGTCATACCCATACCTACCACATTTATATTTGTTTGGAGGCAGTAAAAAATGTGGGAGATCTGGAATAACGCTTGCAGTATTTTGGAGCAATATCTTGTTTTCAAGACATAAATACTTCTATAACAACATCCTCTCTAAACTGGATTCCGTCATGAACTGTTTCTGTGAAAGAAAATTATAAAGTAAAAATTCTGATTTCACTTGCTTTTATGTCAATTCCATTTATTTATCTCACATATTGTGTTTATAACAAAATTGTTACACACATGTGAGCCTGAGATAAGTAAAAACTTATAAAAAAAAGTCCTCATATATGGAAAGACAAATTATTCATTTATTCAGAAATATTATTGAATGCCTACTCTGCAGCATGCCCTCTTCTAGGAATCTGGCATATGTTAATGAACACAATAGGCAAGAAGCATTTCCCTTATCAACCTTAAATATAAGTGCATATTGTATTTATTTATGAAAATAATTTGATGAACTTTTTTATGCAATACTGAACAACTTTTTCAATTAATGGTAACTATCAAGTTTCATACTATGAGTATTTTTTATATGCTTAATTACCTCCATCTTTTGTGAAATAAATGGAAAAATTTTATTTAGAAATATTATTCTTATGACAAATATATTTCTAATGGCCTTATTAAAATATTAAGAATATCACAACTGACTTTTAAGATATATCTTCACTTAACTTGATTCCTAAATTGAAGGAAATTGTGGATAAACTTCCTGGATTTCGGAGCCTGGGTTAGAGACATGGCTATTCCTCTTACTACTTCTGTGAACATAGATAAGAACTTTATCAATAAGCTTCTTTTTCCTCACCCACAAAATTACAGCAATAGTAATATTTATCTTATAGCATGTTATGAAACTAAATGCTTAAGGTCTGATGTGTAGTTCAGAGTATAATAAAATCAGTTATTATTTTTATTTAAATTTAGGAAATTGCATCTGAAGAATACACACACATCTATCTATCCATAACTTAAAAAATTAATATTTCCTAATACCATAATATATCAAATCAAAATGTTTTAAGGGAAACAGCATTTTATTAACAACCAAAATCCTCCATGAAGTCAATATCTGATATTGTCCAAAATCATGTGAAGAAATGTATTTTTTGAACAGGTATGTGTTATTTTTGAGGGCACATGTTAGCTTTTGCATTTGAGTTCAATATACTTTGAGGCAGTCACTTATTTTCCTTATTAAAATAAAATTTCTTATTAAAAATTTTTAAATTCTTATTTTATATAAAACTTATTAAAATAAAAACATGATAAGTTTTACAGAATTCTTTTTTTTTAAGGATTTTATTTATTTATTTGACAGAAAGAGATCACAAGTAGGCAGAGAGGCAGGCAGAGAGAGAAAGTGAGGGAAGCCGGCTCCCTGCTGAGCAGAGAGCCTGATGTGGGGCTCGATCCCAGGATTCTGAGATCGTGATCTGAGCCAAAGGCAGAGGTTTAATACACTGAGCCACCCAGGTGCCCCCATAATTTTTTAAAAAGTCATTTTTCTATGCCCTAGTAACCTGTAGTGTCAGTTTGAGAAGTAATAATCCAATTAATGGACAACACTAACAAGTGATTTTTAATTTCAATTCACAGTATAATATTAGCTACTTTCTTTTTCTTTTTGCATTAAAAAGGTTTCCTGTTACTATTTTTAAATCTTATAACTGCAGATGAAGTAAAATACAGAGGTAGACTAGAAAGACAAATTATGTTACAGTAAAATAAGCAAAGTTAGTATAATGTCTTTTTATAAGGTGGAATTTTTTCAATTTTATTTCTTTTCAGTGTTCCAAAATTCATTATTTTTGTACCACACCCAGTGCTCCATGAGCCCTCCTTAATACCCACCACCAGGCTCACCCAACCCTCCACGCCCCCACCCTCTAAAACCCTCAGTTTGTTTCTCAGAGTCCACAGTCTCTCATGGTTTGTCTCCCCCTCCAACTTCCCCCAACTCACTTCTCCTATTTCCCAATGTCCTCCGTGTTATTCCTTATGCTCCATGAGTAAGTGAAACCATATGATAATTGACTGTCTCTGCTTGACTTATTTCACTCAGCATAATCTCTTCCAGTCCCATCGATGTTGATACAAAAGTTGGGTATTCATCCTTTCTGATGGAGGCATAATACTCTGTTGTATATATGGATCATATCTGCTTTATCCATTTGTCCATTGAAGGGCATCTAGGTTCTTTGCACATTTTGGCGACTGTGGCCATTGCTGCTATGAACATTGGAGTACAGGTGGTGTATTCTTAGTGGGCACATGATCAGGTAAATTAGAATACTGGAATTTACAGACTAAATTTCTTCTCTATGGGCAAATGCTTCTATTTCCAGGGTAATAGTATTTACTTTTGCTCTAAAGATATGGTCAGAAAGAGGTATTAGTTTTAATAGATTTCTTATTTCAACAGAACAAAGGTAACATAAAAATGCAAAATATACTTTTATTCCTTGGCATTCTAACTATATTTTTTCAAACAACATAAAGTGGGAGAAAAGTGTTGTAAAAATAGAATTGAATTGCTAAATATCCCTTAATATCTGTCTTCACAAATTTCAAAAGAATGCCTGTAATAATATCATTAAAAATATCTGGGTATGTTTCTATGATAGCTGTTGGTTTAACCAGATGTCATAAAGAATGCCAAAGAATATTCTTCTGCTTAGTCCTGGAATCCTAGTCTGTTCAGAATACTTCTTTTACACAGAGCCATCTACATATTGCATACTCAGTACCAGATACTGTCCATGTAATATTAACCTACCAATAATGTGCAGGATTTCATGTCATAACCTACAAGTCTGTAACTGGTTTATAGTTATTTAATAGCAGAGCTTTGGTTTGATGTTATTTCCTTCTTGCCTTGGGCAGACTATGATCTCGCTGCAGATTCTGGAGGAAACTAACCTCATTCCAGAAATCATAACACAAAATTATGGATAAAACATTCTACACAAAGGTGGAAGCAGAGATTTTCAAAAGTCAGTTGAGGGGTCCACAAGGATTTTTCCAAATGTACTTTTTGCCTGACAAAAATGCTGTACTTGTGGGGGTGGGTAGCCTGTGTGGTTCAGTGGGTTAAAGCCTCTGCCTTTGGCTCAGGTCATGGTCACAGGGTCCCAGGGTCGAGCGCTGATTCGGGCTCTCTGCTCAGCAGGGAGCCTGCTTCCTCCTCTCTCTCTCTCTGCCTGCCTCTCTGCCTACTCGTAATCTCTGTCAAATAAATAAATAAAATCTTTTAAAAAAAATGCTGTACTGGGTGATTCACATACCATAGAGTCATCACCTGGTTCTCTCCTCTGCCTCTATTTTTACAACACTTTTCTCCCACTTTACAAAAATTGAAGTCCATCTTTCAATCATCCTAAACTGAGAGCACTACCTTAAGACTATGCTGTCCAATAAGGAAACCTATTACCTCATGTGGTCCTTCATGTTTTAACTAATTAAAATTAAATAAGGTTAAAAATTCCATTCCTGGGTGCCTGGGTGGCTCAGTGGGTTAAGCCTCTGCCTTCGGCTCAGGTCATGATCCCAGAGTCCAGGGATCGAGTCCCACATAGGGCTCTCTGCTCAGCAGGGAGCCTGCTTCTTCCTCTCTCTCTTTCAGCCTGCCTCTCTGCCTACTTGTGATCTCTGTCAAATAAATAAATAAAAAATCTTAAAAAAAAAAATTCCATTCCTCAGCGAGCTTGGGTACCTCTGTCAGGCATCTACCTTAGGCTCAGGTCATGATTCCAGGGTCCTAGAATCAAGCCCTGCCTCGGGCTCCCACTTCAGCAGGGAGTCTGCCTCTCCCTTTCCCTATGCCCTTCTCCCTCACTCATGCTTTCAGTCTCTCTCAAATAAATAAAATCTTCAAAAAAAATATTAATTCCTCATACACTGCCCACATTTTAACTGCTCACTAGACATATGATGTTAGTGGTTGCAGTATTGGCTAGTACAGATTAGAACATCTTCGCTATCACACGATGTTCTTTTGGAAAACATTCTTCTAAACTACAAAGACCTGGAGAGAAAATAAAGGGACACTAGTCTACAGGTCAATAATAACTAATACTTCAAAGAATAAAATATCATATTTCATGGAGATAAAATTCCGTTAAGAATTAAAAGGAAATACATATTAAAGCAGAAAATGATGTATAGCTTGGGCACATATTTTGAAGATGGATGACTGTATCATATTGATAAAGGGTGAATAAATCATTCACATTTTATAAATGTTGAAAACTGCATTCATTGCCACCACTTCACCTTATGAGTAAAATGACAGATTTTAAACTAAATAAGTACAAGGATGCACATAATTTAAAAATTCATTTGGAAATTCTGGGGGAGGTGGGGTTGAAGTATGTTACCCAAACTTTCCTTTTGGAATTCACACCAGAAACTCCCTGTACCCTAACTCTTAATTTCTAATATTCTGGAAGTTTCCAAGCTGCCTTCATAACCCTGACCCCTGTTCTTTATATTGATTCTCAATCACTACTATCTATATAAAAGAGTCTCCCCAATTTTTTTAAATGATTTTATTTAATTATTTGACATAGAGAGAGAGTTCACAAGCAGGCAGAGAGGCAGGCAGACAGAGGGGGGGGAGCAGGCTCCCCTCTGAGCAGAGAGCTGGATGCAGAGCTTGATCCTGGGACCTTGAGATCATGACCTGAGCTGAAGGCAGAGGCTTAACCCACTGAGCCACCTAGGCACCCAAAAGTCTCCCAAATTTTAAGGCAATCTCTTCCTTTCTTATTTTTTGGCAATGGGGATTGAGACTCCTTACATTACAGCATTGCCATAGAGGAGAAGGTGCTTCTGGTCATACACCCTCAATGACAGAATCACCAAGCAAATGTCAGAAAGGGGCAAGGCCAAAACAAGCAGGTTTTATGTCTCTCGGGAAAATTTTTGTGTGCTCATTTTGATTTCAGGTCAGCAACAAAGGTCAGAAAATCCATGTTTTACCTTCCATCTCTATTTAGTTTCTCAGTTCCACTATTATTCTCATTCCTCTTAGTGTACTTCAGGAAAAGTCTTAGGATAATGCACAAGTGAAAAACAACTTAATTTATTTAACATAGCTTGCACAAACTTTGTAATAATAAATCAGAGAAAAGATAAATGCAATTGAGGAAGGTGGTATTTAGCACCAGGGTATGGTGTGGACAGACAGACTAAGAATAAAAATAGACTAAGAATAAAAAATTCAACTGATCTCAGGCTACGCAACTTCTCCTTCTATCTTTAAGTCAGGCGAATTTGCTCCAAAGATTGCTCATACTTTTCAATAAAGAGGCACAGTGATTAATGATAAGGTGTACTACTGATACCAAAAGAATAGAATCCCAAACAGGAGAGAGACAAGAGGTCAGGTAACAATAAATAGTGACACACTGGTGAGTCTATTTTCAAAGCACATAAACTATTGTATAAAGACGATGTATCCATTAATAAACAGAAATTAAGTATGGGAACATAAGCTAATTCCAAATGCATCAGGTAGAACAGAAGAAGACATAACTGCAAAGAAAAACCATAAATGGCTTGTATATTGTCATATAATTAAACAAGCATCAGGATTAATAAATTTATAATAATTTAAAAAGATAGATGTAGTAGACACTTAAGCCATTGGAAAATGGAACAACAGGAGGCTAATTTGAGAATTTTCTCTAAAATTCAATCAAGTTTAAGGACCTATAAATATAATCAACATAAGAAGATTCATACTGACAATTTTATTAACACCAACTACAATGATTTGCTTTGTAAAGTTCATGCAAAATGTAGATCCATTATATTAGGAGACAGGAATTTATTTAACAATAATTACTTATGCATATGATTCATTCTGCCTGGCTCAAGATAATATTTGGATATTCAATATTTACAGAATTATGAGACAGAGAATTATGTGGTTCCTGGATAACTTAACATTGATTTTAGTTATTTTGCTTTTATTATATACCATATCTTAAATTACCCATGATAATTAGGGGAAAGATAAAGAAAACTTAGCTAATTATGACCCCAAATTCCAGTTTATTCAATAACCTTCTCCTCAAAACATTGACCAGAGTTCCTACAGATTACACTCTACAATATATGATGGAGTGAAAGTTCCATGAGGACAGGTATCTGATGCAAATTTGTGCAGTGAATCCTACTTTAAACACCCCATCCCTTACCCTGCCTAACAAAAGTGTTTGTTTCTTTATTTTTCTTTTTTTTCCCTCTTTTCTCATTTTAAGGCTATAAAAAGAACATGAACTGCACAGCCAGACTTTATGGATCTGAGTCCCAGTTCTACCATTCACCTGCTGTGTGACCATCATAAATTACTCAAACTCTTTGGGTCCCAATTTACATATCAGTCAACTTACCTCCTAGAGTCCTCTAGTAAGAGGATCAACTGAATTCAGACATCTAAGTGCCTTAAACAGAACCTAACATAATCAATGTTATATTGCTAGCTAATACTGTGAGTGCAGGGTTGTCTCTATTATAAAACTTACTATAATATATTGTAACATCTGTTGGTAGCACAACAATGTTAGCATACTGATAGAAAGGGATAATATATTTATATTATATTCTCCTAAAACATATGCAAAATATAAAATGTAAAATTTATAAAATTTGTTAACTCAGAGCCAGCTCAGTAATCAGTACATACTGACAATGCTGTATAAATAGAAGTTTAAATCAATTAACTTGGCCACCTAATTGGGCTGTACATAAAAATAAGTTGACATAAAATTTATCCCATAATTTGGGAGTTAAACAACCTTGACATATATTCTGCGTGTATAATTGTGACCACCTGAAGGTAACAGAACTCACCATAACTGTCTTCAACTATTTTATAATAATTATTTGCTCCTCATATTTCAAGAACTTCAAATTATGCTTTCATAATTAAACTTTAACATTTGTTGCTCAAGTTTTTAAGACAGATTAAATGTCATTAAGGGAAATTTATATCTCTACATGTTTGTGTGAATCTGTCTAGTTTTGTATGTGCATATGGGTAAAGGAGAGGGTGAAGCTACTGTTAGGATTTTTTTTCCTTTAAATTAAAAACTATGGATGATCCTGAAATATTTGATTGTTTATGGTTAGTGAAATCTCTAGTTCAGTTTTTTGTTGTTGTTTAACTGGCCATGCTTTAAAATGCATTTGTTTTCATAATAATGAGAACAGAAGGCAACATTTACTTCATGATTTCTTTTTGCTGATATATTCCCTTTTCTCTGCATAAACTCAACCATTATAATAACAATGAAAGTTGATTTTGTCAGTTTTCACTAACATTCAAGAATAGTTACAAGATTAGATAATACACCTTAAATAAAATCTGTGATGAAATTCTATTTTCTTGTGGCCCAAATTTCCCAAAATCATTCCATACATCCATGAGTTACAGAACTTATTTTATTCTAAGTCCACTATTTAAGAGTAATGAAACTTTACCTTGTGTAAATAGGATAAACTATTCCCCATCGTCCTTTACAAAGAGAAAAAATAAAATGTCAAAATGATGATAATTTATGCAAAACTAAGAAAGGCAAAAATTTTAAATCCCATTCTCATGAAATACATTTTTGCTACAAGCTCATTTTTGTGTTTCAAAAAGTATATTTTCCAGTAACTGTCCTTCAGAATGTTCTAGAGCCCCTTGTAACAAATAGTAAACATAACAGGTCTTGGCCTCTGAGTATCATTGTTAACTAAAAGGAACCATAAAGAGAAATGACTGATACAGGAGAAGCATACAATGAGCATGGAATACCAAGTTGTGTGAAAAAGTAAGAAAAAGCTCAAGAAATGATGGGAATGTGGCAAAAAGGAGCCAGATTAAAGGAATTTCTACTCGCTTAATTTGAAAAAAAAAAAAACTACCAAATAAGTTATCCTTTTAGAGGGTTATGCCACATTGAATTAAAAAGTGATTCACACACAGCAAAGGAAACAATCAACAAAACAAAAAGACAATCTTCTGAATGGGAGAAGAGTATTACTCAGCCTTAAAAAAGAAGGAAGTCTTGGGGCGCCTGGGTGGCTCAGTGGGTTAAAGCCTCTGCCTTCGGCTCAGGTCATGATCCCAGAGTCCTGGGATCGAGCCCCACATCGGGCTCTCTGCTCAGCAGGGAGCCTGCTTCCTTCTCTCTCTCTGCCTGCCTCTCTGCCTACCTGTGATTTCTGTCTGTCAAATAAATAAATAAAATCTTTAAAAAAAAAAAAAAAGGAAGTCTTGCCATTTGCAAGGATGTGGATGGATCTAGAATGTATTACGCTAAGTGAAATAAGTCAGTGAGAGAAATACAAATATGGTATGATTTCACTCATATGTGGAATTTAAGAAACAAAACAAATGAACAAAGGGTAAAAATATAAGAGAGGGAGAGAGGGAAACAAGCCAAGAAACACACTTAACTTTAGGGAACAATCTGAACGTTACCAGAGTAGGGATGGGGGGTAGATAAACAGATGATAGGGGGGATTAAGGAGAGAGCACTTGTGATGAGCACTGGGTGATGTATGTAATTGATGAATCACTATATTGTATACCTGAAACTAAGATAACACTGTATGATATCTATAATGTAAATAAAATTTAAAAAAAGAAAAAGCAGGAAAAATAAAATTGTCTTAATACTACTGGCAATAATCCACCAATAGATGCTAGAATCAATGGCGAATTCTTGATAGAAAATAGGACTCTTACATAGCCTTAAACCGTCTACAACAGATCATAATAACCGGTTCTACTGTTATGGGATGTGTTTCTAAAAGTCATCATGCCATGCAAAATTGCAAAATAAAAACCACAGGGTTTTGCGGAAAATATAAAGATATCATCATTGAAAGGGTTCCTGGATGTCTCAGTCGGTTAAATTCCTGCCTTCGGCTCAGGTCATGATCCCAGGGTCCTGGGATTGAGTCCCGCATCAGGCTCTCTGCTTCGCGGAAAGCCTGCTTCTCCTTCTCCCTCTTTCTGCTGCTCTACCTACTTGTGCTTTCTATCTCTCTGTCCAATAAATAAATAAGAAATCTTAAAAAAAAAAAAAAGAGAGAGAGATAGAAACCTAACAAAAATGGTAGCATATTAAGTGGTTAAGATATATATACATTATATACCTAATAATATATATGTTATATATAATGTATATATAATATACATTATAATAAATAGGGCACTTTATCTTGAGAAAGTCTTGAAATTTGCTTCTAGTTATTGATGTTGGATGAACTGCAGCTTGTGTGATTGTGCTATGGTGGAAGAAAGTTTATCTGAAATTAGGTAGGAAGTTGTAACAAATAATGTGGTGCAGTTTGTCTCATGCCTCACATGGCCAACTGAGGTAGCAGGCAGATGTTTGAAGGGTGTACATGTGTGTGTTTTGTGTATTCCTACAAAGCCTGGTCCAACTGGGTCTTATTTTCTGTGTCTACCTAGTGTTTCTACAAGACAAAAATCACACATAAACAAACACACACAGTTTTTTGCCAATTAGTTCTCTGATGTATCAATCACATAGGAACAAATCTGTGTTTTCGAAAGAAATATTATAGCAGAATCAACTATAGTAATTGTTAAGTGGAAAATGGGATTTCACAGTGGGGAAATTTGATGGATGTGACCTTAACCAAATGATCACAGGTAACATTACTAATAATGGGACAAATTGTACTTTATGCCATTTAATTGTTTAATAGTTTATTATTAAAAAGTACTTCCCATGTTTGTGCACATTTCTTAAGACCTCTTTTGAAATTCACTTTGTAATGTAAAATCTCTACATTAAAGACTAATATGTATTTCTTTAAAAATTATGTACCAGAAATGTCTCTCCTAAATAACATGTTTTATTCTTTCAGACAATGAGAATT
Source organism: Mustela nigripes (assembly GCF_022355385.1). NCBI lineage: Eukaryota > Metazoa > Chordata > Mammalia > Carnivora > Mustelidae > Mustela > Mustela nigripes. The sequence goes on along the minus strand of NC_081565.1, from coordinate 57,520,374 downwards.
ATATAATATATATTTTTTTCTTTTTTACCATTTATGAGAACTCTCAGAACAAAATGCTTTATAACTAAAAATCTCATAGGCACTGGATTTTATTTATTTACCTGCTCCTGTGGACTTATGGCTCCTTATATAAATTTTCAGATATCCACCTATCCATCCATATATCATGTATATATTAAGCAACTTGTTAGTGTTGACATGAAAAATATCCTCATATCATGTCCATATTTCTAGATAAGAAAATCCTTTTGGGATAGAATTCATTGTCATGGAGTAGGTATATACACAACTGTTGGACTGGGTCTCACTTTGTTAATTTAATTCCATTTTATTGAAATAGTCTACTTTGATAGGTAGAACATTCTATTGGGTTTTTTTTTCTTCAATTCAGTAATGTGTTAAAGATTAAGGTATGCATAAATTTAATATCATATGCTTATAAATCATATTATATACATCAGAAAATGATGCACACTAATCTGTCCAGTTGCTTTACCATGTATGTAATATGTAAATATTGAAAGATTAAAAACTTTTTTTTAGAATTGACAGATTTATATGAATGGAACATAAAATAAAAATATTTGCCTCTATGTTTTCGAAGCCATTTTTTAAACATAAATTCAACTGAACACCAGCTTTCTTTTTCATCTTGAAAACACTGTCATATAAGCATTTTAAAGATTGTGTAACAAAATAATTTCATGATTTTTCAGTAGAAAGTATTTTTTCATTAAAATTGCTCAATTAGAAATTGTTTTTGCTTAAATGTTTCCAACTATACATTTTAATAAATATATGTATTTTTCCTCACTTCTAAATATAAAGTGTAATTTATTTTCATTCAAAAGTAATTCTTTAGAAAGTTTAAAACCTCAAACTCTTCTACAACCTATTTTATTGAAGTAAACCCTTATTATCATCAAAGTATTCAAAGCTTATGTCAGCTCTGTATTGTGATGAGATTCAAAGAAGGAAATACTCTTTCTTTATTGAGATACATATCTTACATTTTAATATGAGTTCCAAAAATAAATGTCAAAATCATGCCATGGAACCACACTCTAGAGTTCAATATTTAAAATATGGCATTATGGTTTCACTTTATTTGTAGAGCATAAGGAAAAACACATAGAGGACACTGGGAGATGGAAAGGAGAAGTGAGTTGGGAAAAATCGGAGTTGGAGACAAACCATGAGAGACTGTGGACTCTGAGAAACAAACTGAGGGTTTTGAAGGGTAGGGGGTTTGGGGGTTGGGTGAGCCTGGTGGTGGGTATTATGGAGGGCACATATTGCATGGAGCATTGGGTGTTGTGTATAAACAGTGAATTTTGGAACACACACAAAAAATTAAATAAAAAAATAAAAAAATATGGCATTCTTAGGCTTTTTTAGAGAAATGCCTCTATCATTTCAAATTAAAATGTAATGATTTTTGTCTGGAAGAAAACAGATTACCTCCACTCATAAACTTTCATGATTTTGCTTTATATGAGTATAATTTTGTGTGATCAAATTTTACTTTCTGCTTGAAGTTGTGGTTTTGTTTTTGGACTTGCTGATTCAGACAACGTAAAGACAAAAATAAGTGATTTGATGAGTTACCTGGGTGGGTATTTATAGCCTATAAACCTAATATGTGGTTGCAATTGTCTAGAGACATTGAGATATGAATTTCAGAAGTATAAACACAAAACCTTAACACAAAAGGACAGAAGTTATGTTTAACCAACGCTTGCTAGGTAGACAGAAATGATTTACACCCCTCGAGATCCCTAAGACAAAGGCTACTATCCACTAAGAAGAAAAAAAAATGGTAGATTACTTTTAATTTGTTATTAATCATCTGCACTTCCTATTCCAGTTTGGGAGGCAACATTTCACTTAATTAGTCCTCTCATTATAAATATTTCCCACAGTGATTTAGTTGACACAAGTTTTTTGACACTGACTGTGCAGATGGCAGAAAACGGGTGTCTGGTCTCAAAGGGACTATTTGACCACTGCAGTAAAAGAGCAATAAACAAAATAACAACATTGCAGCCCACTTCAGTTTATGTAAGCAGTCAGCCTTTTATCGCCTAAAACCTTGAAATGGATGTATGAGCTTTGCTGCAATAAACAAAGAGTTGTTTACAGCTTGGGGATGGCAGGTACCAACACCGAACTGGAACTCCAGCAGCCTGAATGTCAGGAACTGACTAATGTGAAGAAACATATTGTGGCTTGTTTTATGGAGAATATATTTTATAAACCTCAAGGGACCATTTATCACAAATTCATCCACTCTGCAGCAGATTGCTGCTTTAATGTTGAATGCTGGATTTCAGTCAGGCCCTCGAGTAAAAAATGGAGGAAAAAATTCAAATGCTATTTTTCTGCTGTTTGCTTGATTTTGATGATTCTCAAATTTCACCATAGGAAATTTATTTTAACCACTTATTCTCTCTCCCTTAAACAAACTAAATATTTTATGACTTGGGGCTAATTCATTAGAAAATTTACATCTATTTGCTGTGGTGAGCTATTTCAATGCCATTTATTTGAAATATGGTGTGCTTGCTCCATGCCAACTTCTTTAAAAAAGAAAAAGCACCTAACAAGGATATACTTTGCTAATGGGCACAAAAATACACGCCTTGTTTTCTATAAAATGGAATGGTCAAATCACCATAGGAAAGGTTTTTATAGCCTTATTTCATTTTTTAAGTTACTACTAATGCCACAGGAATATTTATAGGACTGCCATGGATGGCAACATTTAAATAAAATTAATATACTTGATTTTCTTCATCACATGGAAAATTTCAGTGTAAGAGAAAACAGTAGCTCCTCTCAGTCTTAAGGATGCCACACAGTGCATGTTCAAAACTGATAACCAGCATAATGTCAGCAACTCTCCGTGTTGTAGGTGAATCGAAGCATACGGGGTAATCTGTCCCAAGATACCCTTTTACTTTTTTATGGCCTGTATTGTCACACAGTGAGGAAGCCAACATAAGTTTCACACAGGTGTGTTTGTCTTAGCACTCAAACAGTTGGTTTTTGGCTTCAAAAATCAAATACAAGGATTTCTGGGAATAATAACAGTTGTTGAGAAGGTAAAAGAGCTTCTCAGACAGTATAAGGAATTCACCTACAACAGAGTAACTTGTGAGTGGGCAGGTTGTGGTGCTAGAATAAGTCAAGATCCCTGAGCCAAACCCCAATCTATATAATCAGAATCTCTAGGGGTGAGTCCAAGCGATATGTATCTTTAGCAAACCCCTCCTATTACTGTTATACACACAGGGGAATAATTGAAGCACTGAAACAGGAAGACACAAAAATGTAGGTGCAACATCATCTGCTATATAGATATTGAACATTTTTTTTAAAGATTTTATTTATTTATTTGACAGACAGAGATCACAAGTAGGCAGAGAGGCAGGCAGAGAGAGAGATAGAAGCAGGCTCCCTGCTGAGCAGAGAGTCGGATGCAGGGCTCCATCCCAGGTCCCTGGGATCATGACCTGAGCTGAAGGCAGAGAGGCTTTAACCCACTGAGCCACCCAGGCGCCCCTAGATACTGAACATTTAATAAGTTGCAGCATTCAGGGAAATTCTCCTGCAAGTCATAGAATTTAATTGGTATCTTCCCTTCCCTGCCTTTTTCCTCTTCCTCCTTGTCCTTTTAGGATTTTCTATGTTCTGTAACTATTGTTTCTTACTCATGGGAATGTAACTTATCTTAAATCAAAAGCTAAACTAAAAAAAAAAAAAAAAAAAAAAAAGCTAAACTAATGTGTACCTTTATTATTTTCATATACATGTACAATTTGGGAACAATAATTTTAAAAATGAAACTTAAGAAACTTCTCTATCCTACTAGGACTTTGATCTGATCACTCAAACACTATTAGATAAAAAAGCACTGCAAGGGGAGTTGGAAAACTAAATCAGTGTGCTTTCTAGCTATGCTTTGTTGGAGCTGTCCAGTGCTGATGTAAAGGATGTATATTCCACACCGGGTAAACAGTTTTTTCCTGCTCAAAGCAGAATGCATTGCTTGCATAAACATGGGCTCAGGGTACATGGAAGAGAATAGAAAACGTAAGCAAAACGACAGCTGTCTCTTTAGATGTGGAGTTAATACCTCAAAACCTCCCCTCTTCTACCTGAAGTTTCAATGTTACCATCCAAACAAGCCCTATTTCATGATTCAACTAATTTTCTTTTAAATCTAATTAGTAAGGGACAATGCTTTATTTTCAGCTATTAGAGCTTCACCCAAACCAACAACTGGATAGTAAAGCAGTGAAGTATTTAAAATGAAAACTTCAAAGCTTCTTTTGCTTTTGTGTATCTTTAACTATCTCATAATTGAGTTGGGCATTTCTCTTCCAGCCCTGGAATAGCCTTCTGTCAGATGGACGGGATCAGTTCCTTTTTTTAGAAAGAGTTTTCTTTCTCTCTAAAAAAAGGAACTGATCCTGTTGACTATTGTCACCAAATAAAGATGCATGAAAAAAATCTATCAGATTATAGTTACAGTTAGATCATGTGGTTTAAACACCTTTTTATGTGAAAACTATGTTTTTAAAATCTAAGTGGTTTCAGTTTATTCTTAAACCGACATGACATCTCTCACAACTCTGCCTTCTTCACACACTGATTTGTTAATGTTCCTCTAATTCTACATTTCTTTAAAGATTTCAGCATCACCTTCTGTTTGTTGCCTATTTTTGCTCTTGAACTTGTTTTTCTGCTGTTAATTTGTACTTTTGTATTTATTTTTATAATATGACATCAAGTATGTAAATCAGAATTGGCTGGGATATAAATGGCTACATAAAAATTATATATTAATCTGAAGTAAAAGTTGTCAAAAATGAAACTCCAATAACCTTTAGTCTGTTTCAATTCTCTCTTTTTCTAACTGTTATTTCTTGGGCTGTCAACTCATCTGTTCTTCCTCCTATCCATTACGCTTCTGTTTTCTTTACATCTTTTTCATCCAGTGTTTAGCTAAAGTATCTGTTTTCTCCTTCAGTGAACAAATTCTTCAGTGAGTTCATGACTATATCTACATTTGTATTTCTCATGATAGTATCCTAAATTTATTTTATGAAACCTTAGAAGTTTCCTTTTAACTAGATGTTGCATGTCTAAACCCAAACAAGCATTTCACTATCTTTATTATTACTCTATAGTCTTGTGTAGAATAGTGGTCACTAGAAGTGCTAGCCAGATCAGCACGTTACCTGGAAATGTGTCAGGAATTCATATTTTCAGGATCCAACCCAGACCTACTGAATCAGAAATTTTGAATGTGTATCCAGAAAGGTGTATTTTAACAGGACTTCCAGACTAAAATTTGAGAACATTGGGTGTAGAATCTAAAACCGTTATCTTTGAAATAAGATAAACCTGAATTTGAGTTTAGGCTTTCAACTTACTTGTATGATCCTAAACTTCTCTTTGACCCAGTTTGAATCTTAGTGCCCAACCTAAACCAATCACTGTGGTCAGATAAATGAAGTGACCTGATTGGCCTATCCTTAAACATGAGCCTGTTATTGTGGACAAGGAAGTGAGAACAGCCTTCTCACAAGGAAGGGAGAACACAAGAAAAAGAAGAGGACTGGTTTATTTAAGAGGGAGATGCTGAGGAACAAATATTTTCTGTTTATTTCAAGTGATGCTGTTCAAAATTTTCTCCTCTTCTTACTATTCTCTAGACATCTGTGACTATTCATAGATTTGGGTCAAAATTAGTTATTTTCAGGAAGGTTTCCTTGGTTAATCCATCCCTCTCTGAACATAATTTTAGCATATTTGAAAATATTATCTTTATTTTATATAATTCCTTTGTGGTTATTCTCATGCCAGTTTTCTATGATTGATTCCTTGAATAGATTATAAATTCTTCTAGACACGGAGTAACTCTCCCCTCTGGTCTTTCTTGTGTTTTGTGAAGTGCTCCATATATAGCACATATTTAATAAATAAATAGGTTTCTGTTATTAACCCTGTTCATCTTTCAGATTCTAATCTAAATTACATATGGTATTTCAGATGTGATTTTTCCTTTAATTCTTAACATATTTACATTGTGTTTTGAGGATATGGATCTTAAAACTAAATATTTGCTAAGTAATTATTAATATTTTCAATCTTTATGTATACTCCAGTAGACAATATTAAATGAGCTTCCTCTACTTCATTTTCTCAGTTTAAGTTTTTAATACAAAATTTCCAATAAAATAGTACTTAATAAATAAATAGAGTAATAATTTTAACACTTAACTCTATTGGTAGTGATAAACCATTGAAATCTTCAGAATAAGATAATGTTTAAAAAAAAAAAAGAAACAAACAACAGGTCCAAATGGAGTCACTTGTGTTGAGTCCCACATCCACAAACCAAGACTTAATACATAACTACAGTTTCAGTTTCTCCCCGGAGTGTGACCTTTAACCTGTCAATCTGGAAATACCTGGTGCTACTGGTGATGTAATCTGGTGGACAGACCCTCACCTTTTCCCAAAGATAGGCAACATTGCCTGAAACAATTCACTCTCTTCCTTTTTCTTGCCTCTTTTCTGCATATAAAAGTCTTCCATTGTATACAGTTCTTCCAAGTTCCTTCTATACTTGTAATTCGTGAATTGTTGAAAAAAGACAATTAGATCTTCAAATTTATCCAGTTGAATTTTATTTTTTAACAGTAGAGACAAAACCAGCCCATGATTCAGAATACAAATGGCAAGTCAAACAAACCCCAATTATGGCCATTTCTTTTCTTTTCTTTTCTTTTTTTAGATTATTTATTTATTTATTTGACAGACAGAGATCGCAAGTAGGCAGAGAGGCAGGCAGAGAGAGAGAGGAGGAAGTAGGCTCCTGTTGAGCAGAAAGCCTGTGGCAGGGCTCAATCCCAGGACCCTGAGATCATGACCTAAGCTGAAGGCAGGGGCTTAACCCCCTGAGTCACCCAGGTGCCCCTAATTACAGCCATTTCTAAAAGATCCCCAATAGCTCCATATTTCCTAATAAAAAAGAAATATTGTTTCCTGTCTCCTTTCCTTCAATGAAATCACTATATAAACAGATGAAAATAGTAAATTTTCATAAAAGTTTACTAAGACAGTAGTAATAAGAAATGTATGGTTTCAAATGTCAGCTATGTAAAATAAGCAGACATTATGTAACTATTTTTGAAGTGACTAAGATTCCAGAATCTAAGACATACAACAAGTTCAAATCTTGATCCTTTGATTCACTGTGTTGTTGTTACTCTCTGAATCTTAATTTGCTCATCTATAAAAAGGGGTTAAGATGAACTATTATTCCTGGGAGGTTTAGCACAGTGTTTGGCAACTGACAAGTGCTCAGAAAACAGAAGTCATTTATTTCCATCATCATTTCCATCATTTGAATTTCCCTCAGCTCCACCAAAGGCATCACATTAGTCATCTTCTGGGGTACCAGCTTATGCCTATAGGCAATTCTCCATGGAGTGAGGTTTTGGTATTGGCTGTGCCCCAGATGAAAAGTATCATTCTCTTCTACATTAATGTAAGTATTTCTGAGCCCTGGAAATTTACCTTCTTCTCAATCCTGATCTTGTACCTAGTTTCAAAAGTGGAATGAGGGACAATCCTTTGGAGGGAAATCACCATTTGAATTTATCAATATTGCTTTCCTTTGTAATAAAGCAGATGCTTGTTGCTTAAACATGAAAATAGCTTCAAATCCCACCATTCCTTTCCCTTGTGTCCCTCATATGGATAAGCTTATAAGAAAGCTTGGGTACTTCCTTCTTTGGTGCTAGTTTGACGTTAGAACTATGCAAAAACTCTGGCCTAACTACTGGATATTTACCCCAAAGATACAGATGTAGTGAACAGAAGGGCCATCTGTACCCCAATGTTTATCACAGCAATGGGCACAGTGGCCAAGCTGTGGAAAGAACCAAGATGCCCTTCAACAAACGAATGAATAAAGCAGATATGGTCCACATATACAACAGAGTATTATGCTTCCATCAGAAAGGATGAATATCCAACTTTTGTATAAACATGGATGGGACTGGAAGAGATCATGCTAAGTGAAATAAATGAAGCAGAGAGAGTCAATTATTATATGGTTTTGCTTACTTGTGGAACATAAGGAATACCATGGAGGACATTGGGAGATGCAGAGGAGAAGTGAGTTGAGGGAAATTGGAGGGGGAGATGAACCATGAAAGACTGTGGACTCTGAGAAACAAACTGAGGGTTTTGAACGGGGTTGGGTGAGCCTAGTGGTGGGTATTACAGAGGATGCATAATGCATGGAGCACTGGGTGTGGTTCATAAACAGTGAATTCTGGAACACCGAAAAGAAAGAAAAAAAAAGTTCTGGCCTATATAAACATAGCCCTCCTTATCTCAATTCCACCCTTTAACCACAGTAAAATTCTATGCCAGTCACCCCATCCAACTCTCTCTCAAGCCATTTTCAGACCTGCTTTGGAACCTGCCCTACTTTTTCCAAAAAGTCTTGCTATGTGATTCATTATGGTTTTCCTCACTTCTTGGAGTGTGTGTCATCATCAATCTTGACATTCAACAGAATTTTGCATGAAAAGTTTATCTCACCTCTGTGGAGTTTCCTCAACAATGGCCTTCATCATTGTATGTCAATTAAGCAACAATTACTTTTCTCTCCCTCCAGAATTCTTCTTCAGGTTCACACATATTAATTCAGCATAGTTAGGCAAACTAAGTGAAAATTATATATTATTATTTTAAAGTGTGCTTAATGTAAAGTCAGTATTTCTGGGTTATCACTCCCAAATCTGTAAGCCACTCAATTAGCTTGAACACACTTGCAATAACACCTGCCATTAGTCTAAATCTTTTATAAAGAAGTGTGGGGGGAATACTAAGTTATCTTTTATTATTCCTTTTCTTATGAATAATAAGTTCAAGTTTTAGAATTTTTTTATTACTATTCCTACAAATAGACAATTTTTCTTGATTCTTTTCATTCATTAGTAAATAGTCATTTTATATTTTTACCTTGATTAACAGTTTACAAAGGCTTGTATTACTATTTTTACTGGAATATTATCTTGGCCAATAGTTTCTGTGGCTGGCCCTAAACTTTTTAATAATATAATACTTTTTTCTACTCTTTGAAGTGTTTGTGGATAAACTTGAATGGTTTTGTCCTAAATATACATGGAGTGCTTTTTAACTAAATGAGAACTCACCTATTTAATTTTCTTTATTCTTTTGATATAAGAAAAAAAATATCAATGTTCAAGAAAAACAGAGAAAGAGGAGGAGTCAAGATGGCGGAGAAGTAGCAAGCTGAGACTGCTTCAGCTAGCCGGAGATCAGCTAGATAGCTTATCTAAAGATTGCAAACACCTGAAAATCCATC
>NC_081565.1:57489968-57505956 GCF_022355385.1 Mustela nigripes | reverse complement strand
GGAGGGGGTTTGGGAGAAGGGGGTCAGATTATGGACATTGGGGTTGGTATGTGCTTTGGTGAGTGCTGTGAAGTGTGTAAACCTGGTGATTCACAGACCTGTACCCCTGGGGATAAAAATATATGTTTATAAAAAATAAAAAATTAAAAAAAAAAAAAAGAATAACAAAAAAAAAAAAAAGAAAGAAAAACAGAGAGAATGAGGATGGGGGTGCTTTTAACAATGTCCAGAGTAGATTCCTCTGCCCCTCGCTGGGGAGAGTCCTTTGTTACAAGCCTTTGTGGGTGTTAGAGGGTATGGGGGCAAAAGACTAATGTCAAGTATGAGCACGTCCCTACCTTCAACGTCCTCATGTTCTGAACTTGTCATGAGGCTAAAGATTCAGATTTAATTCAGTTGTATTATAGTAAGAAAATAAAAATAAAATTAATCCCTAAATGTTAAATTTTATAGGATATTCCACATATACTTGGTTAAGTTGTTTCATATATATCTGCTTTTTTAAATTTTTTTTTTAAAGTATACTACTCTCAAGGCTGAAATTGAAGGAGCTGGCTTTGTTTACAAGTAATATGAAGTTGTGTGTAGACTCACACTATAACTTAATGGATGTTTTTCACATCACAAAACCACTATGCAGTTTGGCACAATTTAAAATGGCTGGCAGGCTCCACTTAGCAGAGGCCAAGGAATGAAATACCAGGGTGTTGCAGGTCAGTACACTGGCAGAGGTGTATGGGAAAGCTTGCTTGGCTCTGGTTCCTGCAATCACTCACTCATTTCATGAGCAATAAAACAGAACTAAGTAAAAAAAGAAACCATTAAACATTAATGCACACTACACCCAGATCCAAGGATGGGAGAGAGAGTAGTTTACATATTCTTCCTTTACTTATATCATTTATGTCATAGAAGAAGACCTAATTATAGTTTAATCTCAAAGATAACACCTTTAAGAGTTGGGAAATATATTTATTCTTTAAATGCTGATGTGAGAAAAAATTTTATATAACATCATTCTAAGCTATCAGTTATGAAAGAACAGGCAAAGATAAGAAGTCAGTTCCTGTCACTTCCACAAAAAAATCTTATCTAATTAATATAACTCATTTTTGGGACGCCTGGGTGGCTCAGTTGGTTAAGCAGCTGCCTTCGGCTCAGGTCATGATCCCAGCATCCTGGGATCGAGTCCCACATCGGGCTCCTTGCTCCGCAGGGAGCCTGCTTCTCCCTCTGACTCTGCCTTCCACTCTGTCTGCCTGTGCTCGCTCTCACTCTCTCTCTCTTACAAATAAATAAATAAAATCTTTAAAAAAAAAAAATAATATAACTCATTTTTTAAATGTTAGCCATATTCAGTACTGCATGGTCACAAGATTTTTATGTGTACTATCTCATTTAATCCTAAAGGATAAAAAAAAGACTGAAAGGATTACATGTGTCAAATTCTTTTTTTGTTTAATGTTTTTATTTATTTACTTAAGAGAGAGAGAGAGTGAGAGAGAGACAGTATGTGAAAGCATAATTGGGGGGGAGGGGCAGAAGGAGAAGCAGACTCCTTGCTAAGCAGAAAGCCTAAGGCGAGGCTTGATCCCAAGACCCTGAGATCATGAGTTGAGAGGAATGCAACCCCTTAACAGACTGAGCCACCCATGTGCCCCTACATGTGTCAAATTCTTAAAGCAAATACAGTTTAATGAATGACTGTTGATTGTTAAAGTACTATAATCATGGGTCTATAAATGTTTATTCTGATTCTTATCTTTTTATATATTTTCATACAATGTATAAATAATGAATTGTGTCAATAAACCAAGAGTTTAAAGTACCATTGCTAAACTTTAAATTGATACCTCAGTAATTCTTCATATTTATTTACTGTCTTAATGATTGAAATCTTGTATGAATAAATACATCATCCTCAGATAAAAAGAGACAATACTATGTCTAATACATTAATCAGGGGATTTTATGGTCATTTAGCTTCTATAAAATATAATCATATAAGGAGATATTTACCATAAATAGCCTATCACATATAACTAAAGACCCTTTCAAATGGATAAAATGTAAGTATTCAAAAAATACCAGTAAAAATGTAAGACAGCTTACAACTCTATTTTATTTTATATTTTCCCCTGTGCAGATCAAATTGATGTTATACTAATTGACGTGATTATTATGCTGTTTAGTTTATTTTTTCTAATATGTTCCAACATTTTCTCTAAACATACCAATTGGGAATTAATGACCAATTACTTCTTAAATGAGAAGTCTTACATTGTAGTATTTTCTAAGTCCTTCCCATTTTGAAAGACTAACAAAAATGACTTTTGATATTATAAATTTGATCAAATTTTACTTGTAGTTGTAATGACAAATTTTACTTAATAAACACAGCTGCTTTGTACTAAGAATAGCTTCCTCCTGCCAATCCTGGGTAATTCTGCATCAGCTCATACTGTATTATAAAACAGCATAAATTTTTTATTAGTTCACTGAGAGGATTTGAAATATGGTCTTCTACTTACTCTCCAGTCATTGCTTGCCTTTAATTGCTATGTAAGGATTTAAAGTAAGGTAACAATATAAGCCTAAAATATTTTAGTTAATGTCAGGGTACTCTATATTAAAATATTTTCATTCTCAACTAAGTCCTTTATTACTTCCTATAGTTATGTATGAATTTTTGAAACATGCTAATATCATAATTTTACGATTTAAATACCTGGAAATGTTGTCTAGATTCAATTAATTAAGATGATTTCAATGTCCAAGCATTCTTTATTCATCTTTTGTCAGAGATATAATAAGTGTTAATTATTTGTCTTTGTAACATGTATTTTTATAGTGAACTATTATAACATGATTATTTGTCATACATTTTCATTTTTACATAGTAAAGTGAAAGGTATAGTTAAAAATCAGTTTGTCTGTCATCACATTTAGGCAATGTATCTAAAGATGTACTATTACATAATTTATTTATGGACTTGGACCTGGGAAAGACCCTGATGACCAGCTAATCAAACTACCAAATTTTCTAGTTGATAAAAGTACTTTCCAGAGTTGAAAAATTTGGTCACAGATTCTGTGTGTGAGAAAAGACTAGAATCCTGGTTTCCTTAACTCTAGACTTTTGAGAAGTTAAAAATAATATTTCTAGGACCACACACATGTTCCTCATCTGTGTGCCTTATATGGGAAAATAAGTTCAGGTATTATGTTATTTTAAACAACTATGCTTAAGCACAAGATATGCTCGATTCTTACCAAAAAGGAGATGAGAACTCTGTTGAATTCTAAGTTTTAGCAAAATAACCTTCTAGGACACGAGATAGGCTGGTTCTGGGACCAAGAGCTGCCAATGCATTGCTGCCAAAGAATCTTGCTCTGTTAGCATATAAATGATGGTTGTATAACAACTACTACAATGTAACATCTCAACAGAAATATTTGGTAGCCTTTGAACTATAGCCCAGAGATATGTCCAGGCTCTAACATGGGGAGAATCAACTAGTGTTAGGAAACATCCAAAATGGAGTTTTTGACTAAAGGTGGAAGGAGGGTGTCAATCATAAAGTTCTATCCTGTGAATGCATGACTCAATATCTGACCATTATTTCCAACATATTTTTCAAGCTACTTTATCTAAGCACATTTCATCATAGTCTTAATAACTTTAGAAAACAATCAAGGGGTGGTTGCTGGTCCAGCTGGTAGAGCATGCAACTCTTGCTCTCAGGATTGTGAATGCAAGCCCCACATTAGACATGGAACCCACTTAAAAAAATCAGATAATTTAATTAATTAACTAATTAATTAATTAACTTATTCTTTATAAGGAACTATAATTACTTCTCCCACTATATAAATATGCTTTTTCTACATATATATGTATCTTTATATATATATAAGATAAAACTGAGATAAATATGTCTTTAAAATATCATAATCTTATCTTTAAAATATTATTATATATGTTGTCCCTGGAAATATGATGCTGAAGATCAAATTGTAACAGGGACACAGTTTCATAAAATGGTCTAAAAACACGTTATTCTTTTAGGAAATATCTGTATAAATGAGAAAACAAAAAATACCACCTAAACAGATATAAAAATGATATAAGAGCTTACCAGTATTATCATAATAAAATTTATTTTCATTTTTTAAGCTATCATCTACTTAAAAATAATTTCTAAATGATAATGTGACTTCAATATATCTAATAATATAATAAAGCAATATGTCCTTAGTGATTTGTACTGCATTTGATGTAAAGAGAATTATCACCCATCATTTGCTAAATAGCAACCAGTATTAAAAGTTCTAGGATTAGGGGCGCCTGGGTGGCTTAGTGGGTTAAGCCTCTGCCTTCGACTCAGGTCATGATCCCAGGGTTCTGGGATCGAGCCCCGCATCAGGCTCTTGCTCAACAGGGAGCCTGCTTCCCCCCTCTCTCTCTGCCTGCTTCTCTGCCTACTTGTGATGTCTGTCTGTCAAATAAATAAATAAAATCCTAAAAAAAAAAAATTAAAAAAAAAGTTCTAGGACTAGAACCACTTTCCACATCTGAATAATCATCAGGTCAGACAGTTTTAAAAGATTCACCAAGGGGCACCTGGGTGGCTCAGTGGGTTAAGCCACTGCCTTCAGCTCAGGTCATGTGATCTCAGGGTCCTGGGATCGAGTCCCACATCAGGCTCTCAGCTCAGCGGGGAGCCTGCTTCCTTCTTCCTCTCTCTCTGCCTGCCTCTCTAACTACTTGTGATCTCTGTCAAATAAATAAATAAAACCTTTAAAATAAATAAATAAATAAATAATAAAAGATTCACCAATACCAGAAGTGTAGTCTGACAGCCTCTCTGGTTGAAAAGCATGTTTTCTTCCTACTGACCCTAACACAGCTTGGATATAGGAAATAACAGCCAATATCTTGATACTTTAGGGCTTATAAGTAAAATCTAAACTTCCTACATTTCTAACACAAAACATATTTTTAATATTTTTATATATTACTTCATAAAAGAAAAAACTTAGGAAACTGTTCTTCACATATACAATCATATTTCAGAACTTAAATTATGTCCTGTATCTATCTAGGAAACAAAACATATACACAAACGAAATAATAGGATTTTTTTTTTCCTGGTTCAGGGAATGATTGCATCTCTTTTTTCTTTACCTTTTGTAAAGTTTATTCTTGGACAAGTAAAAAAGGAGAAATGCTAAGAAACTGAACTGCAGTGGGGGCATAGTTTACTGTCATATTTTAAATATAGACAGAATTCTAGGATAATTATGCAGAGGGATCTCCCATATCAGAGTGGTTTCCATAGATTCCCTCCTCATAGACAGCCTATATATGGTACTTGACCGGGTGCAGAATGTCAAGATATATCTCAAGGACTTCACTCTGATAAGCCCTGATTGATGAATAAAGGGTGGGGAGAGGGATTTCTCCCCCTGCCTTCTTGTAGCCCAGTATGAAGATGAAAAATATGGAATGTATTATTTGATTAAACAGTTTTCAAGCCTTCATGGTCATTTCTTTTAGATATTTTTAGCATGATTCTGAGAAGAGGCTATTTATACCACACACATAGACCTTAATAAAATCTGGTTTATGGCCAATTAGTTCAGCTGGTTATAGCACAGAGCTTATAAAACTAAAACTTATTTTAATCCCTGGTTTATTCATTTACATTGATACAGATACAATTTATCTTCCCTTCAAGGGATACAACTTTTAATTGGCAAATTATTCAAAGATAAGTTATAAAATATGTACATACCAAGAGGGATCTGCCCAAATTAGTGTAAATAGAACACCGAATATATCAAAATAAGTGAAAAGTAAGTCCATTTAGCAGTCATCTTTTCAGTCTTTCTGACCTCCAACCTGAGCAAAGTTGTATTTCATCATTTAACAGTAAAATTACTCACATTTATTTCATGTCCTCTATTGTATTTAACTTAGGCTTATATGTGAGTTTCTCTACATCAGTGCCATCATTCCATGGGCCACGAGTCATAGTAGCAACTCTTTGGAAATGGATTCCCTGATCAAATTAGTTTGGAATACTATCCTACAGTCACCTCTTAAAAAATAAAAATGCATCTTAGCATATGAAACTATCTAAGAAGTCATGCAGACAAAAAGATATTTTTTGTTAAAAATAATTTTGTTAACACAGCATATTTTGATCAACTCTGATGTAGTTACAGACACTAGCACAATTTGCTTTATCATGATAATAACTACAAACAGCTCTTAGAACCAATGTGTCTATATCAGGGGATAGTTTGGTCCATGTGTAAATGAAAACACAGACATGTAAGCAAATTATATGTGCACATATTTATTTTTCAATGTAACAAAAATTCCAGGAAGAAGTATTCTTAGTTTTGGATCAGTGATTCACATATACTAAAACTTTTATATTTGACATTCACTTAATTTTTCCTCATGTTTGCATGATGAAAGGAGTATCTTTAGTTGTCATATCACTTTACTGTGAAAAAGAGAGAAGGGAATCAAAAGGAAGTAACAAAACTTTCTCAGAAAGTTTAGCAAATTGTAGTTTGTTGCTCTTTGACCAGATCTGAGTCACATGAACATCCTTACTACAAAAAGTTCTGAGAAATAGATTTTTTAATTGAGAACATTGATGCCTAGAACAAACTGGTAGTTAAAAATAAGGTAGGAATGGATATTGTGCAACTAATAATATCTGTCACAATTCTCTGGATCAAATTTTAGGAAGAATTACATGCATCTCTGATTCATTTATATCAAACATTGCTTCCTTGTTGGTGACCCCCAGTGAATGAGATATAATAGGTACCAAATAGATATATTAAACTGAGCCCTAAAGGATAAATTCTAGTAACCCTTTTAACTATGGTATGCAAGAGATTATACACAGATAACTTAATGTTTGGGGCACTATATAAAAGCTTCAGGGGACAATATTGCAAAATAGAGAAAGATAAATTCCCCCATTACAACTATCTAACTGTAATATGAAGGCTGTTAACCACAGATCTAGAAGCAAAATTTGGCCATGTGAGTTTACCACCTTTCAGGTAAGAGTTTCTGAATCATCTGAGAGATAAGTAATATGTCACTGGAGGCAGATCACCTGCTTTAGATTTCATTGAGCCTTACCAAAATTTCAACATACTAGTTCTACAGGTAATATGAAGCCGTCTTAAAATAAAAAATCATTTCTTATTTCTTATTTCTTATTTCAAATCAGTTTATAACACACATCAGTGTTATAGTGGTCAGTAGAAGAGTTGAGGCTGAAGTTGATAGTAAATTATGTCGTTTCCACTGGAAACACTTTCTCATGTATGGCTTCACAAATTGGTATTAGCTTTGATTAATGGTTGTTACTTTTTTTTTTTTTTAATCACCTCTGGATATGGTGCAAAATCACATTTCCAGAAATGCAAAAATTTTAGCACCAGACCTTGGGCTCGAGTAGAGACATAAAGATACTACAATGTTTCTGGGCCTTCCAGAAAAAACACACAACCACTTCTAGTACCTTTTCAAATGCTGTAGTCTTGTATAATACCAAGTTTTCTTTAGAGCAACTTTGAGTAGTAAGCTAAAAAAACAATTCATCCCTTCTTACCTGACACTTTTCCTGCAAATGAGAAATGCATATACTAATAATGTATTTATGACGCATGTCTCTTTCTAGTATATGTTCTAATAAGCAGTATTTTGTAAGATCAAGACTGTTTTCAAATAATTATATTAACTGGGGCACCTGGGTGGCTCAGTTTGTTAAGTGACTACCTTTAGCTCTGGTCATGATCCTGAGTCCTGGGATCTAGTCCCATGTCAGTCTCCCTGCTTGGTGGGGAGTCTGCTTCTCCCTTTGACCCTCCTGCTTCTCGTGCTCTCTTTCTCATTCTCTCTCTCAATCTCAAATTTAAAAAAAAAAAAAATCTTTAAAAAATTATATTAACCAACATTTGTATATTTATCAACACTTAGAAATTTTAAAAATATAGAGGAGGAAGAAGATGCAAGGTAATAGCAGAAAGAATAATAACACATTGTTTTATTATTTTATCAAGAGATGAATAGTGACAGTATATTTTTTATCCCTTAGTACTATCTGAGAAACAATATGCTATTTGGTTATGATAGTGTTTTAATAGAGATGTAGTTACATGTTAGTTCTAGTAATAGATTTTTCCAAGACTCTAATCAATCACAGTATAAAGATATATTTACAACCATGATAATTCAGATAAATTTGAAGAGATACTGAGAGAGAGGAAAGGCAGAGCCACAGTGCCAGCTGTGGATGGCAAAACATTTTATTAGCCTTCTCAGAGCTCTCAGACAATGAACTTCAACATTTTCAAAGTTCGTAAAAAGAAATAAAACAAAATTTAAATTAGAATATTTAGCCATGTGTAATGTTAGGCACAAGTCTGGGAAGTGACAGAAACTCATACATTAGTTGACTGAACCAATGAAATGAACAAATGAAACTGAAGCACACATAAAATGGGGTCCCCTTCTAAATTTAAAGACTATTTTATTCTCTATACAGAAGTTGTTGCTTTTTCTCCTCCTAAGAATAAGAAGACCTTGGTTAGAAATCATACACAGAAGTAGATACTCTCTGCCACACAGCTATTAGAGAAATGTACATTTTCCACTTCACCTATCAGGCCTACTGATGTATTTTCATCTATGGTATCAATCACTATAGGAGCTTAAGTACTTGAAAATGGGAACCCATGGGGCTCAGCCACCACCAATGATGGCTCAGCTGTTCTGTGAAAGCCATGAAAAGTGAAACATCTGAAAGACCTAAAAATACAGCTTAGAGTCTCATCATAAGCCATTGACCATGTGGTGTCCCTTGCTCCAGGCATCACACAGAGGATTTGAATAACTTGTACAAAATCTGAAGACAAAGATAAAAGTGGTGACACTGAGATTCTCACTAGTGATTCCCAAAATATGAATAAAATGAGGCATCCTTTGCCACTAGATTAACTTTGAGCAACATCTGTAGGATGCTGGGAGATATGTGCACTCCAGGAGAACTGCCAATGTCACAGACAAAAGGTTTCAGCATAATTACAGAGCCTCCACAGGGGAGAGAAATGCAATATGTCACTGGAATAATGCAAATGATCTTTAGGACACTGTTAATGTGCATTAAATTTTGGGTGGCAACCAAGTATGAACACATAACCAATAAATCACACAGGAAAATAAGAGAAAAAAATGTGCATGTGTCTGCTTCTGAATATTCCCCACAAGTATCTTTGCACATGACACAATACTGGCAAATTTAAATGCCATGGTCTTTGTTCAATTTAGAAAGATAAAAGAATTTATTAATTAAACCAATATATAGCCATTTGGTCTTATCAATATATGCTCTATATAGTGCTCAGAATTACAGAATAGCAGTACTACACAGCACATAAAAGCTGTCTCTCTCCTGAAGTTCCTAATTCTAAACCACAGACATTTATTAATAGAAAGGACTTTTTAATAGCAGTTGAACATTTGCATTGCTGTGTCAGGTCACTCTGGTGGGCTTCCACATAAGGAACTAACCTCTAATGTCTGGGTTGGCTCTAGTTTCAGGAATTGACTCTCATGAAGTCTTAGATTTTAGCTAAAGGGAAAGGGGGAAGAAAAGCGCTGGGAAAATGGGAAGAGATTTTAGTCTGTGTTTTAGTCCACCCTTACTCTCTCTTTCACCAAAAGATTAAGGACCTATAAGAAGAAGGTGACACAACTGATTCCAGCAGAGATTAGGTTCACCTTGGAGCATGAAGTCAGATAACAAAATCTGACTAAGAATTACCAGAGAGTTAGACAGAGATCATAAGGTAGATTTGACCCTCTGGGTATCATTTTCCTATTCACCAATTAATGCCTGTTATGTGGAGAATTATTTCTGCCTTACAGAGAGGGTCAATTCTGACATCAAGATAGAGCCATCTCTACCTTTATGTTCTCTGTGTTCTCATAGAAACTACTCGATAACTCTTGGGGCTTTTCCACTACACTTAGGGAAAGCAATAGACTAGTTTAAAAAATAATAATAATTTAACTTACAAAACTATAAGGATAAAGGGACAAAGAAGAGATAATGGTCATTATAACAGTCTCCTTCTCCATTTTAAACTGCCTGTTATTCTTTAAGATTGCTTTCTCCACTTCATCAAGTCACCTACTCTTACATTCCCTTCAAATCTTGTTTCCAAGAATTCTGTCCTTCTGGAGGGACTGATGAGGACGGATAGGTGGGATTGCACAGGGAACAATCCTGAACAATGAAATCAAAGCACATCATACATACTCGTGGGATTGTCTAATTATAAAACACATACAAAGCTGCTTCTCACTATACCCCATTGCTAATCAATTTCCCTAGAACATTCACTAGAGTTGTCTGTTCCAAACATTCTTCATTATCCACAAATTCCCATTCGCTAAACTGTTTACTGAGAAAATAAAGTACCATCTTAATTCGGATTTCTTAAATGAGAGCCTGACATGAGGATTTCACTGGGGTTAGATAATTTTTGTGTTACTGATAGCAAACAGAAGTATAAAAGTACAGAAGCTGAAAGCCAATAAAGCGTGCATCGTTGATCTGGCTGCTGATCTGGGCAACTGCAAATCAGTCTCTTTGGAGATTTGCAAAGGCCCTCCGAAGAGTTTTGTAGAACCCACCTCAGAATGGTCACACTTAAAGAAAGGCAACCTGGTCTATCTATAGACCTTTTTTCCCCCATGGGTTGAAGATGGTCTTTGGGAGCATTAACTCCCACTCTGACTCACATACACACATATCTGGATAGGCAGAGTGGGAAACATCTATTTGTCATGGCTTGCCTATCTCATTTCCATACTACAGAAGTCATAGGGTTAAATTTCTTAATCTCCTAGTCCTATGTATATTTCCATCCCAAATATAACTGACTAACAGCTGTGATGATCAAGTACCTGGCTGAAACCTCTCCATATGCCTTTGAAATCTACTAAGGCTAACTCTGAAATGGCATTATGCTTCCTCACTTAAAGTGGCTCTTTTCTCAAGAGACTATTTTTTTTCTCCAATGTATCTTCTCTGGAAAAGTCATTTGATAATCTATGAACCTCTAGTTTCTTCATCAGAAGAAAAAAAAAGATGATTGAAACTATATATAAATTCCAGTGTCATTTCCAATTATAAACTTACCTTTATTCTTTTTTTCAATCTTTAAAGTGTTTTGAGGACTCTGTTTTCCCAGGATAATATATTACTTGACAGTTGCTATTAACAAGTTTATATACATTTCTAAAGACCACAGATCTACCATTTAAAAAAGAATGTGTTAAAGTGGTTATTAAATTACCACTCATTCCAATTGGCCTAAATTATGAAAGTGATATGACTTCTTTATGTGGTTCAACAATAATCTTTGCAAAGAGGTCAGTCAAAACCCCTTTAAGTT
The DNA here is from genome assembly GCF_022355385.1 of Mustela nigripes. Taxonomy (NCBI): domain Eukaryota; kingdom Metazoa; phylum Chordata; class Mammalia; order Carnivora; family Mustelidae; genus Mustela; species Mustela nigripes. The sequence goes on along the minus strand of NC_081565.1, from coordinate 57,494,454 downwards.
ACAGCAAAAACAAAACAAAACAAAACAAAAACAAACAGTCAAAAACCTTTTCACCTGCAAACTTAAATCTCCAAAGACTCCTGATTTCAAGTCATATTATCTCATTTCATATTGGTAAAACCAAGCTAAGCATATTGTCAAAATAAGATTTTGTAGTGTTTCCAGCAGGGAATAAAAAAGACAGACTTGTCAGTGATGTATAAGAAATAAAATTAGTAAAACACTTTACCATGTAAATCAGGAATGGTTTACCCTACTTTGAATTGTATCAATAGGCAGGCAAAGGTTACATATATAGCAGCTAGCCATTAGATGTGTTTGAAACTTGATTGGGGGTATTCCTTTGCTGTGCTATTCTGTGCTGAAAGTCAAGCTATTTGGAGGAATTTGGGTTTTGCAGCTTTAGCATACCCATCACAAAAAATACACACAGTCAAATAAGATTAGAGTAACCTAGTCTCTCACAAAAGGAAAGAATACCCATTATTATAATTACTGGTCTTTAAAAAGTATAATTTTCTTAATAAAAATATTCTTATTCATTGATAACAAATGAGTTCTAATATTTGTAATATTCAGATAATCTAAGGCATTTAAATAAAAATTTTATAGATAAATACTAGAAAGAAACATAAACTCAAGCATTAAGAAAAAAGTGGATATAAGAAACCAGCGATCTATAACTCTCCTTCACTAAAAAGACATTGTGAAGAAGTATGAATAGTAACAAAATATCAAATTATAAAATGAGGAGCACCTGGGTGGCTCAGTGGGTTGGGCGTCTACCTTCAGTTTGGGTCATGGTCTCAGGGTCCTGGGATCAAACCCTGTTTTGGGCTCCCTGCTCTTTGGGGAGCCTGCTTCTCCATCTCCCCTCTGCTTGTGCACGCACACACTCTCTCTCTCAGATAAATAACTGAAATATTTTAAAAAATTATAAAATGAAATAAAATGGACATAGGAAGAAAAAGAGCAAAGAGTGTGGAGAAAATAGCAAAAATCCTGCTAGTGAAACAATGAAATAGCACTATTGATGAGAATGATGTTAGTTATAAACTTTTGGAATCCAATATTTGATAACAATGAAATAATCTTATAAATAGTCTTTGCAACTCTTTTTATACTTCTGAGACTTTTTCCTAAAACGGTGTTTGAAACCTGAAATAATATTTGCAACTGAAGACAGTTACCAAAGAGTATTTTTTGGTAGCAAAAATTAAGACTGAGCTAAATGTCAAACATTAGGAAAATTACTAAGTAAATTACTTCACATCTATAAAATAACCAACCAAAATGTTAGGTAAAAATCAAACAATTCAAAATTCTATAGGGAATGTGATCTTGATAGAGTAGAACATGTTTAGGAAAAACACATGGAAGTGTATTGTGGAAGGATGATATACTAAAACTGGTTACAAAAGTGAATACTATAGGGGAGCCTGGGTGGCTCAGTGGTTAACTATCTACCTTCAGCTCAGGTCATGATCCCAGGGTCCTGGGATCCGAGCCCTGCATCAGGTTACCTGCTAAGTGAGGAACCTGCTTCTCCTTATCTCTCTGCTTGCTGCTCCTCCTACTTGTGCTCAGTCTCTCTCTCTCTGTCAAATAAATAAAATCTTTAAAAAAAAATTAACAAAATGTTCTTAAAAAGTCAATATTATAAAGAAGGTACATCTTTTCCCATCATCCTGTATAGTTTTATGCACATTCTATACTTCTAGAGTGAACATATATTACTTACACACCCATTTAAAATGATAAGAAAAATACAGACTGTTTCATGTAATGATACTTTCTAATTAGGAAAGGCCCCAAAAGTTAACAAATTCTGACTAATTCTTCATTAATGCTGATTGACTTGAACAAGGCCCTTGAATCATATCAGCTCTATGAAAAATAGAACTTTAAATGCTCTATAAATACAAATAAAAATCTATTTTCTCTTTTCTTAAAAAAGTCTTCATGATTTCAGATTACTAAAAATATTCAACATGAATTAAAGATTTCATTAGACTCTTTAATATAGTCCATTTAAGGAAAAATTAATTTCCTATCACAGTCAAATTAATGCATTTCCCTAAATTTTCTTCCATTTTAAGATTTCATAGAAACTTTATAAGCTTATAGAAATAACTGTTAAATAAACCACATTTTGGCAACATATGTGGGCAGATAAATGTTTAGAACAAAAGTATAAGTTATTTATGTTTTAGAATTCTGCTGCAGCAAGGTGGATTGATATAAAATAGTAAAAATATGTCAACTAGTTTGAAACAACAGAACAAGCAATTTACCATTAAATATAGTCAACAAAATTGAAAAACTGCTAATTTGATTAGAAACATTAAAAAAATAATATGCAGGAAATGGAAAGGTATAGTTAGTGTTCCTATAAAATAGTGGGCATCCTATAAAATTGAAGATGTATTGAAAGATGATACTCCTGAATGGTTATAATAGAAACAAAAACCTTTGGTCCCAATTATAGCTCTTGTGCTGGGCCAATTACCTGGAGTTTGAGTGCTGGTTATTTTTTTTTTTCATTCCTTTAAATGAGTAATAATATTAACGTTGTAATACAGTCACAATTTTCACAGTAGAAAGTGTCATGACTCATGAAAAAGGCTGGATTACTCTTACTTTAGTTTCGCAAACAATTGGAATCACACCACAACTTTTGTTAGCGAGGGTTGTTTGACTGAAGGAAATGGTAACCCAGTCAAACAAGCAGTAGCAGTCACAGGATCCTACTAAGGAAACAGAAGACACATGGGGTTGAGAGAAGGTCATGAGAATTGTAATCAGCATCTGTACTTCATTTCTCTCATTTAAGAGAATATCCCGGGGGTCCCCGGGTGGCTGAGTAAACTAAGCATCTCTCTTTGGCAGCTTAGGTCATGGTCTTAGGGTCCTAGATGGAGCCCAGGGTCGAACTCCCTGCTCAGCGGGGAGTCTGCTTCTCCCTCTCGCCTTCCCTCTATCCCTCAGCCCAGCTTGTGTTCTCTTACTCTCTCTGTCTCAAATAAATAAGATTTTTTTTTCTTAAGGATATCCCATCCTTTAAAAGTATGTGGAGGGTGGGGGGGATAAAAAAACGTAACCTGACTGACATAGCATTAGTTGTTAAAAGACTTAACAGAGAATGAACACTCATTTCCCATGCAGCATATTCTCTTCCCTCCCTTTCCTCTCTCTTTCATCCTCTCTCCCTCCTTCTTCTCTTATTGCTGTCTCTGGTTTTGCTGGATTCCACAACCCATGGCTGACATGATGTTTTAGATCCAGCTTTCCCATAAAGTTTTATCCACAGAACTTTGAATATTGCTCTTATTATCCCTCAATCTCTCAAACATCCAGCTTCACGATTTAGAACCTTTGAATATATTCCTGAGTTCCTGGTTCAAACATTCCTGATTCCTCAAGGGAGAAATCTGATTGACTGAGCTTGGATTAGCTGTTTGGCCCTGGGTTTGTCACCTGAGGTCAATCTGGAGTTACTTCACACAAACATACGCAGCTGTATCAGCTCCTTGAGAAAGGGCTTGGAGGTCCTTGCCAAAGAAAGGGCATCAAGATTGAGATACAAGGGGCGCCTGAGTGGCTCAGTGGGTTAAGGCCTCTGCTTTCGGCTCGGCTTGGGTCATGATCCCAGGGTCTTGGGATCGAGCCCCACATCGGGCTCTCTGCTCGGCAGGGAGCCTGCTTCCTCCTCTCTCTCTCTGCCTGCCTCTCTGCCTACTTGTGATCTCTGTCTGTCAAATAAATAAATCTTTTTTTTTTTTTAATTTTTTATTTTTTATAAACATATATTTTTATCCCCAGGGGTACAGGTCTGTGAATCACCAGGTTTACACACTTCACAGCACTCACCAAAGCACATACCCTCCCCAATGTCCATAATCCCACCCCCTTCTCCCAAACCCCCTCCCTCCCAGCAACCCTCAGTTTGTTTTGTGAGATTAAGAGTCACTTATGTTTTGTCTCCCTCCCAATCCCATCTTCTTCATCATATATTTTTTTAAAGATTTTACTTATTTATTTGAAAGACAGAGATCACAAGTAGGCAGAGAGGCAGGCAGAGAGAGAGGGGGAAGCAGGCTCCCTGCTGAGTGGAGAGCCTGATGTGGGGCTCGAACCCAGAACCCTGGGATCACGACTTGAGCCGAAGGCAGAGGCTTTAACCCTCTGAGCCACCCAGGCGCCCCTAAATCCAATTTTTTTCCTTAATATAAAATATATTCCTACAGCTTAAATGTTGCAGGGAAAAATATTCTTACTGGTATTTTTCAGTCTTATGACCATCATGACCATTGTTCATACATGGACCCCTAATTCTGTTTATTAATTTCATTTCCTTGTTTTCTAGAAAAAAATCATCATATATATATTTTTTTATATTTTTTATTTTTTATAAACATATATTTTTATCCCCAGGGGTACAGGTCTGTGAATCACCAGGTTTACACACTTCACAGCACTCACCAAA
>NC_081565.1:57468768-57489958 GCF_022355385.1 Mustela nigripes | reverse complement strand
TCAATAAATCTTTTTAAAAAAAAAAAAAAGATTGAGATACGGGTACTTTAAACTTCTTTGCTATGCAGCTTATATATTTATGCCACATTTGGAGAGGATATAGGTGTTTTACAGAAAAATATCAGGGCTGGCTTCATGACCTCAAGACCTGTACACTTGCACAGGGTCCTGCTCAGAGAAGACCCTATGTTTGGTTAAATGCTCTTTCGTGGCCTTGCTGAAATTCTTAATAATATTCTAACAAATGTCCTCTGCATTTTCATTTCACATTGGGGCTTGCAAATTCTGTAGTTGCATCTGACCACAGTCCTTGCTCCTGAGTTACTCAAGATCTTCTACTGGATAAGGCTTATCTGTTAAAAGTGTGTCCTTTTTGTCTCTTTCAGATTCAGTGCACTAAAGAACAGAGAGTAAAAGTGGTCACTAAACATTTTAAAACAGTAACCTAAGACTATGCTAATATGCTTAATATAATAGAATGAAGTATCATCATTTATCTTATATTAAAATTCAATCATCTTTGATAAAAATCAATTTAGATGGGATATTAATTAGAAGTAGATGATAAAAGAAAAAATAATAAAACTTTCAGAGTCCAGGTAAAAGTAATTTGACTTTAAGAATTTTTATACTGTTCTTGAATCCCTAGTGCTTAACAAATCCTACAAGGAAGTATAATAAAAATGTACCTCTATATACATTTCATTGCCTTCTCTCAATGTTTCATGACCTTTTTATCCACCCTCTCCAGCCTGAGAATATAGTTGGTGCAGTTACTCACAGCTATGTGGCCAAGGGTACGCTACTTAGCAATTCTCAGGCTTGATTTTTATCATCTGTAAATTGTGGAAAAATAATAGTAACAAGGCACAAAGTCATGCTGTGGAGATTACAGAAGAAAATGCACAGTCACTCAACACAGTACTTAATATTAATTAAGAATTCAAAAACTCTTCACTTGTATTTCATTATAACATTTACCATGATGTGTTAAAATTTATGCCACTTGTTTATCTACCCACCATACTGCTTACTAGGTCATTGCTCAAGGGAACCACTCTCTTAGCTATATTTGTATCATTAGTACTAAATACGATGACCAGCACATAGTACAAACTTTTTGAGTGTTTGAAGAATGGACAGATGAATGGACTCATTTAATGAGAATTTTGGAAAGTGGTGATAAATTTGTAACGACCATATTCCTTCCTTTACTAAAATCCAGAACAAGATATTTGCTTAAGAACATTAGCAACCATCATCAAAATAACGTGGTTTTGAAATTAGAACCCTTTATTTTCACATTATCTTTGGAATAATATCTTTAAAAGTATGTATATAAAAAGTTTGATTATGTTTCATCAAAATTACTAAAAATCCCATGGTGACAGGGAGCTTTCAATATCCACAGACTCAGAAGCAAAGTTCAGTAAGAATTAACTTCGTCAGGGTAAAAACAAAAGTTATATGAGATAAATACAGGGGTTAGAAAATACAAAACAAACAAAAAAAACCCAAAACAAAAAACAAACAAACAAACAAAAAACAAGAAGATTTTTCATGCTTCTCCTGGAGAGGAATGTTTCTTAATACCACTATGAATCCCTTGAAGATATGATAAAAAAAAAAAAAAAACCTACCTTAAGAAAATTTCATATGAACACATATTATAGTACTCACGTGTAGGAGATTGACTGGTCTTTTGAAATCCATTCAGGCATATTCAAACATGTACATGCCTGCAATATCCATCAGCCATTTTGCTAGCCACTAAACAAATGTGGCTATTCATTATTTTTTTATTATGCTCAATTAGCCAACAGATAGTACATCATTAGTGTTTGATATAGTGTTCAAAATTAAATTTAACTGAAATTAAAATTCAATTCCTCAGTATCACCAGCCAAGTTCCAAGCATTCAATAGTCATGTAGCTATTTAAATGAAGTTTAAATCAACTAAAATTAAGTATTCAGCTCCACTGTCACAGTAGCCATTCTTCAGGTATGCAATGCTATGTGAGGCCAGTGGGCTACCATATTGAACAGTGAAGTTGTTGGATATAACCATCATTTCAGAAAGTCCTATTGTGCAGCACTGATATCAACCCACCCAGTGGGTTGTCCTAGTGGAAGGAGTGTGACCTTGGCACATGTAGTGTACATGCATGAGGGAAGACTGTTTTCAAGAAAGGCTAAATATATTTCCTAATAAGCATAAAGTTGACTTTAAAATTTTTTCCCAATTCTAGTTCTACAGATATGCAAGCTTTATTAAAAAACAAAAATGAGAATCAGTAGCAGCTTGATATTATAGAGTATCTAGATTTGGGGCTTACCAGGATTGAAGTCAGCTTTTCTATTTTAAGTTGATGGCAATATTTGGCAAACTAATGACTTTCTCATATGTAAAGTGGTGACAGTAACACCTCTCTAGTAGGGTAGTTTTATAAACAAGAACAAAAGACCTGAAGTGCTAATGTAATATACTTGAGATACAGTGGTAAACATAGTAACAGTTTTGAACAGAGAAGCCTTAGATTCCATCTAGTCTATAGATTCCACCTAGTCTATACAATTAATTTTCAACTAGAAACACTAGAGAATATGTGTTGTCTTCCTGCTGCACCTCATTTATACTGAACATGATTATCTGCACCTATCATTTCTACATTCCCATTTCCTAGAATACTACATAGTACGCAACAGTCATTCAATAAATATCTGTTGAATGTACGCGTGCCCAATGCTACAGACTGAGTTATATGCAGACCAAAGAAAGTATCCCAGGACTGCTGAACCTGTGTGACTTAATGCTTAGAGCAATGGATAGAGAAAAGAAAAAAATAAATGAAATACAGTTTTACTTTTTGTTTTGTAACCTGAAGCAATCATCTTTCTGTCCTCAGTATTCTCCTCCATAAAATAACAGAATCCATAAACTCCTCTACAGCTAATTCTCTGGATTGCAGCTTTAAAGTGTCTTCCACTTATAAAACATTACAGCAGGTCCGATAGGACACATAGCGATAAAGGTCTCTGATATATCAAAAACCATATTTTAAGAGTTTCAAAGGTCAAATGATGACACAGAATGCCTCAATTTTACTACTATTTTTATTTATTTTTATCTGAGTGAATAGTGAAGGTTATACTTAAATTTAAGTTTAAGTGGAAAGAAAGAAAATACATGAAAAATGAGAACTAATAACATTAATAAAGAATTCACACATACTTTATTATCTCTTCTTCATTTTTAAAGACTTAATTTTTTAGATCAGCTTTATGTTTACAATAAAGGTGAGAGTGAATACAGGGATTTCCCCTAAACACCTGTTCCTACACACACATAGCTTCCCGTATTATCAGCTTCACTCACTAGAATGGTGTTTTTTGTTTTTTTGTTTTGTTTTGTTTTGTTTTAACCAAGGATGAACCTACTTTGACACAACATAATCACCCAAAGTCCACAGATTATCAGAAGATTCACTTAGTGTTGCACATTCAATTCAATGGGTTTGGATGAAAGTTTGGACATATATCCATCATTATAATACCATAGAGAGCATTTTTACAGCCCTAAAACTCTTCTCTGCCCTACTTATTCATCTCTCCCATCCAAACCCCTGACAATCACTGATCTTTTTGTTGTCTTTATATTTTGGCTTTTATCGAATATCATGTAATTATAATCTTATAGTACATAGCCTTCTCAGACTGGCTTCTGTTACTTGGTAGTATGCATCTTAAGTTAGTCCATGTCTTTCCATGGCTTGATACCTCATTTCTTTTTTTTTTCCCTCTCTTTTGAATAAAATTGCACTATCTTAATGTACCACAGTTTATTTATATATTCGCCTTCTGAATAGTTTTTGTTGCTTCTAGGTTTTAGCAATTATGAATAAAGGTGTTATAAATATCTACCTATTCATGTTTTTTCATGAACAAAAGTTTTCAACTCCTTTGCGTAAATACCAAGGGCACGATGTCAAGATCTCTCATGGTAAGAGTACATTGAGTTTGGTGGGAAACCTAAAAACTGTCTCCCAAAGAAGCTGACCCATTTTGCATTCTCACCAGCAACAGGTCAGTGTTTCCGAGGCTCCACATCCTCACCAGCATTTGTCAGTGTTCAGACGTTGGCCATTCTAGTAAGTGTGTAGTGGTGTCTCGTTGTTTTAATTTGCATTTATCTAATGACAAACAATGTAAAACATCTTTTTACATGCTTATTTACAATCTATAAATCTTTGGTGAGCTATCTGCTAAGGTCTTTGACCCATTTTTTTTAATTTAATTTTTAATTTTTTTTTATAAACATATATTTTTATCCCCAGGGGTACAGGTCTGTGAATCACCAGGTTTACACACTTCACAGCACTCACCAAAGCACATACCCTCCCCAATGTCCATAATCCCACCCCCTTCTCCCAAACCCCCTCCCCCCAGCAACCCTCAGTTTGTTTCATTTTTAAGAGCAGATTGTTTTCTTGTTGTTGTGTCTTTTTTATTTAATGTTTTCTCTCATGAATCCTTCTACAGTATATAGTCAGTCATTCATATTGAAGAACTCTAAGGACGATGGTCTATTTTTAGAGAGGATTCACTCTACCAAAGTTTTTACTGCCTGTGTACTATAAAGCTGCTTCTCAGAATTCAAGTAACAACATCTTTTAGTGATTATTCCATCCACCTGAAATTAAAACAATCTGTGATCGCTTGTAATGTGGCTCTATGATATTGTTCAAAACCTCAGAAAAATGCAGCAAGTATTTTGGTCTTTGAGGAAATACTATACAAATGAAAAATTGAACAGAAGTATTCAACATTATCTGATTTCCCTTTTACCTAAGAAAATGGTGTAAATGTTCATTAACTGTCATTGTCATCATTGTTGTTTTATAATGTTTTATAATTGTGGTTCATATTAGAAACAACAAAAACTCTTTGGAGAAAGTGTTTCACATGTTTGGATTGTTAAAGAAAGGACAGAAGTGTAACAACATTCAAAATTCAGTGAAGTATTTTAATTTATGCATATACTTGAAATGCATAGGAGTCAACATTTCAGTCATTTAATACAAACATTTTGGAATTCTTAATAATTCTTTTACAACATTGATATCATAGGGCTATGAATATGAATAATATTGAGTAAAAATACCTGAATAATGAATAATATACTTCAGGATGTTAATACAAGTGTCATTAAATGTATTTTCCTTAAATTTATATAAAACCCTGATTTTAATTGTACCATTCAAACAAGTACAATTGCACTGACACAAGTTTTCTACTTGAATAGAATAGTGCAAAAAGTACTCTGCAGTGAGTTGGAATCTTGCACTGTAATGCAGGGTCACCTTTAAGCCCTGAGATCCAAAACACATCAACAGATTTATAGTGGGGCTTTGCTTAGAAAACTGGATTTGTATCATATCTTATGAAATGATTTAAGGTGAAAAGCAATATATATTCAGCTATGATATTGTTAACTATATTTAATATATCTCACTAATATAAGATTATTAAGTTTTTACAAAATCATGGAAGAGTTGAGAAAACTTTTTGGCAAGAGGGCCATATAAAAGGGGGGGCTATTATACAGACTAGATGTAATTTGAGGGTAATTCCTATCCTTCAAATGTCCTCTTGGGTCCATGTCTATGTAATCTCCACTCATAGAAAACTGTCTCTCCTGGAATAGGCAAAGAATGAACTATGCTGAGACAAGTGCAATGTTCCGTACTCTCAATCATATTTTTTCTAAGGTAGGTCACATAAAACTGGGACAATTAGAACTCTTCCTTGGGATCTGTTAAACTCCAGCTGGGAGAAAAGAATCATTTGGTCTTGATCTTGCAATTATGAAAACACACACTTCCATGAGGCATTCATCAAGGAGCCAAGGTCATGTGAATAGCCAGATAAAAAGAAGGGAGATGGAAGGCACACAGAAGAAGAGATGAGAAACAGAGACTGAAAGAAATATCCATCCATACATACAAGACACAGGTATAAATGTGTATGCTTTATGAGTCCTAAGGCTACATATTTCTCACATGGTTTGACTATGCATACTTGTGTTTCCCTTCATATTTAAGCTAATTCTAGCTTAACCAGGATACTTCCATCAAAAAATTCCTAATCAATGAACTACATTCATTTTTAAAGTATACAGTTAATATCAAATTCTATTTCAAATTATGTTCTAATATTATAAGTATTATTGAAAGGGTGGTGTTGTTACCATTTGTGCTGTTCTTTTTCACTCCTCTATCTTTTGAGTTTAGGTGGGGGTGCATAGACTTTGGCTTTACACTTGGAAATACTATAAAAAACATGATGTTTTTCTTTTGAACAAATTTTGCTCTTAAGAAAGAAAAAATATTTGAAGTGGATGTATTACATAATTCCTAGAGTAACATGATTATTTAGTTATAAAATAACATTGGTCTTATAGCATTTGTAAGAAACATGACTTTCAAAAGTATTTTCTGTAAGATTACCTTTAACAGAGAAAACATACTCTGCAATCCACCTATTTTGAAATATCATCTGTGTCAGTTGCTTACCTGTTGTTTCCCAGACCCATAACTACTCTTTAAAACTGGACTAAACTGACGAAACTCATTTCCAATTAATTATATTTTCCAACTTTCCATGACTGCAAAATTCCTCCAAATGTTGTCAATAGGAGGCACTGGAAAGAAATAAGAAGCGTGGGAGGGGGGGAAAGAAAAGAGGAAAGTATTCTGCTTCTTAAAGTACCAGCAGTATGGCAGTTCCTGACAGTGACCATAAGACTGGCTGGGTGGAGGTGGTTCATTCGAAACTCAAATTGCCTGAGACCTTCCATTTTGCAGTAGTTCCAGCTTTGAGAGAGGTGAGATTTCTTTGTTGAATCTAAGACTAACTGCAATAGCATCTTTGACACATGTTTCTCACAGGCTATATTTTGTTTATCAATTGTCTACAGTCATTATACTTACATATAATAAGTGTGAGATCTGAAGATTAAATTTGGATCCACAGGACACCTGGATGGCTCAGTCAGTTAAGCATCTGCCTTCAGCTCAGGTTGAGCTGGGTTCTGGGATCGAGTCCTGCAATGGGCTCCCAGCTATTCAGGCTTCCTCTGCCTGCCACTCCTGCTACTTGTACTTTCTCTCTCTCTATCTCTCTGACAAATAAATAAATAAAATCTTTAAATTTGGATCCAGTAGTTTCATTATTTCAAAGAAAATAAAATCTTAAGTTTAGAAAGATATATGCACCCCTAGTTTTATTACAACATTATTTGCAATAGTCACAATAAGCAACCTAAGTGTCCATCAGTAGAAAAATGAACACAGAAGATGTAATACACACAGAGACACATACACAATGGAATATTACACAGCCATAAAAAGATGAGATTGTGCCATTTACAACAACATAGATGGACCAAGAGGTTGTTATACTAAGTGAAATAAATCAGACTGAGAAAGAAAAATACCATAGGACTTCACTCGTATGTAGAATCTAAAAAAGAAAAAGGAAAAAAAAAGTGAACAAGCACAAAGCAGAATTAGACATTTAAATGAAGAGAACAAACTACTGGTTGCCAGAAGGGAGGGAAGTAAGGGGGTGGGCAAATTGGCAAAGGGGAATAGGAGATATAGACTTCCAGGTATGGAATGAATAAATTGTGAGAATAAAAGGCATAGCATAGGGAATATAGTCAGTGATATTATAAAAGAATTACATGGTGACAGATGGTAGCTATGTTTATGGTGAACATAACTTAATGTTGTATACTGAGACTAATATAACATGTCAATTATAATTCAACAATAATTTTTAAATAAAAACTTCAAAAATTTAGAATATACAGAAATGTTACAAACAAAGTCTGAAGACCTATCTCACCAAAAGGCCTTATCATCTACCCAATTGCCCATGCCAAAAACTTACAATTTATTTGTATCTTAGACTACTGAAAGAGAAGTTTAATGTGTCTCCCTGATGTTCAACTTTACTCTTTTAATACATTCCTGAAATATATATAAATCCCTCATTGATTCTTCATTGTCTTCAAGCTTTAATCATATAATTGAGCGAATATTTTTGTAGCAATGATTACACACCACACATAATGTCTTGAGAATGGTGAACTGGACACAATTCTGCCCCCATGGAGCTTATGGTCTGCTAAGTGAGATAGATATTTAAGTAAACAGTACAACAAATAATTTAGGAAAGTGTGTTTATCTTAAGTACTGCAATTTTTTATTTTAAAAGGTAGTATTGAGGGGCACCTGGAGGGCTCTGTCTGTTAAGCATCTGACTCTTAATTTCAGCTCAGGTCATGACCTCAGCCCTTCCTAGGGCTGCATGCAGAGCATACTTAAGATTCTCTCTCTCCCTCTCCCTCTGCCTCACCCTCTGCTCACTCACATATGTACACTCTCTGTCTCATTTTCTCTCTCTCCCCAAAAAAAAAGAAAGAAAGAAAGAAAGAAAGAAAGAAAGAAAGAAAGAAAGAAAGAAAAGGAGCACTAAAAAGTATATATTAAAAAAACAAACAAAAAAACTTCTTAGGTTAACATGTAAAAAAATTCAGTAACCTAGCTTCCTCTCTTACCTAACTTATACCCACTGTGGCAAACTAGTGTACTACAGACTTAACATTTTTAAGAATTCTCTTACACAACTGAGATTTTGCATATTAAATTTCTTAGCTTGCATTAATTCTTTTTAATATTTTCCTTGTTACACAAACATATAGGAAAGTGTACTTTTAAAATATTCCTTCCCATTTTAATATGGCTAAACACACACTTAACATTTAAGACTCAAGAAATTTAATTTACTCCACAAAGCATGTGAAATCCCCTCTTTCCCTCCTACCCAATCTTCATGTCACATGCCCCCTACATGTTTGCCTTCTTCTTTCCTGAAATTTATTAAGCAATATCACAAAAGTCTGCATATTATCTTTCTCTGAATAGACTATGAGTATCTTTAGGAGCAAAAATTATATTTTACATGGCTAGAACCATTTTTAGAATGATTGCTACAAGAAACCAGACTTTTCTAAATCTTGGGTCAGAAGATCAAATGCAATGCCTTTTAATATTTTTTCAAAGAAATAGCTATTGCATATCCATAATCATACAAATTGTCACTTTTTGGTATTATTTAGGAAAATGACATAGTTTGCTTAAAAATAAAGTAAGCAAAATATTAAGCTCCACTTTCTCATGTGATAAGATATCCAATGTAATTCTAGCATTTACTATCCGTAAGTGGTTTCCAACGTACCTCTCTGCAGTGTGACTTTCTTTTGGATAACAGCTGAAGGAGATCTTATTTTATTGGAGGTGAGTGCCTCTACCCCTGTCCTTTTGCTTTTCCTTGGTACCCATGCTTTGTTCCCTCATGTTCTCTCTTTGCAATCTAAGAATTATGGAATACAGTGTAAAAATCACTAATATATAGTACAGGAAGTATAAACACACTGCTTTTAAAAATCCTTACTTCTATTAACCAAAATATCATAATCTCTAGATTGTAATCTGTGTATTTTTGATATTCAGTATTTAGCTTTCTGATTATGTATGTATGCAGTTCAGAATTTCAGTTGTCATAATTTAAATCAATGTAACCGTTTCTATCATTCAACAACTGGAACCGATTGATACGTTCTCTGCCTTGTAATAAGAATAAGTCTCTGCTCCCATTTACAAGAGGCTCAGCTGATGCCAAAGTGGTGCTAAATTTAACAACTATACCAATATGCTTGGTTAAGATATCTGTACCTTCTCCACTTCCATGCTGTGGTTCTCTGTTTTTTTATTGTTGTTTTGGGTTTTTTTGGTTCTTTAATTATTGGTTTATGAACCCATTTGCAGGCATGCTGTTTGAACCAATTTACTAAAAATCCATCCTGTATATGAATATGTATATCTGCATATACATAGAGCCTTTACTTCCATTGACTAGATGAAGTCTATGTATATTGCAAATTTATCTTGCATCTAGGTTGATAAACTATTATTGTTTCCATAGCTATATAATTCATTATAATATTCCCTCTACATCCCACTTTTTCTTAATTTTCTGAATCTGTCAGGTTCAATCACAAACATATTTCTTTCTTCAAAGTGAGAAAATTATGAAATTATTCTTTATTTTGTGTGCAACAACTATTTTACAGATAAATCATATTTGGGGAATGTTTTATCTTAAATGAATTAAGATCAGGTGTAAAAGTAATAAGCTGAGGCAAATTTATGGATGGAAAGAAAAATGTTTTCCACATAGTAGACACTCTAAAGTAATATAGATGTGTCAGTGTTATTCATGCGATACCCCTACTGCTTTACTTTGAATAGATGTTTTCTGTCTCTATTATGGCATTCAGCAGTGTACCAGAATTATTTGTCCACTTACCTGCATCTCCAACATAACACCAACCTTATCTAAACTATAAATTTTTTAAGGTGGAGATGATGTCTTGTTCACCATTCACCATTGCATCTGTAGTGCCTGACATGCAACAGTCATTTCAGAAGTATTACTGAATGAAGACAAAATAAAGAGTGTTGAAATAATTCTCCCTCCTAAGAATAATCTTTTCTTCAGAGCCTCCCTATAAAATTAATCACATTCAAACATGAATGGTGGATACTTCTGATATGGCTTCTATCCCCCTTTAGATATGACAACAGGTATTTTATTCTTATGCCTCCCTGTAACCTTTGGCACTGTATCATACATCGTAAGTTATAAATAAGTGTATTTTAAACAAAAGAATAAAAGTCTTTTAAGTGCAGGAGGTAATTCAACTGTTTTTCTCATAAGTATTCAATGGACTATCGTTTCTTTTTTTTTTTTAAGATTTTATTTATTTATTTGACAGAGAGAAATCACAAGTAGTTGGAGAGGCAGGCAGAGAGAGAGAGAAGGAAGCAGGCTCCCCGCTGAGCAGAGAGCCCCATGCGGGACTCGATCCCAGGACCCTGAGATCATGACCTGAGCCGAAGGCAGTGGCTTAACCCACTGAACCACCCAGGCGCCCCTATCGTTTCTTTTTTTAAAATGCCATATAAAATAACAACTATGTACAATAGATTTGGCCACAAGTCACTTCGTTAATTTATGAAATAGTTTTTGAATACTATATATGCCAGTCTGTTCTACATGCTAGTAATGATGAACAGTAACAATGAAGAGAGAGTCTCTGTTCTCAAGGAGTTTTGTCCTGTCTCTCACCCACCTATCTACTTCACAATGCCATTTGCTTTGTATTTGTTACCCACACCCCCTGTTTTGAATAAACTAGAAATGTGCAGAAATATCTAAAACATTTTGCTGTTCAAGAAAGAATATTTTATCTGTCTCAACTTATTAAGAACTCTAGAGGATATTTTTGGTGGTCACCCTAAGGAAGTAGCCTAAATGTCACAAATGATCATGATGAACTTAAATTTCTAAGCTGAGATTTGATATTTCAGCAATGCACTCTCTCTCTTTCAATCCTAGGAAAAGGCAACAAAATTGTTTACAACTAAATTGCTCTAAAAGGTTATTGAAAAGAAAAGGAGTATAGATGGAGAAGGTGATAAAAAGAAGAATCTTTATGTAAGATTAGAACTCTGAAATGGGAGGGCGCCTGGGTGGCTCAGTGGGTTAAAGCCTCTGCCTTCGGCTCAGGTCATGATCTCAGGGTCCTGGGATTGAGCCCCACATTGGGCTCTCTGCTCAGCAGGGAGTCTGCTTCCTCCTCTCTCTCTACTTGTGATCTCTATCTGTCAAATAAATAAATAAAATCTTAAAAAAAAAACAAAATTAAAAAACTCTGAAATGGGGTTAGATCAAATGCTAGCTAGAAAAATTCATGTGTGTGTCCACATATGCATATATGCACAATGGGAAGGGAACCTAGGCTACTCCCTGGACAGTTTCTATAGCATTTTCCAAGCCAGGACTTGCTGCCAATTGAATCCTTCCCTCACCAAAAAATTCGCAAATCTGATTGATACCCATCCAGGACATTCACTTGGCTATATTGTAAGTTACATGTCAGCATGTCTTAAAGCTTGGAGGTGAGATTCTTGTGTTCTACTTGCTTATCTCCTAAGTGATCAACATTCTTAGGCCTGCCTGGAGGTTTGCCCAGTTGTTAATAGAGTTGATTTTTTTCTATATGGCTACCTCTATTCCCCTATGTGCATGTCCCTTAGTCCATAGGACTGTAGGGGAGAGGAATGAATGGAAACCAGAACTCTACTTGAAATGTGAAACAATGTGCAGCAGGATATATTTGAAGGTCATGCTACCAGTTGCTGTGGCATTTTCATTCATCTGCTTTGCTATTTTATAACTACTGCATTATAGTGTAGTATTTTGTTAATATTTATGGCATTGTAGATAACATGCAGTATATTTTGTTATTTTAAGAATATATAGTATTATAAAATATGTGATGTTAATGATTCATTAGTCTTTAAATCTGATTTTTCTTTTATGAAGGTACCGACACATCATATTTCGTCATCAATAGATATAAAAATTTAACTTGGGAAGATTTACATCATAGGGACTTTGCCACATTATTAAAAACTGATACTACAGTCTCCTGACATTTACATTATGCCTGTCTTCTGTACACTCATATTTTTAAGACATTTGGGTATTTTCTCATGATGATCTGAAAGGATGCTACTTTTTTATTTTATGTGTTGTCATCAGACACCATAAATGGTTCATTAATTTCCAGAGGCTTCTATGATATTGTAGAAAAATCAGCTTTTGGAATGTGACAGATTTGGATTTAAATCCAGATTCTGTCACTTATGAGTTCTTGGAATTTCATTGTTTTATATGAACCTCCATCATTAATTGGTCATAATCACTACCCTACAATGCTACCTTAAAACTGCATATGGGAAAAGCCAGTCACATAAAAAGCTTAAAAAAAAGAAGAAGAAGAAGAAGCTTTCAATTACTGTGCAAGACTCCCAGTGAAGGCCCTACAGGAGAGGGTTATAGAAAACAATGGACTTCACATTTTTAGTGCCATCTGAATTTTTATAAAATAAAACAAACTATATTTTCTCAGTAGATATGATCTAAGAACTCATGTAGCTGCAAAATATAATATTTTAGAGAATCATTAATTCTTCCAAACTCAAGAGCCTTATGGGGCAACTACAGTGAAATGAGTGTTTTTGAAGCTGTGAAAGTTAAAATAACCATCAGGCCAATATGTCTAGGTCACTGGACTACTGTAGGTTCATGAGGGGTCATGATTTATAGGTTCTTCTCTAACAGTATTGTTCCTGGAGGAGAAGGAAAGTTGTTTAAAACACAAAGTACACTATAGTGAAATAATTCAGTGACACAAAGTTGTTTTCTGGACAAATTGTCTCAATACCACACTGTGAAGAAAATGATTTAACCAAGTCTTTAAACTTGTTCCTATGAGGTAAGCTGGAAGAAAGCACGATGTTCCCAAGACCCAAAACAATGATGTAAGAAGCTAATCCAAAATCATTCCACCAAGTGTCTGAACTATAAAGCTGTCAGCATTTAGATGGAAGAGGAACTATTCTTACCAATTAAAAAAAAAAAAAACAACAACAACAAAACCACAATAGTTGTTCATGCCTGTGATATAGCTATAACACAGAGTAAAAATAAACTTTAAGAATAATTTCCTTAGAATATTATTCTATGTATTCAATGTTCTATTAAGAGTCAAGAAAATATACTGGGTCCACATAGGAATGATGGTAAACACCTTTCACTGATAAAAACTGGTGACTCCCTAGAACCAGAATGAACTATCTTGCACTCACAGGAGCTTACCTCTTCCTTTTTCACATGGTGGCCTAGTTGTGATGCCTTTTTTTTTTTTTTTTTTTTAAGAGGACTTAAGTTGAAAAAAGCCTCAAGAGATCATCCAAGGTAGGGTATTATGTAGAACTACTGTTTTATTTTGGGTGATAAAGTGACCATTGAGTTGCAAATGAAATGTGACAGAATCTATACAACCTCCAACAGAATTTGCAGATATCTGACTTGTGAGTAAATTCTGACTTGTGATTATATTAGCCCAGCCCCAGGTATAATAGGCTTAAAAGACACAAAAATAAGAGAACAAGATTCTAAATCCTGGAAATGGAAATACATGTTAATATTACTGAACGATATTACTTTATACCTGTATATTTTTTAAGATTTCTTTATTTATTTGAGAGAGAGAGAAAGCACACACACGTGTGCACTCACAAGCAGAAGGTGGGAAGAGGGGAAGAGAGAGAATCTCAAGCAGACTTCCTGCTGACAGAGAAGCCAGAGTCCAATGCCACGCTTGATCCAAGGCCCTGAGATCAGGACCTGAGTGGAAACCAAGAGTCCTGCGCTTAACTGACTGAGCTGCTCTATGTATATTTCAAAATGCCTTTACTCCAACATTAAAACAAACATTAAAATAAACACATAGGTACTAAATGCTACTTAACCCCGATAAATATATCTAGCTCCAAATGCAAGTTTCCCTAAGTCAAAATCCTTAATTCAACACATTTACTTCTGCATATACCTCCAGTAATTTTCCACAGTTAGATTCAGATATACAAGTATTGTGCATATTTCAAGTCATTTTTTCTGGGAATAAAGACTATTACTTTTAGCCCAAATATATGTTGAGAATAACAAATAAGAAAAGATAATAAATAATTAAGAGAATGAGGAAGTTCAAACATTAAGAGAGAGAAGTAAGGCATATATGAAAGAACAGAAATTGCTTTCAGTAAAACTATTAGAAGGTTGAAAAAATAAGAGTACAAATAAACCTAAACCAGTGAAGCAGGATGAAGATAGACAGGCATGGGTTATGCATGGGGTTTACCACAGAAGGGTCCAGAAGGCTGACGTCAATAACGTGCACTGTATAATTTAAGTAGATATTTAGATAGTGGAATAAATGGGAGCAGGTGTCCCAAGTAAAACATCTGTAACAAATTCAATAATTTTAAAAATATCTCATTGATATTGGTGGTGAATGCAGAGCTTAGAAGATCTCCAAGATGATCGGCAGGTAGATGATAGATAAGTAGATAGATAGGTAGCTAGGTAGACACGGTGTGCATCATTTTAAGTATGCTGGGTTATTTTCCCTATAATTATTGTCGAATGAATTTACAACTTCTATAATTTCATGGTCAATCCAATTTTTTTAAACTAATTGTTTCAAGTTTGCATCAGTATTTTCTACCCAGGTTTTCAGGAATGTAGGAGAGGGAGAGACCACCAGACTTTATTAATTCATTCTCAATAAATTAAGCAATGCAGTATATTAATTACTGTAATACGAGGCAGCAAGTAAGGGCTGAATCCCAAATAGATGACTGTTGAGAAACCACCTATCATCTCTGCCTTTACTTCCTTATCAGCAAAAAGAAGATGCAATGACAGAAAGATTAATTCTACTACTTCTAAAATTTGGTCAAGATATGACAAGTTTATGATTCTAATAAATTTGTGAGTTAAAGTTAATTACACTCCTTAGATAGCTTAAGCAATGCAACACAGGAAGTTTTTATCACAAAATTGAGAAAAGGAATCCTTATAGAATCTCTTTGAAAAAAAATACTTTATTGATTTATATCAAATTCATATTACTTTAGATAAATTATGCATGGTTCAAATATATATCTTAGATTCTACCCCTACTTTTAAATAATTTGTTGCCTAAATTAATTTTTCTCATTTGATTCCCTTCAATAAGAGTTTAAGAAGACTTTCTACAAGGTGTAAAATAAATCTTACAGCAAGCAACTTTAGAAAAGTGCAGTGTGAGCTAGAAAATCAACAAAGCAAAAAATCATCAGGAAAGATACTAAAATTATGTTTAAATATGGAAAATATTTATAATATTGTGATATTAAGCAACACTACCAATATCCTTTCAATTACTGATATTACTGGCTATCTTTATTTCAAAAAATAGAATAGCTTTCTTACCTATTATTTGACATTGTAGACATCAATTAAAATTCCTAAATGCTTTCAAATATTAATAATTATCATTATTAAGAATTTAAAGTTAGTTTGAGAAGTTTCAAATATTAACTATAAACATATCCTTTCGAAGTCTATGAAGTTAGAAAATATTAATCTTTACTATTAAATAACAAGAGGATTTCAAGAAAAAAAGCATTTTTCTAGAAGTCAAATGAGAAAAAACTGTATTCATATTTAGTCATTGCATTTTATGAGGGCAATAAATGAATTTTTTAGTCATGGTCTAAAGTAGAAAAGGTATTATAAAGCACTACTCTCTTTGTTTATGATCTAGAAATTAACTATGCACATTTCCCTTGGTGATTAAGTAAAGAACATTGTCATTTAAATCACTCTTATAAAGCATGACTTTATTACAGATGCAGGATGAATAAAATGCATGAGTGTCAATCCATGTCTGCTATATCTGTCTTCCAACAAAAGAAAGTGGTCACTTACAGTGATTACAAACCACATCAAGTGTAGTCTATGTGTCACATCTTCACAAAAGGCAGGTGGCAGCTTGATGAATTTTCTATTCTAGCACAAGTCTCTCCCTTAGTCTGTCCTTCTCTCCCATCCTTTTGTATCTCTGCCCCACTCTTTCTCTCCCTAGGGGTCCAAATGTCATTGCTCTATTACTCAGGAGATGGTTCCATTTTCTTTCTGCTAAGTCCTCTTTCTGGGAAGATTGAGAATCTCCTCATTGATTTTGACTAGAGAATTATTATTTTTTTTTTAAGTAGAATAGACTTCTGACCTTTCAAATGATCATATCAGGATGGTTATTTTCACATTATTAAGTAATCAAGGAACAAATGCTTTAGGAAAGAGTTTGGTTCACAGGCAGGCCTGTCAGCTTCTAAAAAAAAATAAAAATATTTTGCACTGACAGCTAACCCAGATTCCATTTCTTCCTTTGCCTATGAACCACATGGGAAGCTAAAATGCATTTTAACATTGCATTTTGCCTAAAGGCCATCAGTAAAATTTAATTTTCTTACTGCATTGATTTTTCCATTATAAGTTGTAACAGTCTAATGATATCTCATAAGAATTTTCAGCATTGAGGAAAAGGATGTGAATGATTTACCAATGATAACTGCTTGGAAACATATTGTGATTTTGAAACAAATCTTCTAGGTCTCTTTTTGTTGGGCAGTTGTTTTAAAAAATATGTTTGTATGTTTAATGTTTATATGATGTTTTAATCCATACATTATAAAGGTTAATATGTAACCCTGCCTTGTGCTGTTTTTCCATTTGCAACGAGGTGGATAGAACTAGAGGGTATTATGCTGAGTGAAATAAGTCAATCAGAGAAAGAATTATCATATGACCCCTCTGATATGAGGAGTTTGAGAGGCAGGGCAGGGGGTTGTGGAGGGTATGGAAGGAAACAATGAAACAAGATGGGATCCGGAAGGAGACAAATCATAAGAGACTTTTAATCTCACAAAACAAACTGAGGGTTGCTGGGGAATGGGGAAATAGGGATAGGGTGGTTGGGTTATGGACATCAGGGAGGGTCTGTGCCATGGTAAGTGTTGTGAAATATGTAAGCCTGATGATTCACAGACCTGTACCCCGGGGCTAGTAATACATTATATGTTAATAAAAAAAAACAGAATCCCAATATTTAAAATCAAAACATTTTATTGTAGGCAGGAAATTCAGCATCTAGATATGAGGCTGATTGTTAAGAATCAGTGCGCCAGCTGAAATAAGGGACTGAAAGACTGCGTGTAAGCTCTTGACTCTTAAGTCTTAACTGTATTTAGTACACATTGATATCTTATCCTAATTATTTCAAATACACCAAGTTGTCATATTTTCATTTGAAGTTTGGACAAAACATGCACCAAGAAACAACAGAGCCCATTTCCCTAAATATAACAACAACAAAAACAAGCAAAAAAAAAAAAAAAGGCAAGAAGTCTAATTCTTCTTTTCCTTTTAAATGGTTCTCTCATCACTGAAGCTTCAGCAAAACTTAAAATAACCATGTTGAGAAAACATATAAAAAAATAGAACCAGTGTCACAGTGAAATCAACAGAGGATTCAACATGCCATATGCTCAATAGCTCCAAGGGAATATTTTAATTATTATTTCACATTGTCATAGACACTACAGGTGGTTATAAATATAAAATGGAGATTTGTGAGAAAAAAGATAACCAAGTTAAATACATCATTGTTAACAAGGAGTAGATGTCACCAAATGGAAAATGTCTTAATTGCTATCACTCACCCTTATCTTTGGTATGTTCATTGTGGGCATGTCTCTGATACTTATTTTCATGCAGTTTGGTCTTAACTTTTCCTTTCTTTCTTTCTTTTTTTTTTTTTAACATTTAAAGGGCTTGAAATAGAAATGGAGAACATCTGTTTCAAAGAAATAAATTGTTCTTTAAAATGTCATCAAAATAATTTAGAAAGTCAATCCTTTTCCCATTTTAAAACTCTTAAACTTTAATGTTTAAACCACTGTGCATACTGGGGTAACTTTTATTGAAAACACAAAGAAAATCACATCCTCATTCTTTAGTAAGAATATCCATTTCTGAGCAACTTAATGAATACTCCTATAACCAAATGAGCCTCCCAAATGTTTAGCTTAGTTTTAGAAACTGTGCCCTGTGATTAGCCAATATAACCAGACAAAATTTATAATTGCTAAGCAATTATTACGCTTTCACTATTCTCTGTCATCACTGCTGAGTTATTGGTCAACCACAGTAAATGACAAGTAGAATTACAGATTGAAGACAAACTTCCAAGTCAGTGGTGTTAATGAGCAGATCTGATATTTAAAATTTCCAACTGATCTTGACTGGGTCATGTCACATTTCTAGCTCATATTCATCACTCCGCTTAACATTTTTACTTACAAATTTTATTAACAAGGGTCAGATGGTAATTTGGAGTAGAAAATATCTGAAAATGGGTTTTCATTTTCAATATTTGCAATTCAGAACCAGAACTTAATTTATTCTGAACAAGCAAAAACATGCCAACCAAGAAACAATTCTTTTAATTAGCCACGTACACTCTGCAATTTCTCTCATCTATGCTTTGGGTTTATATTAGTCCCTCAGTGTGGTAACACTTTGTAAATATGCAACCCATTGTACAAACTTCTGCTGAATAGGTACCTCATCCTAGAAGTCTCTTCCAAAACTCCTGAATAAACTTAATTGCTTATCACTTTTTGTAAGGATTTTATTTATTTATTTGACTAACAGAGATCACAAGTAGGCAGAGAAGCAGGCAGAGTGAGGAGGAAGCAGGCTCTCCACTGAGCAGAGAGCCCCATGCGGGGCTCGATCCAGGACCTGAGATCAAGACCTGAGCCGAAGGCAGAGGCTTTAACACACTGAGCCACTCAGGTACCCTGCTAATCTTTTTAAAAAATATATTTATTCATTTATTTGAAAGAGAGATTGAGAACATACATGGGTTGGGAGGGAGAGGTAGAGGGAGATGGAGAGAGTCTCAAGCAGACTCTGCTGAGTGCAGAACCCAGTGTAGGGCTCAGCCTCACAACACTGAGATTACAACATGAACTAAAACCAAGAATCAGATGCTTAACTGATTGTGCCACTCAGGGGACTCTTAACTGCTAATCTTAATAAATAAGAGATACATTTGTTTTCTCTACTTCACCTGGCTATCCTTTTGCCTGTCTTCTCCAGAATATGGTAATTTACTACATTAAAAAAGTGAATAAATATTCAAAATTTCTAGAGGAAAGTACATAGGTGTTTAAATATGTAGCAGCTTGAATGAAAGAAAAAAAAATGTCCTAAAATTTATCATCCTTATTCTGGTTAAAGTGCTTTCCATTGCAAGTAAATAAGTTCATTCAACTAACTTATACAAAGGGACAGAAACTGACCACAGGACCTAAGGTTATGTCCAGTCATTTGCTGGTAAATATTTCACAAGTAGCTCTCCATCCCATATCCATAGCATTTATTGGTTCCATAGTGTAACTACTCCCACTATAGTCAATTTCAAACCATGAACATGATGCCACCAGATGCAGAGTTGGGAAGACATGTACACATTTGTCTCTAAGAAGCTGGTTCCATCACACCATTGATTTGACATAAAACTCAAGGACAGGATGCATAGGCAGGCTTCACAGGAACTGAAAACATGAATGAAAATGCCATGAATAACTAAGTCTGTTTTTTGTGTTTCTTAATGATCAGGCAAGGTCTTTTACTCATCTTTCTGTATCACTTTCAATTTTTGTTTTTTCTATAGGTAGAGAGGCATTACTCCCTTTCTCATTACCTGAAAGGCCTTCTCATCCTGGATTTCTTATCATATTTTTGCTCAAGCCATACAAGACATTGATGAACATCCTTAATCTTGAGTCTACAGATTTTCTGGAGGAACAAATTACTGGGTCAGCTTGAATGTTATAACCATCCCTGTATTAACATGATGATGTTGGTGATGGTAATGCAGTGTGTATGTGTATGTTGTGTGTGCTTGAAAAATATTTGGAGTCTGATGGCTCAAGGAAATAGGAATAACAGAGGAGTCCAACACTGTAGTTAGAGGGACAGTTTTCCATGAAAGGAAATGGACCTAGTTTAGGCAGCTACCTGTACCCCCACCTGAGAATGTCTATTTTACTCAGCATGGTAAGCAGAATAATGTCCCTCCTACCCCCAAAGATGTCCATGCCCAAATCCCTGGAATCTTTGAATATGTTATCTTACATAGCAAAAAGACCTTTGCAGATATAAGTAAGCTAAAGATGTTGAGATGGAGAGATTATCATAAATTATCTCATGGACCCAATATAATAAGAAAGATCCTTTTAAGTGAAAGATCTAGGCAACTGAATCAGAGCCAGAAAAATAAAAAATGATAAGGGAAGCAGAGCTAAGAGAGATTTATTTGCTGGCTTTGAAGATGGAAGGGACCACAAGTATGGGAATACAGATTAAATCCAGAAGATGAAAGGGCAAGGAAACTGATTTTCCTCTAGAGCCTCCAGAAGAAATGCAGCCCTGCTGACATCTTTTTTTTTTTTTTTAAGATTTTATTTATTTATTTGACAGAGAGAAATCACAAGTAGATGGAGAGGCAGGCAGAGAGAGAGAGAGAGGGAAGCC
>NC_081565.1:57457999-57468668 GCF_022355385.1 Mustela nigripes | reverse complement strand
GTTTTAAGATTTTATTTATTTATTTGACAGAGAGAAATCACAAGTAGATGGAGAGGCAGGCAGAGAGAGAGAGAGAGGGAAGCAGGCTTCCTGCCGAGCAGAGAGCCCGACGCGGGACTCGATCCCAGGACCCTGAGATCATGACCCGAGCCAAAGGCAGCGGCTTAATCCACTGAGCCACCCAGGCGCCCCCCCTGCTGACATCTTGATTTTCACTCAGTGAGTCTCAATTTGAACTTACGGCCTCCAAAAGTGTAAAAATAGTGAATCTAAATGGTTTTGTGAATTTTATAATTTGTTAGAGAAGCATTAGGATTCTAATACACTGATCAAATATGATTTACCAGACTAGATGATTAAATAATCTATAAATTAGAAAGAAACACAGATCTTAAAATATTTTATGGATTAAAAGAAGGAAATTTATACATATAGGATATCTATATCATAACCAAAATGATTTTCAAGGCTCTTAAAATAAGGGGAAAAAAAAGGAACAAAGCAATCTACTCTTGAAAGATTGTACTTCATGTTTACAGGATAAGACCCGGCGTGAGTTAAATTAAATATCCAACTTCAGTTTCAAGGCATTTCAATAAGTATTTCTTGAACACCTTCTGAAACTTCAAATTTAAAGAGAATTATGTGCCTGAATGACAATAATTTGGACTTAAGATGCTATTGTAATACATAGTACTTTACCACAGGTAGCAAACCAATGCAAACTCAAACTTAAAGAATTTTGTTTTATTTATATTCAAATAGTGATAGTTTTGAGTGTCCTTATTTTACTTAGAAGTTCTTACAAGGTTTTCACTTCTTTTATACAAAGGGTACAGACTTCCAGACACAAGCATGACATCCATGAATATACTGTTTCAAAACCAGGAGCCCAGTGGGAACTATTGATTCATTAGTCCTTGTTTTCTTGCTGTATGAATCAATTGTATTTTTACAAAGAAATGAGACTGATCAATAATCGGGAATTTAGAACATTGTTTCTTCCCCTGTAGAAGCAAATAACTCATTGAGATTACTGTATGTCCAAATATATGTCATGAATCAGTAACAGACCACAGCACTCCATTCATATTAGTTTTTTTTTTCCATTTTCCTTTTCCCATTCATATTAGGTTTTTGTTCAATTCTGAACTCAACAGAGAATGGAATCAGAGACTAAGTCTTTGTTGTTCTAGTTTAATTAAGCATGAATGGTAACAATGAAGTACTTTATTTGTATGTTTTAATAAACTCAGGAGAACCTACCTCAGCTTATTTTCCATATAGTACCAATAACACAACATGTTCTGGCAAGCCTCTAGCTCATATAAGGTTAAACAACCTCTCAAAGAGATAATTGGTGTCACTATGTTATCAAAGAGATAACACTGGTGTCACTATGAGTTTTTCACCATTTGGCTAGAATGTAGAAATTATTTTGATAAGACTATGCTATTTTTGAAATAAAATATTTCATTTTGTGTCTTGGTAATATGTTTTTATTTCAATTGACAGTGTATAAAACTGTGTTAATGCCCTCATTTTAATTTGTATTTTATTTATTTATTTATTTATTTATTTATTTATTTTTATTAATAAGAGAATGTGTGCAAGCAGGGGAAGAGGGCAAGAGAGAATATTTAGCAGGCTCCACACCTAACAAGGAGCCGGATGCAAGGCTCAATCTCACAACATTGAGATCATAACCTGAATGAAATCAAGAGTCAGATGCTTAACCAACTGGGACACCTAAGTGCCCCAAAATATGCATTTTTAAAACAAAATACAGTGTATGTGCCTATATATTGTGAATATAACGTTGGTGTAAAGCATTTTCTGATTTTCTTAAGTGTCCTTGATTCCCTTCCTTTTTAAAAAAATCTCCCTCACTTTTATAGCACAAAATTTTGCTGATAAATATCACTTCAATTACTTTATAATTAGATATGGGATTAAACAGGAATTTTGCTAGAATTGCTACTCTATGATAACAAAGCTGTATTAGTAATAATAATCATTTTAGTAGTATTAATATTAACTGCCATCAACTAGACAAGGATGAATTATAATCTAAAAGTTATGAATTATAATACCCATCCCACAAAGGAAGGAACTAGGTCTCAGGGACATAAAATGATTTGAATTATATCACACAGGTAGTATATCTGAATACATAGTCAAGAATATCTGATCCTCAAATCAATTTCTCTTTACACAATATCATTTAATCTGCTACATTCCAAGTATCATTAGACACACATAGATCTTAATATAGCATAGACATGCATATCTAATGAGAACCAAACAGTTCAGTTAGTTTCCTCAAATACATGACATGTTTGCCAGAGAAACACTACTGTTTGAGCTAATAATATAAAATACCAGACTGGGAGTCTTAAACAACATTTATTTCCTGCAGTGCTGGATGATAAAAGCCTAAAATCACAGTGCCAGCACATACGAGTTCTTGGTCCAGGCCCTCTTGTTTTATAGATGGTAATTTTAGTATTCTATCCTCATACGGAGAGAGAGAAGGCTAGTTCTCTTCCTCTTCTAATAAAGATACTAATTCCATCATGGGATCTCCACTCTCATAACCTAATTACTTTCCAAAGGCTCCACCTCCAAACACTTAGTCCATAGCAATTGCTTTTACATAGAGACAATAAAATACAGGGGCCTAGAAGGCAGAATTAGGTGTCAGGCTCCATGGGTTCCCATTTTGGTCTCCCACTTTCCAGATTTGGAAATTTATGCAAATTACATGTCATCTCTGTCCTTCAAATTCATCTTTTTCTAAAATGAAGACAGAAATCACCCTTAGCCCATAGGACTCTAATGAAGATTAACAGTTAACAGTTGTAAAGTACTTAAAATAGTGTCTGGTACATAAAAAGCACCATAGAAATATTTGTTCAACAAATGAGAAACAATATTAAGTTTCAGAAGAACTGTGTCAATCTTCAAATGAACCAGTGGATTTTAATTGTATTCCCAATTCTGAAGAAATATAATACATATATGACAAGATAGTTGTCTTATAGCAACTCTACTCCTGAAAGGAGATTGACAAGTTTATAGATGACTGATTGGTTTATTCATAGACTTAACCAAATAACCCAAACCTTCCCTTTTAACATTATGATGAATGTCATGGCCGAGGAAAAGAAGCAAACTCTTGTCAAAGAGTCTATGAGGTAATACTCAAAGAGTGACCAAGCAGAGGTATTCATAATTTCAGCTAATTGAGAGCTACGGTGCTATCCTCAGTGATAGCAACCAAGAATCAAATTAATGCCAATGCACTTAGCAGGGTTTGTATATTTTGTGTACAATTAAGCACCACATGCTGAAGTGAGACAACTCACTTGCTGTGTTAATTGGGTAAATCACCATTTTTTATTTCACTATCCCTCAGTCTAGTCTCAGCAGTTTAGGTCATTCCTGAGGGATATCAGGGTATTAAGTAGAAAGGAAATTGTATTTTTTTAAACTGGATATATGTAAGTTTCCCATAGATTGATACTTAAAAATACAGGTTTTTACATTATTGTTAATATTTCTACAAGATAATGACCACCCACCTACATTGCTAATAAGAGAATATAGTTCTCTAAAATTCCGGAAAAAAAAAATTCAAACCAAGAATGTGATTTGAAATTCCTGCCATTCAAAAATTCCTGCCTGAATTCTGAAGCTGGGATGTCTGACATAGTATGGTAGCCTTTGGTAGAATTTTAAAAATTAACCAGTTTGGCTATTCTGGAGATTTAGTTAAGAGTCTTGGAAGTCTTGATCTTTATTCCTCACAGAAAATAGGCTATGTCATGTAGGGTCTAACCATATATTACAAGAATGACGTAACTCAGGATGCTTCTGGAATAGCTGACATCTGGGCAAAATTATTGGTCAACAATAAGTAGCATGAGCTATCATCCATTTTTCATCAATGAAAGTCAATTTCTACACCTGGACTTGAATATTTCATGACTCTCTCCTCTAATCTCCCCTTTCTCTTTTAGCCCTACCTATGCTGTATCATATTCTGTCCCACTCCAAAATATAAGGTTTAAACAACATATAAAATTGATGCTGTATTTATATCAATTTAGAATTAATGCTACAATTTTCAAATCCTTATCTATTAGCTTATTTATCTATTTTACCCATATCATATACATAAATTAATTGTTCCTTCAGTTTCATCTAGAAGAAAAAAATGACTCAGAATTTGAAGAGACTCTTGAAGTCTCCTTCACCACATCTCTGGTATTATTACTTATCTATTCTTGAGTATTTCCATTTTAGAGCAGATGTAATGTGCATTCATACATTTAATACACATTTACTGAATTCTCTCTTTTCTCTGGATAACTGTGTAAATAAGACAGACACAGGCCTTCTGACAAGAAGCTGATATCCTAAAAGAATTAACAACATTAAACAAAAAGAAAAATTATACAAATTGTAACTGAGATAAACATCAGGAATAAGTAATTCAAAACTACTGTGAAAGTTAATAATGGGGTAACCTGACCTAGTTTGCATTGACAAGAACTGTTTACTTAGTAAGAAGTAATATGTAAAGGAACAAAGAAATGAAGTAAAATGGGGTGGGGGAGGTAAAGGAGAGAAATGTTTCTGACAGACTCAGAAGCATGAACTAATATTGGTTTAATCTGTGATTAAGTCTAACCAGACAAGTATAACTTATGGGCAAGAAAGTCTAAGAGTGGGAGGCATAAAAAAAGTGCTGAAGATGATGGCATGCAGGCCTTCACCCAGAAAGTAACCAAAATAAAGGGCTGTGGAATCAGACAAGTTTAGATCAAGAGATAAAAACTGGGAGACTGCATCATTAACAATTGCATCAAAAAAGATAAAATGCCTAGTAATAAATTTAAACAAAGAGGTGAAAGAACTGAATATTGAAAACTAAGAGACATTAATGAAAGAACTTGAAGGTACAAATAAATGGAAATATAATCTATGCTCAAGAATTAAAAAAAATTAATAGTATTAAAATGTCCATACTACCCAAAATAATATAGAGATTCAATGCAACCCCTATCAAAATTCCAATGGCATTTTTCACAAGAATAGAAAAAGTAATCCTAAAATGGAAATGGAATCACCAAGGATCTCAAATATCCAATGTGGAGGAAGAAAAACAAATCTGAAAGCATCATGCTCCCTAATTTCAAACTGTATTACACAGCTATAGTAATTAAAACAGAATGATACTGGCATGAAAACAGACACATAGATCAGTGGAACAGAACAGAGAACCCAGACCTGGAAGGTATTATACTAAGTGAAATAAGTCAGATAAAGACAAATACTGTACGATCTCTTTTATATGAGGATTCTAAACATTGTAAGTACATACACACTTACATACATATGTACGTACCAAGCTCATAGATACAAAAAATAAGTTGCTGGTTGCCAGAGGTGAAGGGTAAGGGTAAGAGAAATGGTTGAACAAACTGTGTAAGTATTTTTTTTTTTTAGTTTAAATATCTTGAATTTTTAGATAAGGAAAATAAAGAACTACTATGAACAATTCTAAGTATATAAATTCATCAATTTAGATCAGATTTATTAATTCCTCCAAAAAATACAATTTATCAAAATTCACACACTATGACACAGGTAACCTTAATAGATCCATGACTTTTAAAGATATTATATTTGTAATTTAAAACTTACCAAAAGAGCTATTACCAGGCCTAAATAATTTTGCTGGTAAAGACACTAGACTTTTAAAGAAGAAATAGTGCCAGTTCTACACAATCACTTCCAAAAAAATAGAAGAGAGAACATTTTCCAACTTGTATAAAGTTTCAATATCCTGATACTAAAACCAGATGAAAACAGTTAAAAAAAAATATAAATGTATCACGTACCCCTCATGAACCTCAGGATATGACCAAATGAAGTAGACCCTAGACATGTAGGGCTGGTTTAATAGTCAAACATCAATCAATGTAATCCACCACAGTATAACAGTTTAAATTAGAAAGCCACATGATTTTATCAATTGATATAGGTGAAATATTTTTAAAATTGTGATCTTTTTATGATAAAAATTCTCATTAATTTAGGAATGTTAGAGAACCCTCAATTTGCTAAAGGACATCTACAAAAACAGATACAAATGAAACTTAAAGATCAATGCCTTCTGGTTAAGCTCAAGAAAAAGCAAAGATTTTTTGTACTCTCACCACACTTATGCAACATCATACTGGAAGTCTCAGGCAATGTGGAAAGATATAAAAAGCCTCCTGATATGAAAGAAACAAATCTATTCTTTTTCACAGGCAATATTATGGTTTGCATGGAGAATTCCAAGAAAACTAAAACAAAATTTCTGGAACTAATAAGTGATTGACCAACTTTTCAGGATATTGGATTAATACACACACACACACACACACACAAATACATTTCTGTATATGAAGAAATGTACAACTGAAAATTCAAAACAATCCCCCAAAACAGTAATATTCATCTATCACTATAACAATGTATGTATAGGCTTTATAACTGAAAACCATAAAATCTGATGAAATAAATCAAAGAAAACTTTAAAAAAAAAAAAAAAAAAGCCTGGGAGGCTGCAAAAGGACTGATGGGCTGGTGGCACACTTGGTAATCATGGTAGGATTTTTACAATAGGTTTTATTAAAATTTACAAATATGATCAATATGCTAATGACCAACTAAAGAACTGATGAGAGTATCATGTGATTTGTGCATTATGAGACTAACCCAAGAACACGAAGCAAAATAAAATGTTGATATATCTCCAATATTCTATTCGGTGACGTTTTCTGGTAGGTTTTTGGTCAAAATCACAAATCCCAGTATGCAAGAAATAAAACCATGAGCTTAAACTAACATCTATAGCTCATCATTTATAAAGAGCTCATTCCTCAAACCTCAGGTCCAGCATGAATTTAATGAGTCCCAAATGAGTATAAATATTTATATAAATACTCTTTCCATTTTGCAAATTATTATGATTCTCTCTTAAAATAGAGGAGAAAATAAGCTATTTGAATCCCAGAAAATGGCATATACCAGTAAAGATAATCCACTAAGGGCCAGGACCAGATCCTGTTCATCTGTTCCAAGATGTCACATAGAGTTGGTTGCAATACAGTTTTATTCAATGAATGAATATATGAATGAACAGTAAGTAACAGGCCCTAGTAGTTTAATATGGAAAACCTCCTGGACTATTTTTGAACTAGGAATTCAACTCCATAGCCAAAGGAACAATCATATTTAACTGGACCTTTGACAGCCTCACCCAAACTACTACTAAGCCAAAAATAACATGAGATATAACATAACAAATGTGAGGTTTCAGTTAACAAAAAACAAAAACAAAACAAAACAAAACAAACAAATAAAAACGATGATGATCTAAAACAGTAAACTAATTTTATTTTCTTCTGAATCATGTTCTACAATTTTGGTCACCTTAAAGTACATTGCGAAATAGGCGGCTTATTATAATAATTATTATTATTTTTTAGTGCTCTTTCTCTTTCTCCCATTCATCACTATTTGTGCAATTCTCTCATTGATAAATGCTCATGTTTAGATAGTACCTCATACTCTGTTCCAATCACACACCTTTCTTTCATTGAAACCAACTGTCTAGGAGATTATAACTTATCTGATTAAATCATCATTGGAAATCAAACGATGAACATATTATTCAATTCAAGAAAAAATTTATATTTCTCTGGAAGGTTTTTAGAAATATAACCAAAAGAGCATTGGATTAATAGATGTACACACCCATAAATACATACATACGCATGCACACACACATGTAGAAAAAGGTGTACCTATAAATAAACTGGAGACTTTTCAGGTTAATAGCTGACTTTTCTATTTGTGATATTTTTAAAGTTTAGAACAACAACAAAAAAAAACCTACTTTACAAACTAAAAAAATGTGAGAAAATGTCACAGGTAAATGAAATCTATTCAGTGATATAACTAGGTTAGCAAAGAGAACCTGAAATTTGATGTTGGTAAATGAAAAGTATGCCGTGTGGGAACAAAACTATAAATATAATTGTTGTCTGAGAGACTTACACCTATCATGAGACATTTGAAGCAGTCAGTGCAGGTAAGATGTGTTTTTTAAAATACAATCAAATGAAGGGGCACCTGGGTGGCTCAGTGGGTTAAAGCCTCTGCCTTCGGCTCAGGTCATGATCCCGGGGTCCTGGGATTGAGCCCCGCATTGGGCTCTCTGCTTCAGTGGGGAGCCTGCTTCCCCCCACTCCTGTCTGTCTCTCTGCCTACTTGTGATCTCTGTCAAATAAATAAATAAAATTGTAAAAAAAAATTGTAAAAAATATCAAGTAAAGATATTTACATCAAAAATAAATTATAAAATATTTAAGTAATCAAAAGTTTTTTCCAAGGTTCTTTTTTGGTTATCAGACAAATGTCTCTTCACAATTTACAATGAAAGATACAGCAAATAGGCTCAGTAAGTAAACACAATTATTTTTATCTAGCATTAAATGACATGAACTATGAACATAACGTGAAAAAAAATGTGAACCTTACATCTTTGTAGCCTTCATATGGCAAGAGGAGTTTTACAAGAAAGAATGCTAAATATAGACTGATATCATGCCAAACTCAAATTGCTATATTCAGCTCAATAAAAAGTGACATAGAAAAGAACATTCACGAGAATGAAAATATTCAGGAAAGATGTCAAAAAGCACTTTTTTTTTTTAAGAAAGGAAGCATAAAAATTGCATGAAAATCTACCTAAAGCAGCTTGTGAGGATAAATCTTCTGCAGTTAGTCATAAGGGAAACAAACCACAATGATAGTAAGAATCTAAAAAGAATGAACTACATTCTTACATGCCTTTCATCAGGTTTGCTCGTGGGCATAAACTTTTCTTGAAAACCAAAATGCAGCAATGACTATAGAGAATGCCTCATTTCCTCTTACTTACTACCTACAAGGGAGCAAGGAACTGTCAATCATGAAATGCTTCTTAAAAAATATATGTATGCAGAAACACACCCATACACACCCACGACTTTTACAACCAATATTTTCTTGTTGTCAATATAATTAAACTTTCAGATCTATAACTGCTCTCAGTTTATGTAAATTTTTCTTTGTTTTTTAACCTTATAAAATGTTCAGTCAATACTCTTTCACTCATCCTTTGCCTTTTACATGAAAATACCTTGGCTATATTTCTCCATGAAATTAAGACTAGACAATAAAGACAGGTTCTCAAACCATCAAGATCCTAGAAATGTAATAGCTGACAAATAGAATTAGTATTAGTATTTCAAGGCAATATTTACTACTAATAACAAATTACTTGAGGTGTTATAAATCAATAAAGTGAAGTAGAGAAGGCAGAAGCATGAAGACATGCATGGTGACAGAAAATACACAATCAAGTCAGAGCAGCTCACAGCACAGGTCCTACTTTCAGATACCAGGAAGCTGCAAAGAGCAACTCAGGCCTCTGCAGGCCTGTCTCCCTTAGGATGACTTTTCCCTAAGTAGGAAACACTAAACTATTCTCTATCAAACTACATTCTAGAGAAAACTGTATTTACCACCAGTATTTACATAACACATATTCTATTGTTGTGGACCTAATAGAGGTTCTATAAACATTATTTACCAACTTGAATTAATGAGTATCTATGGTACATGCAACATTTTCAATGTAACCCAAATAGCATCTACTTCCTAAACATGAAAATTAGTATTTCATTATTATTATAAAGAGGAGGAAGAAGAATAGGAGGAGAAGAAAAGGGGCTAACATCTGCAGAAGGTTGATGAGGTAGGAAACATTGCTAAAAGTGTCTGACCCAGATTATTGAATTCAACCCTCATAACTGTGCTCGGACAGGCACACCATACTTATGTCCGTTATTTGGGAATAATAAACTGAGATGTGGAGAAACTAAATGGATAACAGCACACAGCCTGTCAACAGGGAAGACTAGACTAGCTTACACCTCCCCACTTAAGGACTATATTCATATAAACCACATTCTCAACGTTGAACGAGGTACCACAGTGCAAAATTAAAGATCTAGTTTCTGTCTCTCACACATTCACAAAGTCTAGCGAGAGGACCAGAGAGCTCGGGCAATGGTACAAATACTCTATAAACACTGATGAAGAAAAATAAATACACAGAGAGCTCAAGGAAAGCTGAAAACATGAGAGAGAACAAAAAAAAAAAAAAAGAAAGAAATCAGATCTTGCTGACGAAAAGCTTTTTATTCTTTGTTTTAAGATGGAAATAAAGCTCATATATAAGGGTTACTCCTACAAAACAGCAATCTAATACCTAGTATACCAAGTACCTCATAGGTCACAGGAGATAAAGCTTAGTACATTGTAAAGGGCTGTGTAAAACGTGTTTCAGAAAAGGAATGCAGTCACTCGTCTATGAGGCACGCAAGTGTTAGTTTCATGATAGTGACTTTTTTTTTAAATTTTTTTAAAATTTTTTTATTTTTTATAAACATATATTTTTATCCCCAGGGGTACAGGTCTGTGAATCACCAGGTTTACACACTTCACAGCAGTCACCAAAGCACATACCCTCCCCAATGTCCATAATCCCACCCCCTTCTCC
>NC_081565.1:57386054-57457599 GCF_022355385.1 Mustela nigripes | reverse complement strand
GGAAAATTGGACAGCCACATGCAGAAAAATGAAATTGGACCATATCCTTACACCACACACAAAAATAGACTCAAAATGGATGAAGGACCTCAATGTGAGAATGATAGTGACTTTTAAGACACCCTTTGCCCACAGTACTTTACACAGTACCCACAAAAACAGATGATCAGCAACAACAGATAGTTAAGTGATCTCAGTTTGATAGCTGCAGTAACTCAGGCTTAGAGGCTTGTCAGCCCCTGGCCAACCATTAACGTTAAAAACCAAGAGACAAACTAAAAGTTTTCTGACACCAAAGTTTGTGATTTTTAAGGCAATACAAAGTAAGTCACTAAAAAGGCGCTCATGACAGAAAGAACTCCCAGGAACTTCCAAAATAGGGATTCTCCACTCGGTGGTGATCTTATAAATGCTATTAAATAACAACATCAACACCCTATAGAGGACCATTAAGGAAGGTTCCACTGTGGCTCAGAGTGTATACACTTGCATGATTATTGCACAAGACCTAAGCTGAAAACGGGCTTTAATATCTTATCTAGATAAGCGGCCCAGCCATAGAATTAGCACTCATATTGTAGTATTGATGCGAGAAGAGCACTGCAGTTGGCTTTAAAGACAAATTATTCAAAATTATAGTGCACACACTCTGTAAAGGAATACCGCTTATTACTAAAAATTTGCTACTGAACAAGGAATTACAAAGAATATTACAATGTGAGAAATCCTCACCTTTGATGTCTTCTAAACAAAGGTATGGGAGGCACTTAAAATTTTAGCTATTCCTTTACTTTTTACTCAAATGCCTTCTTTTCAGAGAAAGCATCTTTGGTCTTCTATTTAAAATTTTACACCCCATTACAGCACTGCCCACACTTCCTTTCACTGCCTTATTTTTTTTCTCCTTAGCACTTAATATCTAAATTATTGTATATATCTTAACATGTTTATATTTTGTCTATTTCTCCCATGTTATTAAGGGAGGGTATCTTAGTGAACAAATTAACAAAGCAGAGCCCTCTCACTTTGCAGACAGACAGAATGAGTAAAGATTTGCTCACTGATTTATCAGGCCTGGAATCAAAAGAATCTCCTAAAAAAAAAATCTCCTAGTTTTTCTCATGTATAGGATGTTATTAGAACTCAGGCCTTTAACTGTAGGTAAAACCGCTATTATATTTAATTTGTGTCAAGGAACAGCAGGAATCAGCACACGAACCTACACAGAAATTTCAGAAATATCTGTGTGGATCTGATAAACAGGACAAATGGACCTGGAAAAATTTCGTTATCAAAAGAAACTGAGAAAATCCTTGAAATAGAATATGAAAAAGGAGAAAGGAGAGCAGACACATTGAATTTGACCTAAAAAAATTTAGGCATAGGAGAAGAAAGAGATTATCAGTGAAATGTGGAACCAGACACTCAAATTAACCAACGCTCAGGTTCACATGTGAGTCTTACAGAGCAGAAGAGAGTTGCAAATGAGCTTTTAAGTAAAACTGAAGGAACTGCTCCAATAAGATGACTAAAGTATTAGAGCATAAGCAGCAACCCTATAGTAAAATATGACAGAAAGATTAAAGAGGGAAATGGCAAGGAAGACATTCTTGTCTCTCTTGGCAACAAATTACCATGGTAACAGCTAGAGGGTCAAGTGCTTCAGCTAGGAGAGAAGATGGACACCTGGGTCCCAACAAACTTTCTCTTTAGTTTCACAATTACAAAGCAACAACCCTTTTAATATTTCCAGAAGAGAACTACATAGTCACTATCAGCCTGGATGCAGATACTTTATACTATAAACTGGATACCTGGTATGATGCAGATGACCTTATCTCTGGGTATATGAGCCTGTGCATGCATGTGTGTAGGTATGTGGTGAGGCTGGAAGTGGAGAACGAGTTTAAGGGAAGAAACAGAATTTATTCAGTATGTATATAAATGGCATTATACTTACACTATTTTGTTTTGGTGAAAGTTGATACTCTTTTTAAAAATATTTTCTTATTTATTTGACAGAGAGATCACAAGTAGGCAGAGAGAGATGGGGGTGGGTGGGAAGCAGGCTCCCCGCTGAGCAGAGAGCCCAATGCAGGGCTTGATCTCAAGACCCTGAGATCATGACCTGAGCCAAAGGCAGAGGCTTAACCCACTGAGCCACCCAGGCACCCCGAATGTCAGTAGTTTTGTAGATCTCTCCATTTTGTCTTGTTTTGGTTTGAGAGTCATTTGCAGGAGATGAGGAGCCAAGGTGGAGAGGCTTCAGAGAGGTTTCAATAAGAGTGTCATCTAGTGAGTAAGAAAATTATTTAAAACAGTGCAAAGGAGACCCTCTCATTTATGTACATGTAGTCTTCCTTACTGCAAAAAAAATGGTGACATTGCCTAATTGGAGCAGAGGACAAAGTCATACCTTGAGAGAACAACCGATAACTAATCATCCCAAGGAATGTGTGGGAGGCAACCACCAAGTTAGTCCCAAGGATACTAGCCTCTTGGTATTTTCACCCTTTATAATTCCCGCCTGTTATGTGTGGGTCACACTCCTATTGAATGCAGTCAGGTGGAAGTGATGGGTTCTGACTAGGAAACTAAGCCATAAAAGGCAACATGGAATTTCTTTCCTTCGCTCTCTTCCTCTCTCTCTTGCCATGCCATAGGGCAGCACTAGTGAACACATGTCAAGGAACCAAAGCCTCCAGCTTAGAATCAGTCAAGCCTGAGGTGCTACAAGCTCCCCACACCCACTCCTGATGCTTTGCTTGGGTTGTAGGAGTCTCACAGCTAGAACCACCATGCTGAGCTGCTTGCAGATTCCTGACCTCAGAAACAGATATGAATGTTATTTTCAACCACTCGGTTTTAGAGTAATTTGTTGTGCAGTAACCATAATTAATACAAGGTCTAACCTAGATAAAAACATGGAAAATCTAGTAGAGATCATTAGACTGCACTGAGTTAGAAACTTCGTGTTCTGCCAAAACTTTCTATGAGTTGGGTCTGAAGTCCTCAAAAATGTATGTGTAATTCACTGTGGAGTTGAATTCTAAAGCTGAGTGGCTCAAACATTACTAGGAACCACCTGAGGATCTTGTTAAATAGAGAGGGTCATTCAAAACCCTGGGATGGAGCCTGAGAGTCGGCATTTTGAACAAGTTCCCAGGACTTACATATGCTACTGGCCCACAAACTATACTTTGAGTAATAAAGTTACAGGGCACATGGAAGAGTGACTGCCCGTGAAGACATAAATAAAACATTCAAATGGACATTGTTTATAGCCCCCAAAAGTCCTACAATCAAAAACATGGGAGTTCAAAGTCATCATGAATGGGATATTATTACAAATACAACCTCATTTTATGCTTATAGGCT
Source organism: Mustela nigripes (assembly GCF_022355385.1). Lineage (NCBI taxonomy): Eukaryota > Metazoa > Chordata > Mammalia > Carnivora > Mustelidae > Mustela > Mustela nigripes. The sequence continues at coordinate 57,454,221 of NC_081565.1, read as the reverse complement.
GGTTAAACCTATTTCAACAGGTTTTATATAGAAAAAAAAAATTTGAAAGTTATCAAGTAGCTTCAGACCTGTGTTCCTGTTCCAGATATGTCTATATTTCTCTAAGGATGCATCACGAATAATCCTGTTCCAATATATGTAATACACTTTATATTAATACAAAGAGGTTGGAAATTCTCTAAGAATGTGGGCAAACAGACATTTTGGAATTAATCCAAAGAGATTTTAATGAACTATTTTCAAATGAAGAAAAAGTCTGAAGGAATATATGCACTTCTACCAAAACAAAACAAAAACAAAACAAAAAACAAACAAACAAAAACCTTAACCTATTTACAAACTTGACAATTTTTTTTTTCTTCCTGAGACAGAAAACAAGATCTTCAATTTGAAAATCTTTCCTGTACCCTAGGCAGGTGTTTTGTTTGTTTATTCAAGTCATTTCTATCTCATTATCATTATAGCCTTCTCCTTTGTTTTTAAAACCATAAGTGACTCTTAATCTCACAAAACAAACTGAGGGTTGCTGGGGGGAGGGGGGTTGGGAGAAGGGGGTGGGAGTATGGACGTTGGGGTGGGTATGTGCTTTGGTGAGTGCTGTGAAGTGTGTAAACCTGGTGATTCACAGACCTGTACCCCTGGGGATAAAAATATATGTTTATAAAAAATAAAAAATTAAAAAAAAAAGAACTATAAGGAAAAGAAAAAAAAAAGCATATTTTCAGCACTTTGCCCAACCACATTATCATTAAAACAGGAAGTACTTAGATTTTTCCCTTTGGTCCTGAATAGATAAATTAAATTCCTTTTTGAGTTGTGCTTTTATCTTTCCTACTAATTTTGAATAATTTACATTAGATGCCACCAATTGTGTAGCATATGCCTAAACAAACATATTATGTAATTTCCTTTACTGGTATTTACAGAGGATAGTTTCCGTCTGGTTTTGAGAAAGTTCCCTTAAAAATAATATATAAGGAATTAAATTGCATATGTCTTGGGTGCAGTTTAACTGGGTACTGCTTTTGCAGTCTACAGCAGTGATGCCAGGATTTTTTTTTTAACATTTCAAACTTTATTTAACTAAACTAGAAAAGGTAAAGCACCTATAAAATTATGATCACTGATTAATATCAAATCAGTTCAAATGCAAGCAAGGAGCTTAATATAGCAAAAATGAAGTGATGCTATTTATGTCTAAATTTTCAGTTAATTTATGTTCTTTGAACTGCTGATTGCCTTAAGAGAAGGAGAAATAAAAAATGTCTTCAATAAATCGCTTCATTTATCAAACAACCTGGTGTGTTGGAGTTTTGTGGCCAGCAGCCTAATGAGAATGAATGGTTTACAATCTTCTAGGACTGACCCACTTAGTCATTCACACCATCCATTGAATGGGAGACTGCTTCAGAAGTACAAGGTCACACCCTTGCCACAATTATTCTGTCTAATGAGGTATCATAAGATGTCTGCTGTTCAAAGGTGTGCGGTAAGGGCAGCTGAAGATAAAATATACGGTATCCTTGACTGAAGCATGGATATATACTCCTGAGTCCATCTTTGTCACAGTAGAAATTAAATTAAAAAAAAAATGCCTCTTTAAGGAATCATTTGCACTTTAAAGAAGTGAAAGTGAAATGGATTTTACTTTCATGTTGTCAAGGAGTGGGGGGGAACAATACTCAGGAGAGTTTTGTTAGTTTTTTTTTCCCCAAAAAAAGCTCAATAACAGGTTGACTTAATTATTCAAATAATAACTTTTTACAGTAGATAATTAAGCCATATGTTAACCTCAGAATTTAAAATAACCAATTTACTTATATTGTATGGTTCTCCTCTAAATCCATACAGATACCATTTTCAGGAGAAAAAAAAATGAGGCTTAGGTCAAATCAAAGCATCCATTAACACTGTATTGTCTCTATAGAAATCCATAGACTATATTAATTATCTAGGCAGCTGATCTAAAGAAGTTTTTTTTTAATGTTAATTGCTCATTAAAGAAAATTAACAGTGAAAAGTAAATTAAAAATAAAAACAGAGATGAACTATAAAAGATAATTAGGCAATTTGCAACTAATTGAATAGCTTTACATGAATTTTCCCCCAAATAACCAATAATTACTTCCAAAAAAAGTTAGAAAAATCAGTGATAATTCAGTATAAACTATCTTGGCTTTAAATTTCTACAAAGTAAAGCAAATATAACTAGGACTTTTCAGAAAGCCATGTTTCCTTCGCAGTTGGCTCATCAGATAAACTTTGTCCACAGGGAATTTGGTTTTGTGTTTTGGCTTATTCTGCTGCGTATTATCTGAGTCATATCTATGCCTTAATTAAAAATTTCTCACATTATTTAATGCTTCTAAAACTATTTAAATTTGATTCAAGGATATTATTATATATTTCTATAATAAATTGAAATTAGAATTGGGCATGGGTGAATGATCTGCTTTAGCTGTTATCCAAAACCCACCTTAAAGAGCATTTTAAAATACCTTTTTTCTTTTTTTTCATAATGAACAAAATGGCTATTTTTATTCAACATAATGTTTCACAATTTCATCAAGATGAATGCACACATCATTAATTGTTCAGCAACAACCTTTACTGTATGCATATAAATATAAACTTATTGAAGTTGGTTTACCTTGTTGATTATTAACTGTTTCCAAATTGTGCATTCAACATTTCCATAACACTTTACAATCCTCCATCTTTATTTTACATTTTAAATAATAAGTCATTAACCAAAGTCCAAATTATTTACTTAGTTGTGTGCTAAAAGATTATTTTTAGAGTGACTTCTAACTCTTAAGTTTTCTGAAGTGAAGTCCAGCTTATCCCTTTGTCAGGCTGACTTAACTATTGGTATCTCCACAGTGTGTGATCACTAACATTGATTTAAGAATGAGTGATCCCTGAAGGCTTTCTTCCATTTTTGACACTGAGAATGTTTTACACAGTATGGATCCTCATATATCCTACCAGTGCCACTATATGAATAACAGAGTTCCGATATGTAATTGAAGAAATTGCTTCTGTATTACGAATTATTTGGTGTAACAAAAAAGTTTCCTCCACCAAATAAAGACTGTTTTCTCTTCTTTCCTGTTTTAGGGATTATTCCTATTTATGGTTTTCTTTCACACATCAGGGCTGGAGCCTAGATGAAGGTTCATCCAGAGCAATTATAGACCTGTCTCTGCTTGACATGGAGAATGCTGAAGAGATGAATTATCAATGACAAAGCCTTTTCATGTTGTTTACAAACAGTTTCTCTTCTCTTTGGTATGAATAAAGTTCTTTAATATGAATAAAGTTTAGTTCTACAGTTTTTCCTACATTTGTTCATTTGTTTAAAAAATGTTTACTGAAGTATAGTTGACAATATTACGTTAATTTCAGGTATAGAACATAGTGATTTCATAACTCTATACCTTATGCTTTATTCACCACAGGAGTAGCTACCATCTGTCACCATACAATGCTATTGCAATATCATCGATTATATTCCCTATGCTGTACCTTTCATCCCTGTGACTTATTCATTACATAACTCTGACTACATAATTCCACTTTAAAATACTTTTTTCTGGGGATGGCTGGGTAGTTCAGTCAGTTAAGTGTCTGCCTTTGGTTCAGGTCATGATCCTGCAATCATGTCTTGCAGCTGGCTCCTTGCTCAGCAGGGTGCCTGCTTCTCCCTCTACCTGCCTCTCCCCCTGCTTATGCTGTCTGTCTGGCAAATAAATAAATAAAATACTTAAAAAATAATTTAAAAAATTAATTCTTTTTCTACAAACTACAGCTACTTTATTGGAGGAAAAAAATGCTAGCATACCAGAGCACTTTTGTCATAATAAATTTAAAACTTTAAAAATTAAGAACATAATATGATGATGTCATGTAATAAGCAGAAAAGTATATATACATTGGTTTAGCATATCATAATTTAGGACTATACAATCTAAAAGAAAAAGGACTACTTATTATCATTACTTCCACCTTTCTAGGCAAATGATTTACAGTATAGTTTTCAAAAATAATTTAAGCTACTTTCCTTTCAAGTAATTTTCTTGTAAGCTTCCATAATCACAGTCCCATGCATACAAATATACACGTTTACATGTTCATTTTCTGACTTAACCTTACACAAACTCATTAAAGTACATAAGAGGATATTTGCTTTACAATAAGAAAAGAGAAGTTTGCTGATATTAGTAACTGCCAATGGTCAAGAATCTAGTAATCAGTACAGCCTCAATATGATCTAAATTTGACTATTTCTAAAGCCTAGTTTCCTTATTGAAATGACTATTAAACAGCATATTTAAAAATAGTGAACTACTTATTTTGTAATCAAATTTATTATTTACAGAACATACACTGAACACAGAATGAAGAGGATGTTGTTAAAATTTCCAAAAAGCACTTAATTTTATACATATGCAACATGTAACATATATGTGATATATGTGTGTGTGTGTGTATGTTAATTTACTCACATTTACTGTGTGTCTGCCAAACACATGCACTAGATTTGGCTCTTATAGTCTGGCAATTATTAAGATAATTTTTTTTCCTAAAATGTGTGTGTGTGTGTGGTTATAAACAATGATAAATTTTTAAAGGCAATATAAAGTAAAAGGAAACAAAAAAATAAACATACATATGGAATATTTCCTATAGGTTTGCACAATATAATATGTACATTAGTTATTTTTATTAGGCAGAGCCATAATTAAATTTATCTATGACTCCAAATTGGTGTAATGATATACACCTTGAGGAGCTGGCAGATTATAATAAATGAAAAGCTGGTAGTCGAGAATGAAAGTTAAAGAAAAGATACTCATATATATGAGCATTGGCTGAACTCTGTAATTTGTTCAGAGTATTTTCATTTAATATTAAAAAAACATTCAGCTACATTGCAATGAACATGAGTATAACATCAACAAATTATGGAATTTTTGACTGGTAATAAAGACCAAGTCTTAGATAGTATTTGTAACTTTTGCCAACTAAATCAAATCAAATATGAAAAAACTTACAGGTGTTTTTAAGAGGGCTGCTCCAAAAAAAGCTAGAATTATTATGTAACTATCTTTGTATGCTGGTTATTAAGAGGCTTTCTCAAGGACACATAATAATCTTTGATTTTTTGTTAATATACATATCAAATGAGGTACCAAGGATTGCTCAAAGAAAACCATACTTAGTTATCAATAGCACAGATAATAAGGACATAAAGGGACTCCCCCAAAATTTCTCCCCAAAATATGTTATTATTTGTTACCAAGACTGCCATTTAAATGTTTAATACGTGCACATGTTAAATAGTTTACTTATAGACTATAATTTTTTATTTGATTTTGTCTATCCAAAGCAAATTTATAATAATCTATACTTTGTATAAATACACTATTAGGATTTTAGTCTTAAAATGAATTTATTAAACTAATGCAATGATCTACCATTTTACCCATGAATAAAAACTGGCATTTTATTAACACTGAAATAGCAAATCCACAGAAATTGAGAAATGCAGTTGTATACATGTAATATCCTTTTTAAAATAATGCATGACTTGAAACTTTTTTAAGGAGTTAAAACTGCTCATTTTAGATTAGAAAATATTTTTAATTAAAGCACCCTGCACTTCAACAGCAAGTTCCATAATGTAACTGCAGTGGTAAGCAAAGATTTCATTAACTTCCACCAGAAGTCTCAGATTTAGGAATATCGACTGTAATTAGAAAAATTAAAGCTACACTTCAGAATTAATTGAAATTATTAAAGTGTTTACTCTTGCATTATTTACGGCTAGAATGTCAGCAAAAAGCCCTCTATACTTTCTCATAAGTAATTCTACAGTGCACATTAAGAACATAACATAACTTCCATTGAATATTGGGTCTTTCCAGGTGGGCCTGCTATAAGCTTTCAATTTATGCTGATTCTCTGGACAACTTCAAAATAATTCTTCTCTGGGAGTGCATGAAAGCTAATGCATTCCTGATGGATGGATGTGATGCAAGATGTAAATTTGCTGTCATCAGATCTACCAGCAGGATTCACCAGAAACCTAGATACTCTTATCAGACAACTGAACCAATGATAGAGTGATCAGCAAGACACAGACTGAGGTTCAGTTTTCTAAGAAAATTTTACAAAACCTGAAGAGACATAGATTATAACTATCAAGTATCAATTCTATGTTTTTATTAAGTCATTCCTCGAATTCATCTTAGACATTCTATTCAGTTGTACCAGAAATATTTTGTGTTTTGAATTTCCTAGCACAAAGTAGATGTGTCTTCAAAAAACTTTAACTTACTGTTCTAATTTAAAGTGAATAAGGCTCCACCCAGGATTTCTGCTTGGCATTCATTCACCCGGCAAGGAAATATTCATAAGCATGAAAAGAAAATGAAGATGAAGAAAGAACATTTTAACAACTGTCTTCCAAATGTTACTTTTTAAGTGATTCTCCACAGAAAATAAACCAAAAGTATACAAAAATCCACTCACACTCTTTATTGTACAGCAGTCGGGACTGTTGAGTTACCTGGATTCTGATTTTCACCTTTAATTCCATTAAAAAAAAAAAAACAATTATAAGAATCTGTCATGGGACATCACAGCACCTCTTCTTCCGTATTAGTGAAATCAAATGCTTTGCATTAGATTTTTTTTCTAGATAACCCAAACTATGATATAGATGGCAAAACATCTAATCTACCTGTTCTAGATTCAAGAGGAAACGAGAACAGTGCAGGATATAAAGCAAAAAAAGGAAGATAATGTAAGCTAGCACCCAATTTTTGGTAAGATGGGGAGTGAGTGGGTAAGGCAGAGACTATTAATTCCTTCAACGTCTATTTTCCTCTTCCTCCTTTCAATGAGAGCAACTCCTAAATTTTAGCGAGGTGCATGACTACTCAGTTATGTCCTACATTCTCCAGCTTCTCATGATACCAGATAAGGCCATGCAACTAAATTAAATGGTATTAGAATAAAAATTCCTTCAAAGTAAAGCTATTTCCCTTAACTTCCTATCTATATATGATATAGATATGACATGCAGATGAAGGCAATTCTCTAGTTCATAGCTGAGCAACAAAATGGAAGAAGCCCATTTACATGAAAGCCCTTATGAAAACAGTGTTATCTCAGCAGGCTGGCCCATTCACCTTTGGACTATTAAGTGGGAAAAATAATTCTATTTCATTTCAGATACTCTGCTTTGGGATCTTATCATTACAGTAGCTTAGCCTGTAATCTAATTTATATAATGGTGAATGTTGTCTTTTAAAATCATAATTATTTGCTTTGCCACCACTTTATTTTTTGCAGAGTAGCATGTGGGTTAACAAGGACTTTAATTTTATTTGATTTTACATCAATTAGGAATCCTGATATATGATGCAAAATATAGGGGAAGGAAGGGTCTTAGAATTTTTATACTGGTTATCTCACAGAAAAAGACAAACAATTGATTACCAGGACAAATATTCCAAACTTTTTCTAAAGGTTGCTTATGAACATTTTATAATTTTCCAAACTATCCCACTGTCATGTGGCTGTTGAGTTACTTAATTAGAGAACTCAGTTCTAAGATCTGACAGAGATTGAAATAATTCAAGATTCTGTACTTCAATAAAAAGCCCTTTTCCCTTCAGTTCCGTGGTGTTTTTACCTATAACAGAACACCTTTATTCTTTCCTCTTCTACTCACAAGCTTTTCCCTCTGACTCCTCTCAGTCTTCTGACAGATTCCACTTAATAATAATAATTTTTAGTCACCAATACAAAGAAGCAGATTTCTCAGTATTATGAGTTCTTCAGATCACAGAAATATTTCAATATGGATAAAAATAAACATTTTCATAGTTAGTCACATTATTTTTGAATTGTGGTCTAAAGGTGTTCATGCAATATTTTCAAAGTAAAAATTAAAAATACTGAGATGGACACTGTGACTACATTACTTGCTTTATCTGATGATCTGATGATCTATCACTTTAAAATCTGGTCTACTCTCCTAAAAAAATCCAAATTTACTAACTTAAAATCAGTGATTTTTCAAACCATTATGTAAATGAATTTCATTTAGAAATAGTATCTATTTGGTAAATCTATAGAAAATTGCTCAGATATTATCAAAATATCCCCCAAAGGTTTTTTGGCTTCTTTCATAATAAGTATCAAGGCTATATTTAAAAAAATACATACTATTTCCCTATTTGAACTGCAACATTCTCTTTAAGACAGATTTCATGTTACGTACAATGCATGCCCCAAACCTAGAAAGTATACCCAAATTCTTAAGGTTGATGAGAGTAACTATATACGTGCCTTACTTAACAGATGTTACAGTAGCATCTCCCGCAACAAAGAGCTGGCACTCAGCCAAGCTATGAGCAGCAAAGCCTGTGCCTATGGGGGCTGGGCTATAGTAAGAAACCCACATAGTTCCAGGATGGTAAGCCAAGAAAGGCTGACCACTTTGGAGCTGGCAGAGGAAACACAACATAAAATTTTGCTAGAGATCATTACTTTGTATGGCAGATACTGGCTGCTGCTGGGAAGCAAAAACAAAACAAAACAAAAAAACAAAACACACACACACACACACAAAACCTGATCAATTTGTTGTTCAGAAGTAATGTAATAGGAGGTTCATCTTTGAGCAAAGCTAAAAAGCAATAGAAGTCCCTCAAAAGTTGGCATTCTATTGTATATGTCATTGGCTGTAAAGGATACTCAAGATACTCTGAAACAAGATTCAAAATTAATGTCTGAAGGACACATGCATATAACATTACAAAAATTTGAGACAGGTAAAGCAGTTATAAATCTCCATCATCATTCTTTTCATCATAAGCCACTTAAATTACTCAATTTTTAACTTCAAGGTATTTATACATTTATTATAGAATACATGAGCTGGTGGAGAGGCAAGAATAAAAGATAAAAAGACTGTTTGCAGTAGAAATTATAAAGGTCCCTTTACACATCATCGAAATTTCTTCTGAACATTATACTTCTTTCAGTAAGGAATCTTTTAAATGTTTTAAGCATAATCAGTTTTGCATTAAAAAACAAAACAAAACAAAACAAAATCTTTTGGTGGCAGGGAAAAAAATAGAAATGAAGCAAAGTCATATAGGTAAGATTTGTTCTATGGACTGAATGCTTGTGTCCTCCCAAACTTTGTATATTGTAAACCTATTGGATGGTAAGTGGAGGGAAGAATTTTAGGATGTGATTAAATCATGGAGGTAGAACACTCATGAATGGAATTTGTGCTCTTATAAGGAATTGGCAGACGGCTCCCTTGCTTCTTCTGCCATGTGATAACACAGCAACAAGAAGACTGTATATCAGTCAGGAAATGGACTCTCACTAGATACAAAATCTGCCAGTACCTTGATCTCACACTTTCCAGGCTCCAGAACAGTGAGAAATAAATTTGTTTTTATAAGCTGCTCAGTCTATGGTGTTTTCCTTATAGCAGTTCAAATGGATTGCAATAATTTGGTAAGACTCTGAAGCAAAGTTACAGCCAGGGGAAAGATTTGATTAAAAAAATAAAATAAATAAAAAGTGGACTTCACAGAGCTTAGTGACTGAGAGATATCATTTTACAATAAGACTCCCACAGAACTAAGTGTGGATGCTGTCACAAATTTGATGAGACAATCTAGACTTCTAAAATCTTTACTCACTTCAGTTTGCAAATTTTGCTTATTTTAGCTAATTACCAGTACTTATTACATTTGTTTGCCTTTGGAGACCCAATCTGAGATATGTTGCTCTACTCAGATCATTAATCCAAATTAAGTGTGTATAATGAGTATATTATATTTCAAGAATAATTGGGACCACCTGTTTAAAAACACTGAACCTAAAGATTATGTCTTCCTTCTTTGTAAATTGCAAGAAATAAAAAGGTATTGTTGCCAATGTATAAAACATTTTGAAGCTTCTTTGTTTCTCATTCTTGACCATTATTCCTCTTACAAGTATTTCAATGACAAGAGGCCAAAACCTAGCTTGTAACACACATTTTAACAGTTTAGCAGTTCTGTGAAGGTCTCCAGTGGACAAGTTTGTATCATAAAACTGCCCAGGCTGTCACCTTTTCCATTCCTCAATTCTCATTTACACCTGAAAATGCACTGAATTTTCTTGGTAAGTAATCAGACCTTAGGAAGACCCCTGAGGGGGGGGGGGTGTGTGTTAAAAGATAATCCAATCAGCCTTCACTAAGTGCTTCTGTATCTTTCACACCTGCAAGGAAGAGGTTTGAACCTCTTGAAATAAGAGTCATAAAACAACTTTAACTTTCTGTTTTTAGTATTATGTATTTCTCCAGCATAGCAAAAGAAAAAAGAACAATTTTTGTATGTGTTTTGCCATCTTGTGGTATTAAATAAAATTATAATTTGACAAACATATACCTAAGACATAAGAAGTGTTGATTCCATAAGCTAAGAAAGAGCAAAGCTAATGTTTTACTTTGTCTGATTTTTAAAACATCACACAGCATTTCTGATGCTTTCACAGAACATCAAAGAAATGTCTCATGTCCTGTCAAAATTAGGGCACCAGATTTCCATCAATATGCATTGATCATTTGTCATATATTAGAAACCCAATAATTGTTTGCTGAGGATCACTTTATTCAAGCTTTCTTTGGTGAATATAGAGGTAATGGGGGACGCCTGGGTGGCTCAGTGGGTTAAGCCGCTGCCTTCGGCTCAGGTCATGATCTCAGGGTCCTGGGATCGAGTCCCACATCGGGCTCTCTGCTCAGCGGGGAGCCTGCTTCTCTCTCTCTCTCTCTCTCTCTCTCTGCCTGCCTCTCCATTTACTTGTGATCTCTCTCTGTCAAATAAATAAATAAAATCTTTAAAAAAATATAGAGGTAATGGTTTAACTTTTGCATTCTTATAATCTGAAGACTAAATTATGATTTACATTGTTAACTCATATTCCTTCCTTTTTTTTTTCAGTTTCAAGTAAGCTGCATACTAAAATTTTAGAAATTTGATTGATACACCAGGAAAAAAATAAACAAATAAAAGTAGTTATAAAAGTAGTTTACTATCACAATCAAATTAAATTTACAACAAATTTAACCAAATGTGATGCAATTTAGTAAATAATACTCATACCACATGGCAAGGAAGAATAAGTAGTAAGAGTTCATACAAATAATTGTAATTAAGATGATTCTTACAGGATCAATTTTTGGCTTTCCTCTTCTCAGTTATTTCTTCAGTGCTTATGATTAGTATCCCTTACTTTATACTTTGCATGAGTTAGTTATGCCAGTCTCATTTCAGTATTATGGCAAATGTGTATCAAAATGCTCTGAATAATATCCACTGACTGATAAGTCCCTTTTGACTCTGAATTTAATTCCACAGTGCACCCAAAGCTCATCTTCCCTGCCTTTGCGTTGCTATTCTGCTATGCCTTTTACACAGCACAAAGATACTCAAGCATCTTAGCTGATTGTCAAAAAGTATGGCTCTTGGTCACCAGTCACCAAATACAGCAAGGTGTGTAAAACAGTTGACACAGCATAAAATCTTGTCCAGGAAGCTACAAAGGCCTGAGTAGTGCGAACCAAACCACTTGGATCAATTTATTCCTGGGAAGGGCCCTGAGGTTGGAGAGGTACACCAGGGAAAAGCAAAGAGCACATCAGGTTCTCTGTCTACAGATCAAATACTTCCAAAGACGAAAAGGAATACACTCAAAAGCATTTGTGTCATGCTTACCCACTAACTTTGGAAACAGCTATGTGAAGATAGATTGCCTTGATGTGTCTTGTCCCTGCCTTTTTCCCCTCAACAACACTTTCACAGTGTTCTATTCGTGTGTATTATTTACTGATGATAACTTGTGTTTGTTTCATTTGAAAAGAATTGTATGCATTAGGGATGCCTGGGTGGCTCAGTGGGTTAAGCCTCTACCTTCAGCTCAGGTCATGATCTCAGGGTACCAGGATCCAGCCCCTGCACAGGCTCTCTGCTCAGTGGGGAGCCTGCTTTCCCTTCTCTCTCTGCCTGCTTCTCTGCCTGCTTGTGATCTCTCTCTATCTCTCTTTAATAAATAAATAAAATCTTTGAAGAGAAAAGAAAAAAATTGTGTTATATAAGCACAACTGGGATCCCTCTTTTTCCACATTTGATATACAGAACCTATGGAATTCCTTTTGCATACTAATGTACATCTAGGAAAACATATAAGCCAGCATGTCAAAATATCAATATGGCAAAGTGGTTTAAAATGTGGGATCTAAGTCAGAGGGCACAGGTGCTGCGTTTGATATGCTACCTTGGGCAAGTTTACTTACCTTCTATGTACTTTAGTTTCCTTATCTGCAAATTAAAGATAATAACTGTACTAACTTCACAGGGCTAATGCGGGAATAAATGCGTTAATGCATGTAAAGCATTTAAAATAATGACTGGCATAATATAAAAATAAAATAATGACTGATATATAATAAAACCAATCAATGTAACCTAGTATAATTACCTCTATCTGAAGATATTTTCAGGGTTCATGAGAAGATACTATGGGGGAAAAAAAAAAGGCCAAAAAATCCCAAAAGAAAAATAAGATGCTGAGGCCATCTCTGATGAGGAAAAAATTTGTTTCCTTCTTTGAGTGTCATCTTAAGAAGTGATAGACTATTCATGTAATGCAGATTGTTTTATCAATGAGAGGGTCGAACTCAAAAGGAAATGTACACTACAAACAAAGGCAATATCTATTTAAAAATCTTAATAGCATATGCTTTCATACACTCATGTGCTCAATAGAGTCATTCCTATGTAATTACAACACCGGGTTCGCATTTAGGATAAAGGAAATGGGTGGGTAAGGGAAACTTGGCAGTAGAAACAGAAATGAGAAGAGATATGCCTGTCAAATAAGAGGCAAAAGAAGTCTGCCCTTAGGGTGAACCATATGATCTCTTCTGACCTAGCCTCCTAAAGGGATTCATCTCCAGGTTCACATTACATAAGATTTCACACCCAGTTATTCTAGGATATTACCTAAAATTCCTTTCTCTAAAAAAAGTGTGAATATGTGTGTATACCTGTGTGTGTACACTGTATATAACATACATACTGTTTATATATTACAATTAGAATAATTCTTATGATGCACTCCTTCCAAAAGCCAGTAATTATCAATGTGTTTTAGCCAATGTGTAACTTATGTTATTAAGTTCCCACAATATAAAAGGCACATCAGAAGGTAGGAAGGTTTCAAGCCCCTAAAAGACAACAGGAAGTCATGCCTTCCTGAGAGGCAGGGAAATGGGACACTGAAGTGCTGAATTCAGTCCTTGAGAGCACACAGTTCTACCGCAAGAAAGCCCTATTGTATTTAACCATACAGGTATAAATGATGAGGATAAGCCATGTCTTACAGAGCTAACCACAGATGTATCCTAGGAGGAAACAAATGGATAGCACATATGACACAGAATGAACACATCCATTCACAGGAGAAGCCACCGGACATCCTTACACACTAAAATGCAAACAATGATCCATTGAAGAAAATACCATGGATACATATTAATCAAGAACTAATTGAGTATATTATATAATATAATGGGAAATAACAAATGGTGGGGAAATTTTCCTCTTTTTGATGTACAAAGCCCAGCATTAAAGTATAGAAATACAAAAGAGCCTTTGAGAGTGAAAAAATATATTATATTGGCACTCTTTTTCAAACATTCCTGTTTAAGTTGTATAAACAATGAAACTTTGATAAGGTTTTTAGAGGGAATACAAAGGGAAACCCTTTAAAATTAAGTCAGAAATGTTTACTTATTCTAGAGAAATCAAAAGGAAATTTGGGTAATTTTTTTAACTCCAAATATACATAAATTCCAACTAAGTTTCTAAAAATTTAAATCACACTTTTGACTTCTTGTTTGGTTACATGATCCAATTTACATATTATAAGACCTTTTATGAAAATAACACACAAATCAAAATGTATAGGCAGAATTTCCTCTCTTTTCTCTGTCCTCTGTCCTTAGGAAACCAATGCACTTCTATGATGCTTTGGTTATAGCTAGAATAACATGAACCTTGACTTTAACTTGTGTTATAGCTTATGAATTTGGAAATATAAGAAATTGATCATTAGTTTGTGAACTACTACAGTGGTCTGGAGATTTAATGCGGCCTCTGGTATCTTGTAGGTATGAGGATGGTATAATGATATGCTTGTCATGCCTTACTGCTTCTCTAGAACTGTGGAGAGTGAGGCGCCTGAAGAATCTGAAGAATTAGCATTGCAGTAATACAGCTTGGAAGATGATGAAGGGTGTCCATTAATTCCAGTGGAATACAGTGTAGCCTACAGCGGCTAAATAAGCAACAAGGATTCCACTTGGCTTCCATATGAGACGGCTTTGACTCAGGATGACAGTGAATGAGAGGAGAAAAATGGCAAAAGAAGGCTTGTAGCTGGAAAATTTTCTGTGAGTTAAACAGGAAGATTCTTTGGGGGAAATTCTATTTTCTCCATGGAATTAAAATAAAATCTTAATAATGGGGAAATGTTTCATAAGAATATAGGATGGTCACAAGTTAGGCAGCTTTATATTGCTAGCTTCAGAGTGTTTTACTTAGCACTGCTTGGTACAAGAAAGACTGAATAAATATTTGGGGACCAAATAATATGTTGTATACCCCTAAATACAAATAATATGTTGCATATCCCTGCATATAAGTTATGAAACAGAAGAGAATGTAACTTCCAGGAGTAGAAATATGGCTACGATACCTGAATTACTGTCCTGTCCTTAATTTCTGTGACAAAATCCAATGAAGACATAATGAAGATCATAAACTGATAAACTGACCTTCTCGATGGCTTCAGATGAGACAAGGTAACAATCGCATACACTGAAAGTACGGTGCAAATTAGTAAGAGTCAGATTCCTTGTTAATTTGATGGCCAATTACCCCAAAGTGAAAAGTTGTATCTCTGATTTTGAAACCCATTTGTGGGGGGGAAAAAAGGTGGAATACCACATCTAGGGCAAGATTAACAAGTCTGTCATTCTTCATCCTCTCCCCTCTTCATCCTTTATCTTACTGTAGGTCACTACATCCTTTGTTCTACCGTAGGTCACTATACTGGGACAACATTTCAGGAAGAGAAACTTGTATGAGTATTTTTCTGCCTTGGACAAGTGACCTTGACCACTTCATTTAAAAAGAGAAAACATTCAGGCACCTGGGTGGCTCAGTTGGTTGAGCGACTGCCTTCGGCTCAGCATGATCCCAGACTTCCAGGATCGAGTCCCACATTGGGCTCCCGCCTCCTTGGGGAGTCTGCTTCTCCCTCTGACCTTCTCTCTCATGCTCTCTCTCACTCATTCTCTCTCAAATAAATAAATAAAATCTTAAAAAAGTAAAAAAGAGGAAGCATTCTATTGCTTTTGCTTATTTTTTTCTGCTTCTGTTTTCTAAATTGACCTTTCTTGAAATTGGAAGGAAGCTATGTTCTAGACCTTTGTCCTAAGCTACCAGGTCCATCTAACCAAAGGAGCAGGAGTATATCCTGCAATACAAATTCCACATTGTATGTAATTAAGCAGGTAAGTAGTAAAAAGGAATATGTGCACTCAGACTTGCCTGACTTTGTTTTCTCATGTAGCTGTTGATGGGCCCTCTTTTTAATACAAACTACACTTAAGAAACATAACTTTGGATTTTTTAGAAAAGTATAATTCACAAGAGTCGCAATAGAATAAACGCATTAAAAGACTTTCATAGCAGATTTGTTAAATAATTACATGTTTAAAAGGAATTTTATAAAATTCGCTAATTCTCTGTTTAAGTGTAACAGTTTTATTGTTCCCTTACAAAGTAAATCAAATATGCAATGAATTATAACAAGGTATTCAAGTTAAAATAGTACATTTAATTTAATATGAGGTTAATAATGGCAGCTTTTAGGTAACTAACCATGTCATAATCAAATTGATTTTTTTCCTTTTCTTTTTTAGCACCTAATGTAAGTACATATACCAAACCAGGTAAATAAAGTCTGTAATAATAAATGTGAAAGAACAGCAATTATGTTCTCTTTAATTCTATAATCTCAATCTTGAGAATATTTTATTATAATGTGGTATTTAGAAAATATGTGGGCTTATTAAACTAGGCAAGATATTGGTAATATGGTATACTGTTGAACTTACATTTAAGAATCAGAGAGAAATTTGATATTTTACACCCTAATATATATTATCTGTCTTTGATTATTCAATTATGATACATATACTTCTAAAATTTTAAGTGCACCATTTTCACTAAGTTCCATCTTGAACACCTGTGCTTAAATACACATGTGCACAGGCACACAACCAAACACACAAAACAGAAAGCAAATATACTCTCTAATTAAACAGCTAAAGAGGAAAGACTGGACACACTGATTTTCTTAGAGGAGAAAAATTTTCAAATTTCATCAATTAAAAACGTGATTTCTATGTAAGAATACAATCTTGGTTTTCTATAAGAAAAGCAAGTACCCAAAATTAACATTGTATATATTATTTCTGTGTCCATTTTCCATGACTAGAAGCTTTGTCATTATAAAATCTTTTTAGATAAATGATTGTATTATACATCACCAATTGGAATTTTCGTATTGATAATTTACTAACAGGTATACATTATTGTCTATATATTTACTTGTCAGTGTGTCATCTTAGATACTACTGCTTTGTGAGGTAAAACCTCTATGTGAACTTGGGAAGTATATGTCACATTTATAGTTTTTAACCTCCAAAGTCTTCAGTTTCCTCTTTAAAATACAGGGGCTGAAATGAATTTTTATGCGGTTACTTCTAGCAGGGACAGTCTATAACATGTATCTCAGGGAAATAAAAACAGTATATTTAAATTGTGCATGTTTATCTAAACATGATATTGTAAAATAGAATATATAATAAACTAAGAGGAGAAAAAAGGAAGTCAAAGGACACTTAGCAATTTCTTTTATTTTTATCTTCTCATACCCTTTTGGTATTAAATACAGGAACAAGTCCAAACATACTTGCTTATATAATATTTTTTCAGTAGAGAGTGCAACGGGTGGTTTAGAAGAATTTTAGTCCACTCCCTTCCTTCCATACTCTCCATCCTCCTCTTCCACATAAACATTTTAATCCACATAGCAGTAGGGTCCAGTCACCTCCAATATGGCTTAGGGACAATTTCCTTAATCCTTCCCCAAACAAGTTGGCTGCCACAACTTCTCTTTGGGTTCTATGGTGCAGAGTAGTCTAACAATTTGCTAAATGCTACTATTAATTATATTACTAGTTATATTATCTTGTTCCATGAGATTTTGGAATTAAAACCTCAGATTGTAGGTGAATTTCTCTACTGGACAAAGGAGAAAACCCCGGAGAAAACCCATAGAGTCCAAGTTACCTCCCTGGAGTCACACTGCCAATTATAAAGATGAGAGAAAGACTCAAAACCTTTGATTCTACAATCATATAAGTGTTCACCTAATGGACAATATTCATTTTTTATTCTTCATTCATTTTCTTTCATTCAACACATTTTTAAGGAGTTTGAAAAAAGCATAACTATTACTGCAAGTACAGTTAACTTCCACATTGATTCTACCAGTGGAAATTCATTTATTCCACTGGATGCCAAATTGCTTTTGAATAGCCTGATTAAAACCCAGTGAACTGACAGTAGTCATAAAAATTTTGCACTTAAATATCTAAGGAGATAAATTCAAATGGTACTCAATTTACAAAATCCTACTCATCCAGTTTTCAATATAACTCTTAAATTAGTATTATTAAATATATACTATCATATAATTTCCATTGTTAAAGTTTATTAAATTCAGTATAAGTGTAAGTTCAAAATAATATTACAGAAATTATTTCTCCAAACAACAGAGGAATCTTGAAATAAAGTTATTTGTTTTATTAAATGTGAGAGATGCATATTGATATATTCAATTAGACAATTTTGAAAATCACTTTTTTTTAGAAATTTCTAAAAACAGAAGTCCTTTGGTAAGTAAGTTTAAAATGTATAGTATTTATTTTAGGTTACCTGTTCTCAAATCACTACATAAAATCCATCCATTTCCCACCTTCACCTATAATCCAGTCTCAGAAATGCAAAGATATTGGAAAGTTAATCAGTGATACACCTCTAACTGCAAAACAATTTACCCACTGGTAACCACAATTGTCATGTGTACTATTAGCCATTCCCAAAATTTTAACAGAGTATCTACCTAATATTTAAACTGTTTTTACACTTAATATTACTAAAAAGAAACGTCCTTTGCACTTGCAGTTTGCATCCACACCCAAAAGGTAATACACAGGAGAGATAGAATGCCATTCCATTGAAGGAAAAACAAAATTTTTATACTTCAGCCTCTTAGTATTACATTTAATTAACAATATTTTACTTTCTTAATCATTTTAAGTAAATAGCAATCATATGTATCCAAAGGACTCTAAAATATAAGATCATGTGTTCCATGAAATCATCTTTACGTTACTACAGTTACAGAACTAGACCTGTAAAATCTATGTTATTATTAAAGGAAAAGAAAAGTATATTTGCCTTCACCAACTGCAACTGTAAGCAAATGCAGGTATACAGCACTTTATTAGTAAGAACTCCTTTAGTAAGCACACGTTAGAGGAATTAATCATTCATTCCCTGCAGACTGCTTATGTATTTCATAGGGCCATTATCTGATCTGAATAACAAGAACAATTGCATAATAAAACACATAACTGCTGACACTAGCAACTTTCTTTTTTCAACTTTAAAGTTGCAACCATCTCTGTATCTCATAGAAAACTGGTGACAAAAAAAAAAAAAAAAAAAAGAAAAGAAAAGAAAGAAAGAAAGAAAAGAAAGAGAGAGAGAAAGAAAAATAACAAAACAAATCCTGACAATCTAATCACCCCATCCAGTTTTGACTTTTTTGAAAGTGATCAAATATGATATTTGCAAGCTTGACTAGAAATAGTTTTAATTCAGGCTATCTTCCTTAGCACTATAACATAATTAGAGCACAGGCAAAATGTGTGTCATATTAATTTTCATGTTAATTGTAAATCTTTGCTTTCAGAAATTTGAATAGGATCAACAATCCTACCATGTCTTTTCTACTGTGGAAAATGTGTCCTATGATAATATATGTAATAACATGATTGAACCACTTTTAAAATTGGGACTTCAATACACTCTTACCTTTTATTTTTCAATAACTTCTTTTAAAACATCAGATATCTTTTTGGATATTTGAGGTCACAAATAAGTAGAGGCCATATGCTTTACAAATCTGATCAAGCATGGTTTAATTTTAAATTATTTAATTTCATTTTAAACCAATAGCAGAGATGGCCGCTGAGAATAGCAATACCTCTCAGAGAACCCATATGGATAGAAAATAAAGTAATATACAAAAAACAATGACATATCTTTCCCAAATGATTTCCATATATTATAACTTTATATCAAGAAATTCATCAACTATTCTACTGCTATTTCATTACCTTAAAAACTTATGTCTCAAGATATTCAGAGCTTTTGACATTGAAGAACCATAGCAACTCTAAAAGAGCTTTCCTTTTTTAAAACCATTGTACATTAGTTTACTCTTAAAATTTAAAAAAATCAATGCCAAATGAATATTGCCACTTTTACATACACATTTGAGTAAATATAAAGGTAGCATTTTTTTCTACTTTATTATTATCATCACTTAAATATAAGAGAGCCCTTAGGTATTATTTGATGGTAAGGTGTTCTGTTGAAATATATATATCTGCAAGATAAGTGGCTTTAATTTTCAATCTGGTTCATAACTTAAAGACATTTGCTTGTAAGAGTGCTTTACACTGAGACAGAAAATAGAAAGTTAAAGATAAAACAAACTTTCTAAATTACTGTTCCACTCTAGTCAGCATGAATGCTATTATGTCAGAGAACTTTGGCTTTGTTAAAAATCAGCTCTGTTGTATCTAAATTGCAATTCCTACTGTATCTACTGTATATGTAACAATGTAAGAAGAATTACATTCCGAGTCCATTTGGCAGTAATAAAGAAAAAAAATGCTGAAATGTTATTGATTCTCTCTTTCTTGTGCAAAACAAACTGACTCAACTATATTTTTACTGACCTAACGCAAAGGTTTTGTTTAGATATTACAAAATGCTGACAAATGTTAGACCATCGTTTATTCTTTTTAAATATATCATTAACCCCTTCACAGAAAAAGGAAGAGTGTCCTACTTGTTTTTACAGAAATGCTGCAGCTACTGACATGGTGATGTTAGCCCCAAGAGGAATACTGCCTGCAAAAGTTTTTGATGCAGAGATATTCAGCCCTAGGAGACACCTTAAGCCTGTCACTGGCTGCTGAGCCCCTGTCACAGTTCATAACCTGCTGTGTCAAAGTCACAGCCTCAGCTCCTACCCTCTCCAAAGCATTTTTCACATTCCCTCTCCAAATTAATTTCATCAAAATTATCCAAACTAGCCCAGTTCCAGGATTTTCTTCCACATCTCATCTACCCACAAGTAGTAGAAACCTCAACAGGATTTTCTCCCGGTCTTTCAAATCATCTTTATTAACTTTCCCTTGACCCAATTTTTTGGCAAGCTGTCTTCAGGACTAAAGATAAAGCAAGCAACCAAGTGAAGTCAGGGAAGGATGGGAGTTGGTGTGGATTAAGGCTGGGGTGGAAGGTAGCAGGAGGAGGGAACCAGGTTAGAATTCTCCAGCTTTTTCTAGGTAATCATCCTTAAATCTTAGAACCAACCAACGTTTCACAAGCCAGGCTCCCAACATCTCTTGAACAATAAACGTTTAAAAATCAGATCCCCAGTAAGGTTTCTCCCACTTTAGTCTTCTCAATGCCCTTAAAAGAAAAAAAAAAAAAAAAAAAGAAAAAGAAAAAGAAAGAAAGAAAAAATGCTTAGCAAACCACTTCTCAATTAAGAACTAGTTAAGTTATATAAGTCAACTTCGTCCCCGGTAAAACGAACTGTGTCCATAACATCCGAAGGGAGAGCATCCAGCATACGCCTCACTTGAGAGAAAAGAAATACAAAAGCACAGTTTACTTACTAAAGCAGCCGCTCCAGTCCTCCTTGGAAACCCTGAGGAGTCTTCTCTTTTCTTTCCTCCCAGTCAAATAAAGAACTGTCTTTCCATTCCACACAGGCCCCGAATAAACTGCAAGAAAGGACAGCACATGCACAGCAGCCCGTCGGGCTTTGGCTTGGGTAGGGTGCTTCGAGCGCTGCTTGTTTCGAAAGTGGGACCTTCTTTTCCGGAGGGAGGGGGCAACGACCGAAGAAAACAAGGGCGCTCCGAGAGCTGGCTTGGGTCGTGCAAATTATTCTGAAGGCAAAGTACCTGCGCTCTCCCCGCCGAGGCTGCCTGTCAGCGGCGCGCGAGGGGAGGAGGCGGCGGAGGAGGAGCAGCGGGAGGGCTCCGGCTGGGAGGGGACCGCCGGGTGGGGGGAGGCCGCCGGGCGGCCGGCCGAGCTGCCGCCGAGACCGCGAGGAGGCGAGCCGCTGTCAGGGCGAGGCGCTGCCCCACGCGCTCGGGCCGCCGGGTGCGGGTGCGGGTGCGGGTGCGGGCGCGGATGCGAGCGCGGGCGCGGCGGGGCGGGGAGCGGAGGCGCCGAGCATCTCCCGGCCGCTCCCGCACTCGCTCTCTGGCTCCCGCTCCCTCTTCCTCCCGCTCGCACACACAGGCACACACCCCACGTCTCCAGTAGCAGCCGCTCGGCCGCACGCACTCACCTGCATTTCCTTAACGAGCCACTTGATGGCTGCCAGCGGCGCAGGCCCGGCTCTGACGGGCGGGAGCCGGGGCGGGGAGGACGTGGCGCGGGATGTTCCGAGCGCCGGCTGCCGTGCGGGCGGGCGAGCCGGGGCGGGAGGAGGGGGACACTGGGAGGCGACCCCGAGCTGCC
Organism: Mustela nigripes; assembly: GCF_022355385.1. Lineage (NCBI taxonomy): Eukaryota > Metazoa > Chordata > Mammalia > Carnivora > Mustelidae > Mustela > Mustela nigripes. Next base: position 57,432,160 of record NC_081565.1, on the reverse strand, counting down.
CGGGCGCGGCCGAGCTGACCCCGCGACCCAGAGGCCGTGGCATGCCCCCGGGGCTCCGGGAGAAAGCCGTGCGCGCGGGGAGAGGAGGCTCTTCCCGACCACTAAAGCCACAGAGGACTGGTCCAGGTGTAGATCCCGGTGGCGCTTCTTCAGGTGTTTGCGTGCTTTTGGTTATTTCGGTGTGTGTGTTTGGTTGGTTAGTTGCTTTTTCGGAGGGACGCCGGAGGCAAGCGTTAGGGGTGGCAGGGTTAAAAATGCAGGGGCGGGGGGCAGACTTTTAGTTCGCAACACATTCGTTGCTTGTGAAGAGCCCACTTGGGTGAGGACTAGGAGAGAGGAGCAGAGGCTGCGGAGTGCGGAGTGCCCTGCGTCCTGGATCCTGGATGGAGTTTTCAGTTGGGGTGCTCGGTAGCGTAGCTGGGCTTGAGGTCCAGGTAGGGCTCTGTCAAGGAAGTAGTTGAGAAGGGGAGAACCTGTGAAAGAGTTGCTAGAAAGTAGCCTCGCTTCTGAGGCGAGGACCTGGACTGCATGCGGAGGGGGTGGGGGGGAGGTATTTATCTACTAACTGCTTAGGAGAATGACCAATGCCTCTGAGGTGATGTATCACAGACTGTAAACAAGCAAAGAGTAACTTAAATCCCCCGGAGCAAAGCTAGAAAAGAGGATTGGAGCTAGGGAAGAGCAGGGTGGAAGAAATGTAACAGAAAGCTTCTATCATTTTACCGTCATTTGTGTTTGATCAAAGGATATAGCTGTAGCAACCTCTGTTGCTAAAGAAAGAACAATGTCACCACTTGGTGCTAAAAAACAAAACAAACAAACAAACAAATCGCCAAAATAATTATCCTGCTTGTAATAATGCAACAGAAAACCTTCCAGGTACCCTCTGGTCAAAGGTGCCCTAAGCACTGTGGAAGAAAATGAAAAGCACTGAGCCATCTACTTTCCTTATATGTCCATGATCTAATAGCAGAAATGTCACTTTCTCCCAAAGAGAAATAAAGCTTAATCAATACGTGAGACATTTTCCCCAGGGTCCTTTCACCTCTTTTCTTTTCATGCCTGCTTCATTGCCTGCCATGTCCCTTTGCTCTTCAGGAGTGACCCTTCTTCTGAACCCATCTCCTGCAAGGCTGCCTGCTCCACCCACTTAAACCCACTGAGCTCACTCATCCAGGAAGGTTCACAGTCACTATCACTTAAAGCTGTTCTTGGAAATGATAGGATACAAACCAAAAGATTTCTTCGTGTGTGCAAGTGTGTGTGCCTGTGTATGTCTATCTTTATAATTATGCAAAGCACCTGCCCCCTTATGGTGTCTTCTGTGCAAGATGATGACTAACTCATTCTCTCTCCTAGCCTCTCTTCTCTCTCCTTCCCTCCCTCCCTCCCCTTCTGCACAAATACACACCACTCCCTCCTGTCTCAGTTCCTTCCTGTCAGTGTTCAATAATGGTTTTACATGAACTTTCTGTTTGAAAGCCTCTGACTACCAAGAGCGAGTTGGAGCAGGTTTGTAGGAGGGATGCCAGAACTCAACGCTGCTGCTGTGTTTCCTGTCATCACTCACTCATTGCATACACTACTGTACTTAATGCCAAGTGGCACCAGAAATGATTTCCTCTTTTGCTATTCGTAATCATATATTTACCCTCCCCCAGAAACACATATAATTAATAATAAAAGAAATAATGCATCTCGATACCGTGGGAAGAGCAGATGGATGCTGATGTGGTGGTGTTAGTCACCTTTTCTGTTGTTGTTGCTGCAAAGACAATGTGACCACGTCTCCCTTTCTCCTGCTCCTGGTGGGTTAAGCAAAGCATTTGGCCCTTTTACTGTGTTCTCTTTTCCATCTTTCCCTTGACAATAGTTTGTGTATTTTAAATAAAGATTTCATTCTCCCAACCCGCCGGAAGCTTTTAACAAGATGCAGCTGAGCATGTCGATATCTTCTATCTTTTTACTGCTATATGGGGGTGTTCAGCAACTTGAAACTCATCTCAACTTCAGCTCAACGGTGGCATCTCACAGAGACAGTGCTCCCTGGAGCTGATTTACTCTTGCTTCTATACAAGTATACTTTGGTGCCCTCTAGAAGAACACAAGGAAGAGTAAAGGTTATATTCAACCCCCTTCCTCCAGCATCACTCCGTATTCAATACGGAGTAGCTTTTTATAGAAATTTTTAGAGTTGGACTGACTTATCTTTCCTGGGGATGACCACACCAAGCTACAACAGTTAAATTTTTTTTTCATTATTTAACTACCTATCCACCTCCTGTAATATTATGTTTTACTTTTCCTTCTTAAATGAAAAGACAGCTTTAAATGTCACCTTTATCACAGTATATTTATTTTTAAAAGGCAGCACTACTTGTTTTAAGTGGTCATTGTAAGTGTTTAAAACAACCATGAAAAACAACAACAACAAAAACACGATAATTGTGAAATAGAAATTAAAAAGGGAAAGTGGGACAGGGCAAGGAAGCATGGTCCTGGATATATACAGCCATCTCAGATTAGTCCCTTTGAGGTTCCCTTTATTTTACCACCTTACTTCATTTACTAAAACTTTAGTTACCCTTGTTATATTTAAGCTTAGAATTGATTTTAACAATCTGTATAATTTACTTTTTTTTTTCCTTTTGAGGGAATCAAATACTTTCCGTCTTGTCCCAGTTGAATTAGGCTTAACAGGGTATCAGTAGCAACTCCACAGCAATAACTCCCTATTCTAATATGCCCTTTAAACATATTAACATCATGGGAAACCGTCCTAATTATACAGTACTCCATAATGTGGTTTGAAAAGAAGGAAGAAAAAAATGGAAAACATGGTAACAAGGGAGCTAGGAGGAGTAAGTAACCTGTTACAAGTGAGACAATGATTAAAAGAGGTATCCCATGACCACCAGGCTGGTGAGTTTGATGTATCAGTAGTAATCTCTCTCACTTTGCCACCTGTGAGGGGTTTTTTGTTTTGTTTTGTTTTCTTCATTTCTCAGCAAAAATGGTGTGCACTTAACTTGTTTTTTTTTCTTTTTTCCATCTTTTCCTCTAAAGTTATAATGATTGGCAGAAAATGCAAGTAGAAACAATTTCATATTGATATTAAAGTGAGAAATCATGCACATAATGAGTTCAACTGCTCATACTTATTTCATATGAAACAAGGAAAATCCTTGACTCTTCAGCTTTTATTTTGGTCAATGAAGGCAGAGGTCTAATTGACTTAATGAGTCTAATTTATGTACATTTTTGTAGATGCTTTGCTTCCAGGAAAGCTGCTTAGGAACCTTACAATATAATGAAAAATATGACCTGATTATACCCAGTTTAGGGAGTCTTAATGAGTGGAGCTATATTTTGATAATTCTGGATTCAAGGTTTCAGGGTTATTCCACTGAAATCACCATATGGTTAATGCTAACTTACACAAATCTCAATGCTTTGGAAATATGGATTTCGATATGATATAATATCATGATACACTTATTTTTTTAATTTATTGTACTAATCATTTTCTATTCCTAACCCCTCCTCAAACCCCAAATCCATCATTTGTCCTTTTTTGTGCTCCAGGAAGTAGCCTCTAGGAATTGCATCCACCGGGTTTTGTCCTTTGCCTTCTGTTGGAGTACAGTCAATGAGAGGCACTGGCAGGGGGCAGTAGGAGAGAGAATTCTTGCCCCAGTTGCTCTGTAACTTAGCACTGAGGTATTTTCTGGGAGTGCCTGCATTGCTCCAGGAATACACCCTTCCATAGTTCCAGCTCCTGTTTACTACATCTTATTTCTTGCCCCTTCAGCTTTCTACTGTGGCTATAGGATAGATGCTCTAAAATATCTCTTGTCACTTCCCTTAATCCAATCACTCCTCCAGAAAGTAGCTCTTATCTAAATTCTCTCTAAAATCATTCCTGTTTGTGCCTTCTGTTTCCGCCAGGTATTCTGATTGAGACATTCTTGTTATTTAAAGTATTAAAAGATAACAAGAAATATTTTATTCAGTTGTTTCAAAGCTTAATGTACTGTTCGGTGTGTATGGAAGTGCCAAAACATTACCATTTGTTAAACTGAAACACACTGTAAGAGGGTATTTGATGGTGTAGCTGATCTGTATGGCTACATAATAATAGTGTATTAATATTTTCTACACAGATGTCATTTCTCTTTGTACTGAATGAGCCCAATGCATCAAACTGGTAAAACCATCTCATTTTTTTGTTAAACATATATTCCAATATTCTGTAGTGTCTGATTGCAAAAAATAATAAGTAATAATAATATTAATAATACATGTTTTGAAGTCCAGTATTTATTATTCTATAAAGCACATCATAGTTTGTAAGGTACTGTAATTTTCATACATTTTTTAAAAGATATTTATTTATTTATTTATTTATTTATTTATTTCTCAGAGAGAGAGAGCACAAGCAGGAGGAATGGCAGGCAGAGGAAGAAGCAGGCTCCCTGCTGACAAGGATCCGGAAGTTGGACTTGATCTCAAGACTCTGGGATCATGACCTGAGCCAAAGACAGGTGTTTCATGGCTGAGCCACCCAGCTGTCCCAATTTTCATCTATTTTAACAAACTAAATGAGTAAGGAAGCCTGCATGGATCAATTCTTCCATTTATTAAAAGAAAAAGCCAATAATGATGATGTAAAGAAGTGATCTAAGTTATCAGCAAAACCCCAAAATAACTGTCCCATGCATATACTTTGGAAAGAGAACAGGCAAACATGAATATAAAGAAAGAAACCCACCAAGTTCTTCTAAGCCAGCATTTAAAAGAGATATATCATATAAATTAACAAATGTCAGAACATGTTCTTTAATCAAAGTAAAGTATAATTTGAGAGAATTTGTAATTTGTCCTATGAATTTTAGGTCTATTTTTGACCTAAAAAATAATAAAAATGTATCTAATGTAGGATTTTAGCTATACATCTCTATAGAATTAGGACATTATAAAGTTTGCTTCTCCTGAATCCTGAATAACTTTTTATTTTCTTCTATAAATTGAATGTAAGAGTGATCACAACCATACTGGTACACATGCATGCACGTGCATATGTATGTACTATTTTCTAGGTTTTTAAACAGCATTAACAATATATTCTGTGTAAATATTAGATTGAAGAAACCTAAGGTACCAAAAACAGGTTGATTAGCTGACCCAGGACCACAAAGCAGTGAAATATTGGAGCTGAGACTTGTACTCAGGCAATCTGCCTCCTGAGTTGCTATGTCCAACCAATATTCTATGTCATAAGAAACTTTTTTCCAACCTCAATGTACCTTTCTTTCTCAGGCTAAAGGCCTTCTGAGACAGTTAGCTAAAATTAAGAAATTTCTATTCAGTGAATGGAAAATATAGGTTGGGGATGGTACAAAAAGAATATTGTCCTGTCTTCTTTGAAAACTAATTTTCAATTTTTAAAGTGAGTTTTTAAACTTTAAATTTCTATTTGAATGACTTACATATTATTTATTTTCATATGAAAAATCATTTTATGTGCTTCACATATCTAATGGTACCATAGAATAATTGTATTATAAAAATAAAATTCATGATTTTTTTTTTAGATGCGTTATGTACAAGTTGTTCTATTATCACAGTTGGCCATTTGCTACTTTTCCTTTTTGTACATTTGTTTTTATCTATTCATGTTTATTTATTTCTCACCCTTACCTACAACCAGGAGGACAAAAGTAATATATAGCCAAGGAAGGTAATTCTATATATCACCTCTCTCTTATAATAAGGGGTCAACTCGGTGGAACCTTTTTAAGATTTCCCCCTGTTTTAGTGAAGGACAATACATTTTCCAGGTACTTATTCCTGACCTTTTGTTCATGTGTAATGATATTGTGGCAAGAAAAAATTATAGTAGCATTTATTTTTATCACAGGTTTTATGTATATTTTCAACATTTAAAATTATAGATTTTTAAAATAGAAGCAAAAGGAAGAAATGTGACAATTGTATCATATGGAACTCTGCTTTCCAGCATTTCTGTATCTTATGGCTGATAAACAAATGAGAAAGTTATCTCCTTTTTATGGAAGAATATCTAAAGTAAATAAAAACAAGTCCATATAGGTTTTAGAATTAATTTTCCCCTGTAATTATCAAGATGAATTGGCCCAGAAATTTACCTTCTTCTCCATTTTACTCTCCTAAACCCAGTCTGTATGAAATGTTCATTTTTATATGAATAATGAGTGATAGAAGTCCTGTTAATTTTAGGGGACTTTACTTCTCATTGTAATTTAAAGAATAATTTTAATGTAAAAACATTTATCTATACACATATGTGTGTATGTGTATATTACTTAAATTTAGTTTTTTGTTATTTAAAATTCAAAGTGTGTGTTTGATCTCATACACCCTCATGTCATTACACTTTATGAAAAAAAAAGTATTTTCACATTGAATTTTTAAGCAAAATTTAAATGACCCATTGAACAATTACTGCTATATTCAAAAGGGAAAAGAATCAGACTTTTTCAGGAAGTCTTCTAGAAAGGGTGATAAAATGATGTGCCTAGTGAGGAGTCACCTTTTCAAGTTTGCTTCACTGTTCCTACTATTAATCAGAATTCTCATCAGTTTCATCTGAGCTATAAAAACATGAACATAATAGAGATCTAGATCATGAATATGAATGCAATGGGGAAAGGATTTATTAAAGCTAACATGCTTCCCACTAAAATCACTTTGTGCCACCAGGCCTCTCTCAGACACACATACACACAGGCCCATGTGCACCCCCACTCAGAGCACAAGAGGTAATGTTTCCTTTGCTCAATTTCTGTTTTCATCCTGCCCTCCAAGGCTCTTGCTGCTCTGTTTCTCAGACTTGTGTTATGCAGAAACTGGAGAAATGGAAGAAATCTGGAGATAAAAAGACTCAGACCAGGGATTTGGGGAAACATTGAGTGGAAAGATAAGATTTAAGGCAGTTATAAAATAAGAATCTATCAAGCAATTACAAACTGTGGAAAAGTTGAAAAGAAGAGAAAAACACCACATTCTGTGTAAGTGTCATGTCACTGAGGGATATGAATCAGGAACTCTGAATAATACTTTTGAAGGGTTAGTTTTAAAGACTAGATTGCATTTTTATTATTTTTATAGACATTTAATTTTTTGGGGCATTTTAAACTTTTACACCACAACATAAGAAGACTAGATTTTTTTGTGTTTTAACACACATATATACCCATATAGATAAATGAATCATCACCCCAATATAGGTGACATAGTGTATAAATTGATTTTAAAATCTTAAGTTATTTTTAAAAGGTACCAGCATGATTTTAGTATGGATAGGATAAATGTATTTTTCTATATTAAGTGTGTTGTTTTTCTAAATGTTTCTCGACAAAGATGCATTAATTAAAGTTTTAATCAAATATTATTTAAGTCTTTAGTGACCACTATAATACATGTTCTCAAAGACAATGTTTATACATTATGAATATTAATAAAATATTACCTAGTAAATAATAAAATGTTTGCTTTAATATTGATTTCTTTGGAAAAAACATCTATAAATATTTTTCTCACTTTGATTCTTAAACAGAAATGTAAAAATAGTTATTGAAAGCCACATTATTGGGGCACCTGGGTGGCTCAGTTGGTTGAAGTGGCTGCCTTCAGCTCAGGTCATGATCCCAGGGTCTTGGGATTGAATCCCGCATTGGGCTCTCCCAACTCAGTGAAGAGCTTACTTCTCCCTCTCGCTCTGCTTATTTCTTTGTCTCCTTGTGCTCTCGCTGTATCTCTCTGTCAAATAAATAAATAAAATCTTAAAAAAAAAAAGAATGCCACATTACTTTTGAAGAGTTAAATCAATGCTTCTTAATTTTATTTCCAAAGTCTCTCACCCCAATCTCCACTTAGTAAGTCTTGTGTAAGCCCATGATACACAAAGATCTAAGGCATACTTATCCAGACAAAAGAGGTATCACCACATTCTCTGTAGATTTTTTGTCCTGGAGTTCCAGGATAAAATTGTGCCTATAATAGGTGGCAGCTAGATAGAACTCAAAGCAAAATAGGCCCACCATATAGTTCGTTTGAACACAACTTACATGTATTCTGGCCATAGTGGAAAGAAGGGTACTAAATTTTAATGGATTTAGTCAAACACATATTTTGAGAACTTAATTAATGCAAAGTAAATAGTGTTCATTGTGTCTGGGGATGGCTAACTAATACCTATAAACTAACTTCTACTTCTGAAGTCTGGGGCCATATGATTAAGATAAAAAAAAAAAAGGTTAACATGAAAAATTTAATCAAGTTTGCATGTTGCAACCAACATTGTAATGCAGAATATTCAAAGAAATCTACATTCCAGTAAGATGTCTAACACCTCAGCTTGCCAAAACTCCGAACTAAAATTATTGGTGCAATATATGATTAAAGAAAAACCTTCAAAACCTCTGAAAACTTCATAAGTTTGGTCTCAATGACCAAACATTAAAAGAAATTCATAGGTTCTGAACTGTGTTGATAGAATTACAAAGAAGATGATTTTAACTAATTAGCTTATTTCAACATTGATCCTTCAAAGGATAGCATAGTGCCAAAGAAAATAAGCAGGGGGTAATCTGGAAGAAACTGCCAAAATCCTCAGATTTCTGTGGTAGGGATGAGCTCTCAGGCAATATAGGAAGTGGAAAATGGCATGCTACTATGGAGAAGCAGCACCGCTAGATGTTAAGACAGGGAGCTAGTTTCCTCCTGTTTGCAGCAGGTGGCAGTAACGGGTAACGTGTAGTAAAAGCAAAGAAAATTTGTGGGCTCAAACATGAAAGTGCTCTTTTAAAGATGAGTGTGAATAAGATTTTGCAAAATAATGAGAGAAATGCAGAAAAGGTTATTGCTTAAAACAATTTTTTAAAAAAATAAACAGAAAATAGAAACAAATTTTAGGAACGCCTGCAAAATGCTATGTAAAATTAAGAAGATATGATACTTTGGAAACCACAATAAAAACAGAAAGATGAAAGCAGGTAAAAAACTACAGTATAAAATTAAAAATTTAGCTTTCTGATGAGGAGAAAGACACAGAGAAATAGGTAAAGATAATTTCAAAAAGCTACCCAAAACAATGGTAAAAAGCTAACCAAAAAGTCAATAACAATATCCAAACGAGAAAGCAAAATGCAGCAGAAACAGCAGAATTCATACTGTGGAAAATTGCAGTTGAATACTCAGGTTTCTATTTAGTGGCATATTTTTCTCAAAAGAATTAAAGACAAACATGTTTCCTTTATAATGTTAATTAAAATGAGAGAGCTGGAAGTGTGTGTTTGCACTTACACAAAAACATATGTAGATACTACATATATATCCTATAGCTCTGGGTATGTGTATCCTTCTATTCTAATATTGTATTTACATGTGCAAACAAAACGCAATATGCACTGCAATACCTAGAATTCCTTTAGAATTTTATGTGTGTATTTTCTAAAATTAAATGATTTATTTTCATTACAAGAAATGTGTTTGAAATATATATAATTCTAAAATTTCTTTGAAATATATTCTGAAAGTAGGCAACTGCTTTTTCTTTTGTAAATGTTCCCATGGCCTCCTAGAATCTATACAGAATTTATAAAAGAAACTAAATCAAAGTAATTACAATATGCAGATTTTTATAGTACTTTAACTGGAACTTTATAATACCTTCCCCATTTTTCATCATACCTTATTTCCTGCTGTATATATTAAATAGGAAAGGATGGTAAAACCAATGTTTCACCTTGTTTGAAAAGCTTTGCAAATTAAATTTTGACGTAAGTCTTTGCATATATTCTAAGTATCTCCAGATCTTCCTGCTGTAATTAAATTTATAAAGATTCACTTCGCACATTATGTCTCTCTTGACAAAAATTGTTTCCACTTGTAAATGGAACAAAATGATAACTGAATAGTGCCAGAAATAAAATAGTTCAAGAAAGTTCAAGTATGTGGTCTTTGAAAGTTTTGCACAGACATACTGTTTTTCTCAGTTAAGTGATTCAGAATTGTGCTCCAGAAATAACCTTAAAAAAATTAAAAGGTACCTTTATATCAAATTGAATGGACCCCTGAAATCAAACTGAAAAGATTTTTAAGTAGAAAAGAAATAGCTTATATTGTGAGTGCATAAGTGGTTGACCATCTTAAAGTATATTTGTTTTTGTTTTAACATTTTAATATTTAATAGTCTTAAATCTTACATGGAAGTACATATCTGTACCTTTTGGATTTTGCATTATGGACATTTCATTATGAAAAACCATGGTATAATTATATGAATCACTCTATACTTCCTCAATGAAAATCCATGATTTTTTAAGCACAAAATCAGAATCATACAGCCCCTAGCAAAACACTGAATGCATAAGGGTTAAATTATTTCCTTATATCAACTTGTTGATATTTTTTTCAAATTTAATTCTGATGAACTATAATCAATAACATTCAAAATACAAAAATAGGTTTTATTCAGACATTCCCTAAACAAAACCAGGGTAAATGAAAATAACAAATTGGATTTACTTCAAATTTTAGTTTTCTAAGTCATTATAAGATAGTTTGAATCAGTGTTCTAAACATGCAACAGTTAATTTGAAAATCATAATATTTTGAAACACAGAGCGAGGGGGACAAGAGGAGAGAGGCCTATTTCTCCTTGTAGTTAGTCTCTATAATACTATTTTATACCATTTTTTACTTAAATGGAAATCTTAGAAGGAGAGGTAATGCTGCAATAAAGAATGTTTGTGGGTTATTTATTCCCCTTTTGGACTTTCAGTGGACTTTTTAAGCCCTTTTTCTGAGATGATGATTCTTCATGGTAGAGTATTCCCAAGATAAGGAGCTGACTTTTCCTATTACAAGTACCAAATTCAGAGGTGGTTTTAGTGGCTTGAACATTTATCCAAGAGTAACAAGAGAAAAACCGCCAATGTGTATCATCATATAGATCACAGAAGAGTCATCAGACTCAAGTGGCTTGCAGTCATCATCATCAGCTCTCTGAAAATACAGTTTCACAAATTTTGCTTGTTATTAATAAGGCTTTCTGTCCTTCTGCCTGATCTTACTTCCCCACATCATGTTGTTTACATATAAAGAGCAAACACTAAAAAGTTAAAATAGTGAAGCAAATATTTTAAGACTGAATAAAGTCAACAAGCCTTATCATCTGGCAAGCCTGAGTTTTCTCTCCACATTCTGACATGAGTCAGCAGAAGGTTAGAGAGTAAGATTCACTTTTCTGGAGAAAATGATTAGCAACTTTAGTAAGAGAAAATGACTTTCCTTGAAAACAGCTATGGAAGACAATGCAGGTGAGAACTCTGTGTATGGATTCAAGAGTCAAAATGCCTAGATTCAAATCCCTTTTTTTCTAGTGTCTCTCTGAGTAAATACTTTGATTTATCTGAGCAATATATTCTCATCATTTCCTTTTATATAAACTTTCCTTCTCTGTAAAATGAAGATAATAATAAATTTCCTTTAGCCTCCTTCCCTCTAAAATGTTAATAATCATAGTATCTCCCTCACAGAACTGTTGTGAGAAATAAGGATGAATTACACTGCTTGACTTCCCTTGCTAGACATTTTATCCTTTATTGCTTCTCTTGTTTAAGTTTTCAAAGTAGTTAAATTTGCAGGTGCCTGCCAAAACCACACTCCCGCTTTGACATTTCTCCTTACCAAAAGCTCCCACTAATGGGGCTCTATATTCATGACCTTCTGGGTGACCATAGCTGATTATACCAGGAGGGAAAGCTGATCCACGGGAAAACAGAACATCCTTTGATTTCCTACATTCTATCTTCCAAGGATTTCAATAAGGAAATTTAGAAAACGCAGTCTAAATGGGATGTATTGGGGAACTCTGAAGTCATGTATGTTTGGGCAGTCACACCTATTCGGCTGTGAATTAACAGAAGGAATTGGCTAAAAAAGGGGAAGAGGAAAAGAGAGGATTGGAGATTGGGAGAGAAAGGAGGCTATGGAGTCATTAAGAGCTATGTCAGCTTTTAAATTTCCTTCTCTACCTCCAATTAACAAAACCCTAGGGACTGGCTAAAATTTTGTCTTCTCTACTTTAATTCAAATAAAGGTATACTCACCCTAATAAACTTGAAATGTGATGAGTAATTTCTGTTTCTTCCCTGTTTCATCCCTGCCTCAGACAGATGTTTTTATATTGCAAAGCTGTAAGTATAAAGTTCTGTTAAAAACAAACAAACAAACAAAACAAAACAAAACAAAAACCCAAAACAGATTAAGTAATAAATGCAAGCAAACTGTGGGGGAGGGGAGGAGAGAGTTGATCCCAGGCAATGCCAAGCATCTCTGTGCTGAAAGTAAACTTAGAAGAATTAATTTCTCTCATATCAGCAATAGATATTTGGATAGAAGCCCATCAAGAAGAGTCACTCTGAAACAAAAAGGGATACAATTTTGCAAAGAGAGATAGAAGTGTTTACAAAGGTCAGCTCAAGAGAAGTAATCTACAAGGGTATGTTTCAGGAGTAGTTGACAAGATGATATCAGTTTACTCAGAGATTTGGGGAAAAAAAGTCTAGGTGGGAGAAATAATGATGATGACAATAGCTGAATATTAGTGATAAAAAGTAACATTATAGGGAGGCTGCAAAACGTAATATAAAGAGCTCTGAGGCTTAGTTTTGATAGATTTGCAGTAGAATCCCAATTCTGCCTTAGACAAAAATTTCATCCTTTACACTCAACCTTATTTTAAAACTGGAAAAGCAAGGCTTGTCACTCCAGGTTGTAATGATGATTAAGAATAAAGACACTGTCAGTGGCGCCTGGATGGTTCATCTGACTCTTACTTTTGGCTCAGATCCATGTTCCACAGGGAGTCTGCTGGAGATTCTCTCCCTCTCCCTCTGTGACTACCCCCCCCCACCGCCACCCAACTTGCTGTCTCTCTCTCTCTCTCAAAATTAATAAATATCTGAAAAAAACAAAACAAAACAATGAGGACATTGTCATCCAACAGACCTCTGTTGTTATGCTGATTCATCACAAAGGCTCAAAAAGTGTGGTTTTAGTAGTTTTTGTTTGTTTTTGATTCTTTTACTGGTTTTTATGGTTGCTTCCCAATCACAAGACTTATCAATGAAAGGAGTAATGGAAATCTAGCTTGAAAAAACTTTAAAACTTTAAAAAACAGGAAGATTTTACCCTCATCATTTATTTGAATTCATTATTAAATTGTTTACAGTTTAACCACATATCAACTTACTATTGTTAATAGCACATGAGATGTTGAGGAACAGCAGACCTTGGTAATGGTTACTTGTTTATGTTTTGTCTACCCTCCATGTCACTTAAAGCATAGCACCTATCATTGTCCAAGTGTCTGAAAAATTGTCGTGTCCTCTCTTCATTTTGTTACAAGGGATTCTTAGGCTTACAATTTAAAAAATCTTAAATTCTTAATGAATTCATAAGAAATTTTACAACTTTTATATGGTCAACAAAGATGATCATCTTGGGCAAGTCACTTACTCTTCCTGAACATCAGTTTCCTCATCTATAGGGTAGGGTTAATAACAGGTAACACTTAGCATGTCACCAGGCTGTTGTGAGGACAAATACCAGTCTCACTGGCAAAATCTTGGAAAACATATATAAGCTATATGACTTCTATCATGACAGCAAAAAACATAGCTCAAAATGGTAAGCTTTTTTTTTTTTAAGTCTGTATAATTAAGCCTATTACATATGATTTCTCTAAATTTAGCCTTCTTTATTCACTATAAGACCCATAGCCTATAAGAAACAGGGGAGTAGAACATCATCATCTGCATTAAGGAAAGTTAAACCACAAATGAAAGCTTAATTATCAATGTGAGGTTATCAAATTACCCTGTCAGTAATTCATGATCAGCCAATTTGCATTTGGAATCCTTCCTTCTTTGAGAATAAGATACTTTAATTCCCTTCACACTGACAAAATATGTTGTAGTATATACTTCTAATTGTCTCTTCAATATCCATTCTCATTGTCTTTCTTATTAACTTCAGTTTGTGGGGCTGGGCTAATGTACTCAGATAAAATTGACCATCTTTATTTATTTTTTAAAAGATTTTATTTGTTTATTTGACACACAGAGAGAGATACAGAGAGAGAGGGAATACAAGCAAGGGTAGTGGGAGTGGGAAAAACAGGCTTCCCACTGAGCTGGAAGTCCAGTGCTGGGCTCAGTCCCAGGACTCTGGGGTCATGACCTGAGCTAGGGCAGAAGCTTAATGACTGAGCCACCTAGGAGCCCCAAATCTGTCATATTTATAACATTCTTTCAGCCAGGGAAGGCCATGGCAAACAATTTTGTCCCAACTGGACATGATCATTACATGGTGGGGCTTTGTTCCAATACTTATGGAAAGAACATTGGTGAAGAATGAATGAATATTTGTGTCACCCCAAAATTCATGTGTTTAAATCTAATCCCAGTGTGATGGTATTTGAAGATAGAGCCTTTGGGAGGTAATTAGGTCATGTAGGTGGAACCCTCATGAATGGAATGAATGTGCTCTTTTAAGAAGTCAGAGAGCTAGCTTACCTTTCTTTCTTTCTTTCTTTCTTTCTTTCTCTCTCTCTCTCTTTCTTTCTTTCTTTCTTTCTTTTTCTGTCATGTCAGAATATAACAAGAAGTTGGCAGGCCACAATCTGGAGGAGGGCTCTTATCAGTACCTGACTGTACTGATCGCCTGCTCTTGGGCTTCCAGCCTCTAGTACTGTGAGAAATCAACTTCTGTTGTTCATGAGCCACCCAGTGTAAGGTAATCTGTTATAGCAGACCAAACTGACAAAAATGCTCAAAATACATCACCATGCTCTTTGACCTTTTCAACTTCTACCTTCCTCTTACTGGGAACCCAGATGTGATGCCTTTGCATTGAAAGCCAAGATAAGAATTACAGAGAAAAAGGAAAAAAAAAATGAGATCAAGATGCCTGCTGTTATCACAGACATTTTCCACACCAGACACCTAAACTTCTTGTTTCTTTTCTTTCTTTCTTTCTTTCTTTTTTTTTTTTTTTTTTAAGATTTTATGTATTTATTTGACAGACAGAGAAACAGGCAGAGAGAGAGGAAGGGAAGCAGGCTCCCCGCTGAGCAGAGAGCCCTATGCGGGGCTTGATCTCAGGACCCTGGGATCATGACCTGAGCCAAAGGCAGAGGCTTTAACCCACTGAGCCACCAAGGCATCCCTAAACTTGTTTCATTTAAAACTAAGTCTTCTTCAATTTAGGGTACGTGGATAGGGTACTGTGGTACACTACAGCCAAAAGTGTACAGCACTAATACTGGAGTCATCTTCAATTTTTTAATACCAAAACATAGGTGCATTATCATGAAGTAGATCTCTATAATATAAATATGAGAAAGATTTAAAAAACTATAAAATATTTTAAGATACATGAAATTCAAGATGTTATTTTGAGCCTATATCAATGTAAAAATGGGCAAGAGGGATGAGAAAACCAAGCACAAAAGTGTGAGTAACTGAATATAGTTCACTCCATTTCAGTTTCAGTAATTCTTTTAATTCTCCCCCATAGAAAATAGCAATAGAAGCAAAAAGCTTTTCTATTGTTGACATAATATGCACATTTTATTACTTATGTAAATACACAAACACATATACACATACGCATGTGTAAGCATACATTTATAAATGTATGAACTATGTTAAAATTTAAGGAAGAAAATAGAGAAATAAAGAAATAGGCATAAGATTTTGAGAAAAAGGAACTATCTCAGTTACCAGTTTGATTCCACAAATGTTGTGCTTACTCATTAACTTTGGTTACTTGCTAAATTTATGTCAGAACAAGTCTGTCAATCTATGCTAAAAGACTAATAGGAAAATAAAAGTACTACAAAAATATTACTTTTGAAGGAAGATTAACTGATGTGTGTTCTTTCTAAAAAACATGGAAGCGATTACTGTTTAGTCCTGCTAAATTATATTCCTTGAATCAGCGCTTGATAATATTTTGAAGATGAAAAGGAATTTTAAAAGTATGCTTTTAATGAATTTTTTCCATTGTGAGAAAACGGAGTCTTGGAGCAATGATATAATTATCCAATGATGTTCACTCAAGTCAAATATTTTTTAAAAAGTTGAATTTGGGGTTAATATTCCCAGTTGTTAATAGGACTTGAATTGCCTTTTCCAACTTAAATTGATGAGCGCTGAGTACTGTATAGAATTATTGAGTCACTGTATTATACACCTGAAACTAATATAATGTTATGTTAACTATGCTGGAATTAAATGGACAAAAAATGTGTAGAAACAAAAAAATAGTTGTAACTATTAAAATTTGTACACAGAAATTTAAATTCTGCATTCTGGTATAGAGGTTTAATATAGAAACCCAAGAAAATAAGACATGTAGGCACATAGGAAAACTTCAGAATTCCTCATTCACCTAGGTAAAGAAAGAGGCAAATTATCTTGAATTGCCTTATAATTAATAAATCATTTCTTCTGTTTCCTCTCCCATGCTGTTAAAATAGAAATACACATTAATGAGTTTTTTGTGGTGTATTAAAATGATTATTTTAATATTATATGTATGTCTGTCAAATTATGATGAAAGAGTTATTTTACCATCACTCTTATCTTGGCATGTCTTGAATCCTTGAGATTAGTGAAATTTATGAAGTTCTTAAGTTCTTACTGATAAGACTCTTTCTTTGCCTTTTCCAGGATTTCCTGGGACACTGCAACTTCTTAACAGTTTCTTCTCAGTAACACATTCGAAACTACTAAAGAGAATTGAAAACTACAGTTTGGTTGGCAAAAACAAAAACAAAAACAAAACAAAACAAAACAAAAACAACTAAAAAAACCCCACCACAACAGCAATCCACAAAACAAACAAACAAACAAACAAACAAACACGCTAATGATGGTTTCTTATGGGAATATCATGCAAAACATCATCATCTTGCCTAAACATTTTTTTTTCTTCTCGATTGTACATTAGCCAAAAAAGCAAGTAACCATACAGTTCTCAATCTATTTTTCTGAGAGAATAAGAGTTGTGTTATTCTCCCTTACCCTACTGATCATGCTAACTCTTTATCTGCTGAGAGACTGTAATTTCTAATATAAAAACATAGCTAAGGATACATGCAGTAGATGGCTAGAAAAGAAATAATTGGTTCAAAGTAAGCATCATGGTGAAGGGTAAACATAGGAACAGTACATGACTGGAGAGAGGTTAGGAGACATGAAGAACATTGGTTCTTCCTGCGTTGGACAAACATGCTATCTAGCAGAGACAAAATGAACTAGACAATCAGAGTCATCACTCTATGAGAGTGGTTCAAATCCTGGGTATGAGAGTGGTTCGTATCCTGGGTTCCATGATGAGTTTAAAGAATTGCGAAGAATGCCTTGAAATTATATGTAAGTTTGTGGATTTGCACTTATCTGTGTAACACAGGACTATGACTGAAAGGAAGAGAAATACAACTCAAAATTGTTTATGAAAGGGGGAGGTGTATTGACTCATTAACAAGGCACATGAAAGGACGTAGGAGAAATTGCCACTGAAACAATTAGACCAGGAACTTGGATGCCATTCAAGTATCTGTCCCTGTTACTCCCATTCTCAGCCCAATCCCAGCCTTTTTCTTTTCATATTGATTTCATGATATCCCACATAAGCCAGGGCAAGTTGTGAAACATTGAGAGCCAGATTCAGGATCCATTCACACATTAAATGCCTACGAACTAGAAAAGAGATTCCTCCACAATTTCCAATTACAAAATGCTGTCAGAGTACTCTTGTTGGTAAAGTTTGGGTAAAAAATGATCCATCTTTCACTTGTTCTATCCAAATAAATCAATTTTTATTGTCTCAGTTCAAATCATAAACATAGCCAATTGATCATGGTGGTAGGATCTATAATTGGCTTAGTTAATTAGGAGCAAATGACTTGAAGAAGTATTTTTCCATGATAAAGGAGGGGCTATGTGGATTCTACAGTAATCTTTTAAAATGTTTTAATTGGTCAGTCAGGCACAAGCAGACACACACACTAACATATAACTAAAGATGGTAATAAAGTTATTGCTAAAATTTTTGGTTATAGTATTTGTGTTCATCTTTTTAAACTTTAGCCACATCATTAACTCCTTACTGAACAAAAAGGAATTTCTCATTCTCACAGTGACCTATAGATACAGAATTTCTAAAACTTTTAAACCATGGAGAGAGAAAATACAAATCAGAACAAAATACACATATTTCCTTCTAAAAGATGAATGAATATTCTGTAAGTGATATTTGGGATCCATTTAACATATTTTTAATTGAAATTTTTAGATTTTGAACACTTTTTTTTTAAGATTTTATTTATTTATTTGACAGATAGAGATCACAAACAGGCAGAGAGAGAGGAAGAAGCAGGCTCCCTGCTGAGCAGAGGGCTTGATGCAGGGCTGATCCCAGGTTCTGGGATCATGACCTAAGCCGAAGGCAGAGGCTTTAACCCACTGAGCCACCCAGGCACCCCAAGAACACATTTTTTTATTTGGCTTTTTACTTAACTGCATGCTTTTAAAATGTAATGTGGTATTATATGATTTGGAATATTACTGATTTTACTCTTTTTTTTTTTTTCATTTCAAAAATAAGAAACAATTTGTGCTCTTTATTAACTACAAACTGGAGATGTCTGTATGACTCAGTCAGTTAAACATCTGTCTTCGGCTCAGGTCATGATCCTAAAGTCCTAGGATAGAGTCCTACATCAGGCTCCTTGCTCAGCAGGGAGCCTGCTTCTCCCTCTGTTTGCTGCTCCCCCAGCTTGTGCTCTCTCTCGCTCTCTCAAATAAATAAATAAATAAATAGATAGATAAATAAATAAATATCTTTTTAAAAAATTCAAGGTGAATACAGAACTTTATTTACTAAGTAGTGAAAGTCCCTACCTTTTAGCCTCTTCTCATCTCCAGGAGTGCATCACTGTTAACAGTTTGTAGGCTATCTATTCAGATATTTTTCTGCATACATGCATGTACACTCATACTCATTTTAAGTCTTATTTTTACTAAAATACTATATTAATATTTTTCTGCCACTTGCTTTTTTCAGTCAATAAAAGTCAAAAATTCCTTCCTTCTCAGTAATGTATATTTGTCTAATTATTATAACTGTATAATATTCCACAATATCAATGGATGCTATCAAATATTGAGTACATACTATATGCTGCTTCATATTCTGAAACCTTTAAATCTCATATCGAAATCTTCACAAATCGAAATAATCTGTGAATTGGAAACTATAGCTCTATTGTTGGTGAGAAACTGAGACAAAGAAAGTAAAAATTACCCGATTGACTTAACCATTCTTTTAGTGGTGGACATTTAGAATACCTCAAATATTTTCATTGGTGTAAATAATTTTGCACTGGAAAACTGAAGTGGAATTGTTCAGTAAAATAAATCGCACATTTAAGTTTTAGAATTATGGCCCAGTTGTCCTTCAAAGTTGCTTACTGCCGTATATAATACTGACAAATTTAAATATTTTAAGGTTTTTTTTCCAATCTGTTGGGTGAAAATTTGTATTTAACTGTCACTTGACGTTATCTTTCTTTGAAGAAAAAAAGTTAAGTGTATCTTCACAGACTTGATGATATAAGTATATTATTTACATATAGGTCCACTCACATCACAGCCATTTCTATTGAGTTACTTTATTCCTTTTCTTTATTTAAGATTTTTTAAAAATTTTATTTTATTTATTTGTCAGAGAGAGATCACAAGTAGGCAGAGAGGTAGGCAGAGAGAGAGAGAGAGGGGAAGCAGGCTCCCTGCTGAGCAGAGAACCCGATGTGGGGCTTGAACCCATGACCCTGGGATCATGACCTGAGGCCAACGTAGAGGCTTAACCCACTGAGCCACCCAAGTGTCCCAACGGTTACTATATATATTCTTAACAATTTATTTTATTTTATTTTATTTTTTTCCCCTGTCTTTCTGGATGGAGATACTAATATGCTACTCAGCTCTCCCTCTGTGGGGAGCAGTATCGATTCATGGTCCTCAGTGCTGCCCCTCTGGATCAGCTGCCAGGTTCACTCACCTAAGACCCTTCCCAACTGACATAGAGCTGCTTCCAGCCAGTGACAGCAGGGCAGGCATGAGGGAGGCACATTGCCATGAGAATAGGTGGCTTCTGCGTGCGACTTTGGCTTGAAGAGAACAGTAGAAAGTATCTTGTAGCTTTGAAACTTGGGAGTTCAAGACTCTTCCTACCCAAACGTCTTTCTTAGCTCTCTCCACAGTGTCTTCTGATTCCAGATCTGAAGCCCCCATCCCAGATTCTGACTTGGGGTTTTCTTCTAGATGGATCTGGATTAATGCACTCTTCAACTCTGTTTGAGACTCTTTTACGATACAGAGGCTTTGTAGTTGCTTTGTCTTTTTGCTTTTGGTTTTTAATAAATTTATGTATATTACTGTTGTTTCTAAGTTTCTTTCATTTCTTAGAAAGATTTTCAACTTCTATATTAGAAAAACAAAATTTCTTTACGTTTCCTTCCAGTACTTCTATGCTTTTAAAATTTTTTTAGTCTCTCTAATTCAACTAAAAATTTTTAATGGTGTGGGGTAAAGATATAATATTAGTTTCCAGAAATATTGTTAGTTGTCACAATAATATTTGTAGAATAATCTCTCTGTTTCCTGTCACCTTTAATCAGAAAATTTCCACAGAAATATATATCTATTTCTTGATGTTTTAATAGGTTCCACTTAACTATTTATAAATATTTGCGTAGCTTTGAAGTAGTTTGGTTATCTGGTGTAACATATTTTCTTCATTTTCAAATAGTTGTCTGTTTTTTGGTCTGTTCTTTATTTTCGTATATTTATTTTACCAGCTGAACATGAAAATAATTTGGAGATATTATTAAAATCCAAAAGACTATGTCAACTAATTGAATGTACAGAAAATATGTATTTGAAATACTAGGTCCTCTTATTAAGGGACATAATTGGCCTCCCAATTGTTCCAGTATTCTTTGTGCCCTCCTGTGAAGTTTTGTAGCTTTTGGCATATAGCTTTTGTTGATTTCTTATTAAATTTATTCCCAGGTATTTTGTACACTTTGCTGTATTGCTTACGTTACTTTTATTTATTTTTTTTTAATTTTTGGTTACAAACTGTTAAACTATATTTTATATATCTTAGTGATGCTAGCTCATAAGGAGAAACAACAAACAGCATTATATTCAAAGGTGTATAAGCTATAAATAAACTCCTCAAATACAGACAAATATATTTGCTGGGCATATTTTCTATTCAAAAGCAGAAATAACATTATTTTTCAAAAATATAAAAAAAGAAAATTAACTGAAATTATTATTATGTTATGTTTAGAGGGCAGGGAGAGGTAGCCCACCATAGAGCTGGATATAACAACCCTGAGATCATGGACCTGAACCAAAATCGGAGAGGGAGATGAACCATGAGAGACTATGGACTCTGAAAAACAATCTGAGAGTTATGAAGTGACAGGGCTGGGAGGCTGGGGGACCCAGGTGGTGGGTATTATGGAGGTCACGTATCATATGGAGCACTGGGTGTGGTGCATAAACAATGAATTCTGTTACACTGAAAAGAAATTAAATAAATTTAAAAAAGAGAGACCAATGCTTAGTCAACTGAGCCACCCAGATGACCCTAACTAGAATTATTTTAAATTAACTTTGGCTGCTTGACTACTTGGATTTCTTTTCTAATCTTGTTTATATCTTTGGTGATCCAAAGATATAGTTAGTTCCTATATATTTGCCTTTCTTTTTGTTATCTTTAAAAAAATAAAAATTTTTATTTTCAGGGATTAAGACTAATTTTATATTCTTTTGTATCTTACCTTGATCCATCATCTAATTAACTTCTTTCTAAAAGGTAGAAGCAGCACTTTTGTGTGCTGTTGAAGATGGGATGACTATAAGCAAGCAAGAGCAAGATAAAATGCAAAATTCACGTCTTCCTATCAGCTCTTACATAAGGGATCTTTGACAGAACCCTAGGTTATTTTCAAGCAACTGAATATATTGTGAAACATTTTAAGGCACCTTTCCAAATTCTAGCCCTAATGCACTGCTTCTCTTATTATCAGGTGAAATATATCCATAACATGTTGATCACTTAAATTTTGGGCTTTGAAACACAGACCTGTGAAACATCATATCTCTGACACAATAACTGTTATTATTTAATAAAGGCACTTATTTATTTTTGTTTACAGAAACGAATCAAAGCAAAAATTTACTTGATTACTCATAAGTTGGAAATATTTGTTGTGAATGGTTAACAAAGTTGAAGAAGACTGTCATTTTACATTTAAATCTTCATTTTGTGCATTTTGCAAATAAATTTTGTGAAATAAGGCAGAATAACTAGTGAGTACCTTATCTTAAAATTTTGCTTAGCAGAAAGGTATGCAATATAAGAATACTGAAATAAATGATTCAGGTGTATCCATAAAGAACAAAATCTGATATTTGTCGAGTACTTCACAATCTGCAAACATGTATAAGAAGAACTTCACATTCGACAGCTTACCAGCTGGGTCTGCTTCTGCAGAGGTCACTTGCGGCTCAGTGGCAGTGAACCAGTCACTAAATTTCTATTACATGAACAGTGAGTCCTTGTGTTTCTCTCGCAGGGTTTTGAGAAGATTAAATAACAATGTGCAAATGAACATTCTTTTTATAAAATACTATGCAAATGTCAGTGATGATCATTCTACAAAAAGTCATAATACAAGCACTTTATTTTTAAATAATTTAAACTCTAAGCAAAAGCCACTGAAACAGCTGTGTTTGTTTCTCAGCTGTCACAACCTCACATTTATAAAATTAGATAAAATCAGAGAACTGTGGTTTACCACTGTTAGGTAGCTGTATCAGGTAGGAAAAAAACAACTTGTTCAGGAAGTATTTGGTCTGTCCCTGTCTCTATTCAAATAGTTCTTGGGTAATGGTGCATTTTATAGTAACAGACTAATGTATGCTTTAACGAGGTTCTGAAACTAGTTTCTTAGTTTGACTTTTCTTTCATTTACCTGATTCCATTTTTGTTTTGATTTCCTGTTCCCCTATCCATGGTTGTAAGACTGAATTTATTCCTTTCAGACTTCTTCCTCTTGGGATGAAAGAAAATAAGGCAATTAAAAATTTAGATTTCTATATACTCTTCAAATTTCATCTCCTTTTACATTTCTTCTTGAACACTGTACTTCAGCAATACTCACCTTTTCATACAATTCCTCTGGAATATCAAGGACACAATCACCTCTGAAAATTTATGCATCCTATATCCTTCTACCTTGGATGCTTATCCTCAGATATCTATCTGTCTGTTTCACTGTCTTCGGGTTTTTGTACAAGCATACCTATAGCAGTGAGGTCCACACGATTTGCAAACCCAGCTTGTGGCAGATCTCTTTCCTTTGCTTTATTGTTAATTGTTTCATTACTACCTACATATATTTTTACTTATTTGTTTGTTGTCTATTCTCCTTTAGAACAATAACTCTAACAGGGCATTTTCTTTTCTTTTCTTTTCTTTTCTTTTCCGTTCCCTATTTCCTAGTCTGCTCTGCTTGGCACACAATATGTATTCAACAAATATTAATTGAGTATTTCATACCATCTCAACAGGACCTTTCTTTCTTTAATTTTTTTTTAAATTCTAATTCCAGTATTGTTAACATACAGTGTTATATTAGTTTCACGTGTACAATATACTAATTCAACAGTTCCATACTTTACTCTGTGTTCATCACATAAGTGTACTCTTTAGTGTACTTTTTTTTTTATTATGTTCAGGTAGCCACTGTAGAGTACATCATTAGTGTTTGATGTTAACGTTCAAAGATTCATTAGTGACGTATAACACCCCATGCACATCTCAACACGTGTCTTCCTTAGTGTACTCTTTAATTCCCATCACTTACTTCATCCATTCCCCTCCCATGTCCCTCCAGAAAACATCAGTTTATTTTATAAGTTTAGTCTATTTCTTGGTCTGTCCCTCTCTTATTTTTACCCTTTGTTTGTTTGTTTTGTTTCCTAAATTCCACATATTAATGAAATCCAATGGTATTTGTCTTTCTCTGACTGAGATTTCACTTTGCATTAACATCTCGAACTCCAACCATGTTGTTGGAAGTGGGAAGATTTCATTATTTTTTATGTTCAAGAAGAATTTTTTTTATCCCATTCCATTAAACACACACAAATATATATATATGCTACATCTTTATCCACTCATCAACTGATGGACACTTGGGTTGTTTCCATAACTTGGCTATTGTAAATAATGTTACAATAAACATAGGGTGCATGTATCCCTTTGAATTAGTATTTTTGCATTTTTTGGGTAAACATCCAGCAGAGCAATTCCTGGATCAAAGGGTAGTTATATTTTTATCTTTTTGAGCAAATACCATACTGTTTCCCCAGTGTCCGAACCAGTTCTCATTCTTAGCAATAGCACATGAGGGTTTTTTGACCACATCTTTACCAACACTTGTGTTTTTTATTTTAGTCATTTGCACAGGTATGAAGTAATTTCTCATTATAGTTTTGATTTGCATTTCTCTGATGATGAGTGGTGTTGAACATTCTTTCATGTGTCTGCTGGCCATTTAGATATCTTCTTTGGAGAAATGTTTATTCATGTCTTCTGCCCATTTTTTGTTTTTTGGATGTTGAGTTTTATAAGTTCTTTATATATTTTGAATATTAACCTTTTATCAGATATGCCATTTGTAAATATCTTCTCTCATTCAGTAGCTTGCCTGTTAGTTTTGTTGATTTCTTTGCTTTGTGGAAGCTTTTTATTTTGATGTAGTCTCAGTAGTTTATTTTTGCTTTTACTTTCCTTGCCTCAGGAGACATATCTAGAAAAATGTTGCTATAGCTAATGTCAGAGAAATGTTGTCTTCAAGGACTTTTGTGGTTTTGGGTCTCACATTTAAATGCTTAATCCATTTGGGGTTCATGTTTGTGTGTGGCATAAGAAAATGATCCAGTTTCATTCTTTTACCCATAGTTGTCCAGTTTTCCCAGAACCATTTGTTGAACAGTCTGTCTTTTTCTCATTGTATATTTTTTCCTCAAAAACTATAGTTTCCTCAAAAACTAATTGACCATATAACTGTGTTTATTTATCAGTTTTGGATTCTGTCCCCTTCATCTATGCCTATTTTATGTTAGTATCATACTGTTTTAATTACTACAGCTTTGTAATATAACTTGAAGCAAAGAACTTTCTTTGAATGTTTAATACATTGCTGTAACAAATCAAGACATCACTCCAGGGAGCATCTTAAGGGTCCTTTGATAGATGAATGGATAAAGAAGATGTGTCACACACACACACACACACACACACACACACACACACAGGAATACTAGTCAGAAAAACAAAACAATGAGATCTTGTCATTTGTAGCAACACGGATAGACCTAGAGGGTGTTACGCAGAGTGACATAAGTCAGACAGAAGAAAACAAATATCTGATTTTACTTGTATACTAATACAATATGATTTCACTTATATGTGAAATGTAAGTGATACCACATGATTCCATATCCATATGATTTCATTTATATATAAAATCTTAAAAACTAAACAAATGGGCAGACAAAAACAGAATAGACTTACAAATGTAGAGAACAAACTGATAGTTGTTTGGGGAGAGGGAGATTGGCAAAACGAATGGAAAAGAGTGGGAGGTACAGTATTCTAGTCATGGAATGAGTAAGTCATGGGAATGAAAGGTACTGTCTGTGTGTGTGTGTGTGTGTGTAAAAAATCAATAGTATTGTAATAGCAATGTATGGTGACAAATGGTAGCCACACTTTGGTGAGCACAGCATCAAGTATAAACATGTTGAATCACTATAGGTACACCTGAAACAATGTGACATTGTGTGTCAACTGTACTTCAATTAAAAAAATCAATAAAATAAGTGATTAAAAAATAAAATAAAGTTATGGCTCAGCTGGTGAAGGAAAAAAAAAAAAGGAAGAAGAAGAAGATCATTCCAGGAGTGACTGTGGTATTTTGAAGTAAACAAAGATTGAACAAGTTTAGGTTATAGTCTGAGACCTGCAGCACTACTTAGCCACCAGTCAGTTGGAAGGTGGCCAAAATGTCCACAAAAATAAGTTAGTAAAGGCCTTGACTGTGAATATTGTGCTAGTAGTAATGATACTGAAAAAACAGTACAGATTACATGGGACAAGAGAAACAAGGGGTACATTAGTGAGTCAGAAAAAAACAAGGCCCTGTCCTTAGTCTCTAAATTACATATTACATGGGCTCTCTGGTAGGGAAAGAAAAGATAGTGATGTAAGAAGCTTGTGCATTTATTATAGTTTACTTTCTATATGGTTATAAAATACAGTTCTCATTCCTGAGGGTATAATAAATGACTCTCAACAAATTCTATTGGTATCTTCATTAAACTACTCCAAGCCACCTTAAACATGAGAAATTGAGATTATTTGAAATAAAATGAACCTCTGACTGTTAAGAGTCAAGGTCCTACTGCCAAATGTTCACTTTCAGATAGGATGCTATATTGTAAGAATTCAGTCTCTGTGAGTTCAAGTACCCCCTGCAATACAATAATTTCTCTCTCTGTCAACACTATTACCTGTAACATTATTTGGTCGCAAACAACCAGTTTTCCATTTGTTCCAAGTGCAGAGGACAGCTGTGTCAATGGCCCACAGTGGGAATCCTTGAAGCTACCATACTTACAAAGAAAGTAAATATGCTAATTCTTCTGCCCACATTTCCCTCCACAGACTGAACTTTGGAACCAGGATTCAAGGAACTCTGGAGGGAATATTTATGCTGTTTTCAAGAGACAGAAGCTTGGCTTAACCATTGAACATAAATATGCCATTGACAAGAGAGTTGAGTGACAGCTGTTTTGTTGTTGCTTCTTGGGTAGTGCTTTTAGTTCACGTAAGTTGAGTAGCTGCAAACTGGGGTCCTTGTTTCAATTTGTTCTAAAGTAGCTCAACATAGTTTTCTCTAGTTATGTCATTACTTTTATCTCTTGCTAGAGTTAGTATTAAAAAATAAAATTACATCAAGGTATCAGACAGATGGAGTCTATCTATGTTGGGCTGATTTTGCTTCTTCTTTTGTATTTGTCATGCTGAATAGTGCAGGTACCCACCTAATACTAATAGATGACAACAAACAACATTTTTGTAGATCTTTATAATTTGCAAAGTAGCATTTTATAAACTTTCTTATACCTAACCTTTGCAATGACTTTTGAGGTAGGTACTTCTCTCATTTTGCAGATGATGAAAATCAGAGGTTAAGTAATTTGCCCAAATTATGTATTGGGCATATGGTAAACAGTAAAGAATATTCAAACATATATTTTATGACTCAACATCAATGGTATCACATTAAAGAAATGACTTTCTGATCCATTAAATCTCTGTGTAACAGAAGAAAAAGTATATTTGCAGTGCATTTCTGTTGCATTCACTGCTTCTCCATTTTAGAGTAACAGATTTCTAGCTAAACAAGGACAACTCTTGGTAGTGTGCGTATGAAACTCAATTTCGTAGACAATTACTAACAGGGAAAAAGGATTTTTTGTTTATGATAATACCATTTGTATTTACCCTACCAGTACTGTCATCAATACCAACAAGTATTTACTGAAGAAGAGAAAGGAAGCATCAGTTTGCTAAAAACAAAAACAAAAACAAAAACAAAAAACAAAAAAAAACAACTATTTTCACCAAAGATAGATGCAAATAAGTCTAACTTTGGATACATCGACTACAAATTTTTAATCTAACACAGAATCTTGGAACTAGCTTTCTTTTCTTAAAAAAACTAGTGTTGTGGGGTGCCTGGGTGGCTCAGTGGGTTAAGGCATCTGCCTTTGGCTCAGGTCATGATCTCAGGGTGCTGGGATCAAGCCCTGTATCAGGCTCTCTGCTCAGTAGAGACCCCACTTCCCCCTCTCTCTGCCTGCCTCTCTGCCTACTTGGGATCTCTCTATCAAATAAATAAATAAAATCTTAAAAAAAAATAAAAGAATTAGTGTTGTAAATATTTTAAAGTAGCATTCATTTTGTTCCAAGTTATTGACTCTTATATCAGTCCAACTAACCCAGACATCTTAAATTTCCTCTGAGCCTTTTTTTTTTTTTAGAATTTAGTAAATTAAATCTTTCAACTTCACTAACCTAAAGCAAAACCACAACCTATATGAATAAAAATTTCGGAAACATGTTAGACTTTAAAAAATACTTTGAACAAAAAGCATTTTCAAACAAATTCTTTACCAATGTTATTTCCAAATCTGAAATTTGCTCTTTGTTTATAGCTTTAGATTTATGAGTTCAAATATTTAGGGTTTTGAGCCATAATCCAAATTTTAAAAAGGGTTACATTAATTACGATCTAATGCAATTCATCCATTTATCTGCAATGTTGGTTAACTTTCAATATGTCACTCAATTTAAATAGAATCTTTTTCTTTTTTCACTATTTTTCTAATGACTAGTTTCTTGGCAATGTAGTGCTTCCAATTTTTCAAAACTTCCATCTTAATATACTATTAATGTCAAATGAATGCAGAACAGAAATTGTTATAGTAATAGCCTTTAAAACTACATGAAGAAAAATATGTTTTGTGTGAATAAACTTTAAAAATTATTTTTATCCATGAAATCTGTAGGAATACCAGGTACCTATTTTGACAAATATAAGTTTGATTCACACTTAACTCCTCCACTCTGGTTTAAATGTCACTTTTAACTTGTTCAACATTGCTCAACTAACATGAATAAAACATTTTATATTATATAATAATCAAATGCCTGTTTTGTCAGGTAACCTTAAACGTTCTCTTAAACTTTTCACATGACCAGTATCAATTCAGAATTGATATCAACACTGTAAATGATTACTTTATCTATTCTCATTAGTAGGTTTTTATCACCTATAATGACATGTCAATAGCTACTTTAAAATACATCAACTTTTTATTAAATACATATAAAACAGACAAAAGAAGAACAATAATAATAATAATAACAATAGCACTGCTTTAACTTTGACAGTGATTTAATATCCATTATATCTTTTGACCTTCCCTATAATCTGGAATTAAAAAAGGAGAGGTTATTATCCCTCTTTTATAGAGAAGAAAACCAGGACTCATAAAGTTTAAGTGACACTTTCAAGGTCACATGGCTAATATGTGAAAGAGCAATCATGGAGGTCAGTGCTAGAATCAGAATTCTAAGGTCAGTGTTTTTTCTATTCTACAAAACAGCAACACTGCTTTAATACAACTTTGAACTTTAATAAAGAACAAATATTTTATTTTTGCTATTATAAGGAGAACAAGGCAGCTTTTTCATTGGAGCTGTGAAATGAAATTAACTTCCTTTGTGGATTTTGATGGTGATTATAGTGTATATGTTATTTATGAGGTTAAAAAACAAATTTAGGTGCTAAAATCCTGAAAATAAATACCAAATAATATTGAAAGGGAATATAAACGAAGTCATGACATTCTGGCATTTTTTTTTTCTGTTTTTGAACTAAATTTTAAAAGATGAAAATTATCCAGATGGTTTTGGTGCATGAAAAGTGTCTTGAAATAATGTCTATTTTAAATCCTTATGGCCTTCGATTTTTATGGTATACTCAATTATTAAGGAAGGTAACACATATACAGACTCAATATGTTTACTCTTAAACCAATAAACACTGATTATTTTGTAGACTAATAAAATTTTTGAAATTTATTCTTTATATCGTGTATAAAACTCAAATGTTCAACAACTTTTGGTACTTGGCTTCAATACCAGATATCTGAACTTAATAATCATTTTCTCTGAATACCATTTCCACAAACTTCTGAAGAGGGTTGCTGTAATTTTAGTAAAACACTCATTGCCATCACCAGGCTAGCATGTATCTTCTTCCTTAGAATCTAGTGAAAAGTATTAAACCAAAAGTCCAATATCAAAATGTACTATTTATCTGTGAGGCTTCAGTTAACCTGCAATAAAATAGCGGAAAACCATACATTTGTGCTAAATTTAAATCATTTTAATTATTGAAATAGAAGTTTTCAACAAAAGCCACTAACCCAATTTAGAAAAGTATATTAGTTATCGTTTGCTACAAATCAAAAGGTAATTACTATTATCTAAAACAATTTCTGAGGGTCTAAAATCCATGTGTGGCCCACCTGAGTGGTTTGGGGTAAAAGTCTTTCATGTATTTTCACCACATCTGATGTGGCATTATCTGATGGCTTGACTGGGGCTGGAGGAGCTGCTTCCAAGATGGCTCACCCACATGCCTGGAAAAAAAAAAGTTTTCTGTTTAAGGTATTGATTTATTTCTGAAACTGACAATTTAAATATTTAGACTAAATATTTAGCTTGCTGGAGAGCCTTAAGAACACTTCATTCATTTATATGTTTCTCTTCTGCAATTCTAAAAATATGAAATAATCTATACACTATAATTTACATTTTAAGCAGTGTTTTAAAAAATACCCTATTAGTATTCAATGTGTTAAATGATTATACCTTTATAGCAGGAGAAATGTATAAGGTACTAAAATTTCAATTACTTAAATTAATACAGATCATATATTCTCATCAATTGGAACGTCAGCATACGACCTTTTTTTATATTAATCTTTTTTACTATAATGGATGACTTTGACCTTTCAGGCTATGAAAGACCGGCTCCCTACTGCTACATTATGGACAGTCATCTTACATTTTTGAAAATGTTCCTTCTGATTTCATTCAAATTAAGGTTATTTTGAGAACAAAATATCTCCTACTCGAGGTATTCATTTATGGAGCTCCATTATGCTGGAGATTGTAATCAGGTTGCAGCAAAGAATCTTCCAGATTTTGAAAACATTATAGTTCTGATAGAAAAAAAAAAATAAAAACAAAACCAAAAAAACAAAACAAAACAAAACAAAACAAACAAACAAACGAAACACCCAGATAAAAGAGGGATAGGAAGGCTTCCATCTAAGACAAGACAGTAAATAATAACTTTAAATAGTATTAGGTATTTGGAATCTGCATTTTCTTACACATTAGAAAATATATGCTCAGAATAAGATAATTTATAAGCAATATTAGAGTCGTACTTACTCCAAAGAAAAAACCATTTCTTTTTTCTTTTTTTTTTAATTCTATTTATTTATTTGACAGACAGAGATCACAAGTAGGCAGAGAGGCAGGCAGAGAGAGAGAGGAGGAGGAAGGCTCCCTGCTGAGCAGAGAGCCCGACGTGGGGCTCGATCCCAGGACCCTGAGACCATGACCTGAGCTGAAGGCAGAGGCTTTAACCCACTGAGCCACCCAGGTGCCCCAAAGAAACCATTTCTTCACTTGAATAAATTCACTTGAATTTATTGTATAATAAATTGTAGTTACCAGGTAGGAGCACTTACTATAAGGACACACAATACACCAGAGAAGTAGTTGTTGATATCATTACCTTCATTCGTTCACAAGAAAACTAAATCTCAGGGACATCTGGATGGCTCAGTCTGTTAGGCATCTGCCTTCAGCTCAGGTCATGATCCCCAGGTCCTCAGATCAAGTCCCACATCGTCTCCTTTCTCAGTGGGGAGACTGCTTCTCCCTCCACCTGACACTCCCCACTGTATGTGCTCTCTTGCTCTCTCTATCAAATAAATAAATAAAACCTTTTAAAAAATAAAATAAAAGAAAAGTAAAGTAAAGAAAAGAAAAGTAAAAAAGCTAAAGCTTAGCAGGACCAACTAATTTGCCCAAGTAAAACCTGGTCTTAGGCTTCACAGTAAGTGTGTTTAATTGCAATGTAAATGTTCTTACTACTGTTTTTTTTTTTTTAATAGTATTCTAACACTGCCTATTTATCAATATCTAAATAGAACTATAATCTGTATATTCATTTTTTACTCATATATGCAAAAACTATGTTGAATATATTTGATCTAATTTGATACTGTTTGTTCTTCTTTCGATTATTTATACAGAAAATGTAAATATAACAAAATGTGCAGTTGCCTTTTTTCTACAATACTGTACTTTATAAATACATTATAGATAATTATGACTAGTGAAATGTTATTTAAAATAGTTAAAGGTGACAAATAATTCAGACCCTTGTCCAAAAATTGGTGTGGAGTAGATCCAGTGACGACATGAAGTAAGTTAGGATGGTGACATATGGACTGGGACAAAGCCAGATAACCACCACACACTCCAATATGATTGAATGAAGGTGACAGTCATTACATAGCTTGGTGATTGAAGAGGGGAGGAGACAACAGCTACTGAGGATTGATCCGATTCCATTTCAACCAGTTCCCTCTTTCAAAAACTTAGAGTAGTGAGAATCTGACAGACATTGATTTCTATATAGTTGTACTTATGTACACACACACAATGTATAAGGATGAACATATATTCAAATGTTGAAAGGAAAGGTATTGAAATAAGCAATCATTAAAACACTGTCAGTCCTCTGACTAATTACTCTCCTTGGTAAACATTCAAATACATTTCACTATGCAATTAAAATTAACAACAAAACTTTCTCCAGACTGTGTAGTATTGGAAAGAACATGGGATGTAGTAATAGTAAAGCTGGTTGACTGCTTGGCATGCATGCACATTGATTCTTCTGTAAAACCAAAAGGATCACATCAAATATACTGTATCATGTAACTACAAAATGGGATCCAATTAGACTAATTGAATCTAGATCCAGCTGTTAATCAATATTACCTTGGATGCAATTTCAGATTCTTTGCTTCTAAATTGGCAATAATTGTTGTTCATCTTCCACAGGCAGGTATAAGTTTAAGTGAGACAATTTGTTATACACTGAACACATGACTGGCCTATATTAAGTATTCAATAAACATCAACAAATGTTATTATAATTTTGTGATTACCATTCTAAAGAACCAAGACAAATAAACAAACAAAAACAAACCCCAAAACAATAATTACCCTTAGGTATATTTGGAAATTTTTAACCAAGGAGAAAAAATATGAAAAGAAGCTTAACACCTTATTTTTGACCAGTATTGTCATTTATACTAAGGTCATTAGTATTTACACACTGCATAGAACATGTGTTGAAATCTAAATCATATTAATAGATATATGCATATTTAATATATAAATAGATATGTATTAGTATTGCTGAGCCTTTATCAGAGCTATTAAACAATGCACCTAATTTTCAAGAATATTCAGTCAAGGGGCACCTGGGTGGCTCACTCGGTTAAGTGTCTGCCTTCAGCTCAGGTCATCATCTGAGGGTCCTAGGATTGAGCCCTGTATTGGGCTTCCTGCTCAGGGGGAGCCTGCTTCTCCCTTTCCTGCTCACCCTGCTTATGCTCTCTTCCTCTCACTTTCTGTCAAATAAATAAATAAAATCTTAAAAAAAGAATAATCAGCCAAAAAACATCAAGGGTTTTCATAAAAAGAGTTTAGTTCATTTGTTTGCATGAAAGAAAAGAAAAGATGAAATGTATCTCTTCAAAAATCAAATATAGTTCCAAAGAGCATCTAAATATGGAGAAGCTTATCTTACCTGAACTTTCGAACCTGTTGAAAAATTCCTCCTGAGAATTTTTGTTTCTCTATTTCTCAATCTTTGAAATATTGGTACTTGCGATCCTCGTTTTCTTTCATTTTATTTCATCAAGGATTGCATACTTCATTTTTCTCTTATACGAACTTCAAATATATCTGCTATTTATTCTTCAATAGCATGGCTCATCTGCTTAACTATAGTGACAGGAAGCCTGCAGAATTACTGAAGAGATAGGCCCTAGTTCAAAACAAAATGAGCTTTTCACCCATAAGCCACTGATTATATCTCTCCTGATTTAAAAAAAAAAATTTTTTTTTTGCTCTTATCCACTTTAATGAAGTACATTTGCCCTTGGAATACCTTCTTACCTTTTTTCATTACCTTTGCTACATATGAAATACGGTAGCTGGAATCTAAATTGACTAAGGAAACAAAATACAGCAGGTGGAAAAACAATTATGTTATTAAATCACTTTATCAATTTGTTTCATAAAATTCTGTCCCTTCAACTTTCCTTAAAATTGTTCAGTGATTATTGGGAAGGTAGAAAACAGAGGTTGGTGGAAGGAATTAATAGCCTTTTAAATACATGCTAAAACCTTGCTTACTGTATATTTGAATCAAATGGAAAAGTTTCTAAATGAAGGGACTGATTCTGCTGTTGCCCGAGTGGGCAGGTGGACCCTTCTCTCCCACGTTTATAGATCTGTCTGCTCAATTGAAAATGCCTATCTTCTCTGATTGAAAAAAATAAAATACAAGACAGAAAACATCATTTATATCACTAGATGAGACCAATTCAATTAGTCCTATTCCTTTATAAAATAGCTTAATAAGTTGAGGAGTCTCTACCTGTGTTTCTAACATTGTGCTCAGACATTTTCAATGAGAGAACTAAGCTAGAAAATGACACAATCTGTGTGATCTTAAATAAGTTTTTTAACTTTTTTGGAAGTTGTTATCTTCAGTATTGTATGGGTTTCTCTTTGTCCCCAATTTGAGATTATAAAATAAAAACCTGGGTATGTTCATTATAAGTGAAGTAAGTATGGTTGAGTTTAATTTTTCATCTTTGAATAAACAGCATAAAATTCACCACTTAAAATATATTAAGATGCTTTAATAATAAGCATCCCACTCATCTAGCTGTTAGCTCTGTTACTAAAATACTCTCCCTATAGCTGTAGGGATTTTTTAAAAGATTTACTTATTTATTTTACTTGAGAGAGATAGTAAGAGGGGCAGAAGGAGAAGGAGAGAATCTCAAGCAGACTCCATGCTGAGCAGAGCTTGATCTCCCAACCACAGTGCCTGAGCAGAATACCTGAGCGGAAACCAAGAGTTGCACACCCAACTGACTGATAAACAGAGGTATCCCTCTTTAGCTGAATTGTTAAATATTTGGTAGATCCCACTGAAATTAAGATCCCCTTCACAATGCCTGCCACTGTTTAAAACTTACGAAATACACAGCATTGTGCTAATTGCTACAGGTAAGTTAGTACTAAAGAAGGAAACTCCTTGTAAAAGGGTGACTATGTAATTTACCATCCAAGTCTGTATATTTCTAATAACAAAAAGAGCATTATTAATAATCACACTAGGAAAACAAGTTTCATCCGAGATTATCCTGGGCAAATCAGGGCATAAGTTCACCTGTATTTATGTTGTAAATATTTGTATGAAAAAGGAGTAAAAGATGTCTGGACAGGTAGGGAGACATGAATACCCATTCTTAGGTGGAATTAAAAACAGTGGTGGAAAGAAAATCACAAGCTTATCATTGGTTACAATAGAATAAATTCACTTATTTTCAAATTTGAAGTAACGTAAAAAATTTTTAAAAGGCAGTGATTTTAAAATGTTTCCCAACAATTTTAAGATGTAAATAGTAAATGTTTCACTTCTCAATGAGAACATTGAAGTGAAAATGTTGAAATAAACATTGCCCAAAGACACACAGTAAGTAAGATACAAAGCCAGAACCAATTATTTGCACCACACTGTCTTCTGATTAAATTTCCTAAGGAAAGAGTTCTTGTGTGAGCATCATGGGAATTCATGCTCCTCCATTATAGTTAGGGCTCTCTTGACAATTTCAATTATCAGAATCGTGCCCCTAAGGAATTCATAAATTAAGTAAGAAGAGCATTCTACACACCCATTACTAGAACAATCCTTTTTGGCATCAGTCTCATAAATATTGTGCAACTGCTCTTCCCAGTTGGAAAAGAACAATATCTAGTATGTGAAAATGATAAATATTTTACCAGGTTGGAGTCCATGGTTTTCACTGAAGCTCATAGAAATATGATATTAATATATATTTAAGTGGACATAAAATGAGAAAAATGTATGTGAACTACCAATTATTCCTAAACTATGATTGATATCATCTTTGTGATCAAGAGATGGTTTGTGACCATGTAAAAATGGTAGTATATTGTATGATAAATGGTGAATCAGAGTGAGTTTTCTCTCTTCCTTATTGTATGTTTGGATAATACATACAAATTTAGAAGAAAATCTAAAAGTAGCAATTATTACAATATCTTATGATATAGATATTCAATAAATTGGTCAATCTAATATCAGATCATTAATCATGGTTGACCATGTTGAGTAATACAAGCGCAACCCAGTCACTCATAGTTATTAGGTTTCATCTGTTATTTAAAATATCACTATTGTTGGGATGACTGCATGGCTCAGTCAGTTGAGCATTTAACACTTGATTTCTGCTCAGATTATTATCTCAGGGTCATAAGATCAAGGCAGGTTTCCCATTCTAAACTCAGCAGGAAGTCTGCTTGAGATTCTCTCTCTCTTTCTCCCATTGCCTGCTCTCCCTGCTCCCACTCTCTTCCTTTCTCTCTAAAATAAGTAAATAAATCTTAAAAGAATTTTTTTAAAAATACACTATTGTTTTTGAAGTTGTTTCCAAAATAATTTCTAGAAATACCATGTATTGGCCAAGTACAATGCGTCACATGTTCTAAATATGGAGAAATATGTTTACTGGCTAGGTATGTAAAATAATAAACTAGAAACACAATACTAGGCAATCATTTGTTCATTTAGCCCATCATCAAATATTTGTCTAGTTCCTATTATGTTCTAGGCATTTTATTAAGCACTAGAATACAGTAGGAAATAAAATAAGTTTTTTTTTTTCTTTATAGGGCTTAAATTTTCTTGAGAAGTTAAATATTTAATAATTAACATGTTTTATGAAAAAAAGTATGGGGAGTAAAGGGATATGTAACCTTTTACTATGTAACAAAGTTATGAGTTGTGACTGAGTGTGAGAGGTCAGGGAAAGTGTTTTAAGATTTCAGAAGTTCCTGGAAATTAACCAATCAGCATTAAGAGTCTGCTTGGCAAACAAAAAAGTAAAAAGTGAAAAAGCTATGCAAATATCCTGAGATAAAAACTGGCCTTTAAGAGAAACTGAATTAATGTCAATGTGGGTGGCACTATTTTGTTTCCAAAAATTTCCACATTGCAGATCTTTAGGTGGCAGCAGTCTGGTTGAAGGATAACCTGCAGCCAAGGATGTTTCTTGATACTTCATTAACACAAGAAGCACATTGCTTTTAACCATACTGTGTATTGAGAGTATCACTGGGGGTAAAATTCCTCCAAGTCAGCTTTTTTTTTGCTGAATTAGTAGAGAAAAATAAGAAGAGAGTGGTGAGCAGTTTGTGAACAAAATTTTAAGAGCTCACGACTTAATGTAGCATTTTTTGGAGGGTAAATAGTAAGGTATTGAATTACTCTTTCAACTTTAACATTTTTCTGCATTGTTACACATGAGTGTATGGTTTTAGGAATTAGCTATTCCAGAAAAGTGTCTCTTATTTTATTAAGAATTCAAGTATACAATTAGGATGCTATAAGCAGGAGCAACACCATGGGTTACAGAGAGGCACATGCTGTCTGGATATCTCCCTGTTAGGGACCGCATTACTGACTGTTGGCTGGGAGGGTCACAGTCTTATCCTTCTGTTGTAAATTATACGTTCATTTTAATATCAAGCAAAGAATTTAAACTTTGAAACTATGGAATCAGGAGAATATACATTTTGCCCAATGATTAATCCAAAATTAAAGAAAATACGTTTCCTCAGACTAAAATACTCATAAGGCTCCAAGCAGGGCTTAAAAAATAAAGATATACTTTTGTCCATATTAATGAGACTCCAGACCATCAACATTAAAAAAAAGAAAGAAAAATCTTGAAAAAGAAATAGGAAAAGAGAAGAAAAGACACAATGGGACAGAAAGTATTTTAACAGCCAAATTCTCATCAGATTCAATTGACCCCAGAAGAAAGTAAAGTAGTATCTTATGAATTTTTATGAAAAATAACTTATCAATGTAAAATTGCATAACATCTAAGATGTCATTTAAGAGTGAGGGCAAAATAAATTTTATCATCCATATGTTTCAATGACAGAAAAACTTATGTATACTATTCATTAGAAATGTTACTGAAACTACAACAGAAAACACAAAACTAAGTTATAGTTTGGACTTTTGTAAGAATGAGAGGAAGCTATCTTTCCACTTAAAGTCAAATGGAAAGTGACCCTTTGAACCTGAGACAGAGTGACTCAGCAGAGAGGGCCCCTGGACCAGCACTGTTACTTTTGGTGGAGGGACTAAACTGGTCCTTGGCATCTCTGCAGAGAGGGAACTAGAAAACAAATACTGTGACCTTAATTTCCTTACTCCAAGTTGGAGGACTTAAGAACTCACTGAGGGAGTCCACATAGTTCAACAATAAGGGACAAAGAAGGGATGAAAATGGTCGAGAGTGAATATTCAGGGATGCCAAACAAAAATAACAAATATCCTAATAGCATAGCCTTGCTTTTGATATGCAGTTCTAATATTTATGTGTCCAATAACATCTATTACTCAAGGTCTTTGTGAATATGCATTCACACATACTGTTCCATCTATCAAAAGGTAAAAACAAACAAACAAAAAAACCCATCTAAATAGTTGGAGAACTCAAAGAGAAAATAGAAAAACAAAAAACAAAAAACAACAACAACAAAAAACAAAACCAAGGAAAAGCAAGTGCATATGAAACAACTTTCAACTTCTCCCACTGAGATGTATTTGTGAATAAGATTTTAAAAATTAAGTGGACATGTATCTTAGAAAATTCAAACACATGTGAAATAATTGTCAAATTCATTATTAGCAAATTATTCTAAGTAACAATTAGATACTATTTTATTTCAAAGAATTAAACTGTTAGGTGCTTAAACTTAATGCTGCTCAGTTTGCAGTATTAGTAGCCATATTACACACGTCTCTTAAGTATACATGAGACAGAAATAACATGGAAACTACATAGACAGCCACACAAAATCAGTAACTCTTCAAGGAAACTAAAGGAATCTATAAAGAATGGTCACTTATATATAAACATTCACTGTTTGTTGTACTGTTAGTAAGGTGAACAAGAGTAGAAGACAAATACCAAATGATTTCATTCATATGCAGAATTTAAGAAACAAAACAGATGAACAGGGGAAAGAAAACAAAAGATAGGGAAGCACATTGTAAGAAACTCTTAACAATGGAGAACAACTAAGGGTTGATGGAGGGAGGTGGGTTGAGGATGAGCTAAATGGGTGATGAGCACTGGATGTTATATGTAAGTGATGAGTCACTAAACTCTACACCTGAAACCAATTTCACCATATATGTTAACAACTAGAATTCAAATTAAAAAATTGAAATTTAAAAAAATGAACAATAGTAAAGTATGAA
Source organism: Mustela nigripes (assembly GCF_022355385.1). Lineage (NCBI taxonomy): Eukaryota > Metazoa > Chordata > Mammalia > Carnivora > Mustelidae > Mustela > Mustela nigripes. Next base: position 57,392,622 of record NC_081565.1, on the reverse strand, counting down.
ATCTTCCCAATAAAGGAATTTTGCTAACAAAAATTATTAAATGAAATGTAAAAATTCATATGTAATGTATAAAGAACAAAATTAAAAAGTAACCATTATGCAGAGAAGAGAGGAAACATAGCAGAGGGTTATAGTGGTTGAAGTAATCAGATAAGAGAAAATCAGTCAAATCTGTCCAGTCAGAAGGTCTACCTAGATGTCTGGACTAAAGTTTTTGAAAATACACATAAACACACATATATAGTCAAAACTTATGTATGTAAATGTACAGTATAGAAAATCTCCAGCAGTGCAAAAAAAAAAAGAAAAGAAAGAAAATGAGCTTGTTCATTTATAGTCACACCTTGGATGTGTGTGTGCCTATGTTCATAAGTATATGTGCAACTTTGTGTTCTTCTATGTTAAGGAGTTTATATTACCTATATGACATTTTATATGGTGTCAATTTTTCTTATGTCATTCAGAAAGTGCTTGGAATTTTGTTTGCATTTTTTTCTTTAATGATCAAACTAAACTTCATGAACAGAGAAACAGACATTTTCCCCTGTAATATGGGAAAAAAAAAATAGTTTTCCCTCATGTGTTGAATCTCTTTTTAAAAATCCATTACAAGCCAAAATACCATTAGGTAACAGTTCCATTGTTAAGAACATCTGATTCTTGTGGTGGACATGGTATAATGATGACTAGGAAACCATCCATCTTCTTGACAGGTGACCTATTTTAGAATCAGAAAGGCCATCATCCAAAAGACCCATGTTTGCTACTTTAATTGTGACTTAAAATCTACCTGGATGGTTTGTAGGACAAGGGCTATTTTATTTTCCTTTTCTAATTATATTCACATACTTGGAGATATATTATTATTTTTGTTAAGAGAAGATGGAGAGGAGAAGTGAGTTGGGGGAAATCGGAGGGGGAGACAAACCATGAGAAACTGTGGACTCTGAGAAACAAACAGGGTTTTGGAGGAGAGGGAGTTGGCAGTTGGGTGAGCCTGGTGATTGGTATTAAGGAGAGCATGGAGCATGGGGTGAGATGCATAAACAATGAATTTTGGAACACTGAAAAAATAAAACTAAATTTAAAAAATAACCAATTTGGGCAGTATAATAAGCAGATAGTAAATTCAATGAATTCATCAGCATATATTATTTTCTGTAATTTTATTTTTATTTAGAGGCTATCAATGTTATGTTTTTGTTTGAAGTTCACATGTGCAAAACACTAGAAAGGAGAGATATATTTTAAAAATACCTAGTCACTTGTTAAAACCTTCAACTGCTTTATTTTCTATTTGTTATCCACAAAGTTTCTAAAAATTTTCATCAATCTGTTTCATGATAAATGATTAGTCAGCAAACCATTCTCTTTTGAGATCTATATTTACATTAATTGCCACAAAACAAATGTAATTGCACATCAGAAGGGTCCTTGGTGTTCTGTTACTGATGTCTTAACTCTAACATAAAGGTTAATTTAGCATCACGCTATAAATAGGAAAATATAGGGGATAACATTAGCTCATCTTGTGTTTTTAATATTACCTTCAGGGTAAAGTATGACATGACCTAATTACAGTGGTGGAGATTTCACTGTAGGGGAAATTATTATTTCATTTGACAATCAAGTAATTAGCTTCTCTACGGGATGGTTTATTGTATGTCTAATTAAGCTATCCACTGGATTAAGAGTTTACTTAAAAATTAGTGAAGACACTGCTGTTATATCATTAAAGAAGATAACACAATACAAGACAAATTCATATTATGTGATTTTTATCAACTAAATATATTTACATTTCCTTCTCTAGGAAAAGTTGCAACACGTTCACATGGGATTTCTTTTTTTTTCCCCCACATGGCATTTCAAGGAAGAGCCTAAATCATCCCAAGAACTACATGTGTTGTAAGTTATTGAGTATGAGGAAAAAATAGTTTTTTTAACCTTTGTGTTTTAAACATGAAGATAAATTTATAATATTTGTCAAAATGCTAAATTTATTAATACCAAAGAGTTCCTTGGCAGTGACTACTTAATAACAAAATCCCATATTTTTTTTATATTCTTTTAACTAATAAAATTTGGTGAACAATTTAATATATTAATATAAGGCAAATGATCTAAGAGTATTCTGATTTATAGGTTTGGGGGTTAAAACTCTAATTCTTCAGAATGCCAAGAATGATTTTGCAACTAGCAACTATAGCAAACACCTGAACATCTTATAATTTATTGTGTCATGAACTGTGGAACCAGTGACCATGATTCTTGGTATGGAGCTCTCATATATCTACAGTGAAAGACAGACAACAAACCAAGTATTACAGTTCATTGCATGACTTTTATAAGTATAAGTTACACAAAGGAGGGTGTGCAATGGGGGGTGAGCAATCGGGATGTGATACGGTTTTGGTGGTGTCAGGAAGGAGCTTCTCTCTTCTAGGGCTTTGTAATCTGAGAACTGAAGAATGAGAATGAGTTAGTAAATGTGGGAGGAAGGGAGCATCCCTGCAGAAAGAACAGCAGGTGCTGAGGTCTAGAGGGAGGATACAATATGGGACACATGAACTAAAAAGAAGAAAAAAAAAATGACTTAGTAGATGGTGAGAATCATTCTAATCATTCACCACTTACTATCATGTGACCCTGAGCTAGTCACTGAAGCTTTCTGAGTGAAATTTTCTTTTTGAGAAACTTGAGAGTTGCCCTAGAATTTGTTATTAAATGTCTTCTTAAGTTGAACCACTTAAATTACCCTTTATGTAAGTTAAAAAAAAAAGTCAAATGTCAACCAATTAATATAGCTGAACGTGATATAATTTTAAAAGACATACTACCAATTTTATAGCCATGAAAAGGTATTGAATTTCTGTAACTGAACCAGATCAGCAACAGTTAAAAAGTGTTTAAAACATGAATTATCTACTGAATAGAGTGGTTTTAGAATCACATTTTTAAGCACTGCATTGTAAAACAGACGTTGCCCCTCAGAGTCACTTGTCTGACGATGTCTGTATATAAAGCTGTGGGTAACTGACTACTGCTGTTTTTAGGACTGCTTTGGCTGTCTAAATCAAGTCAAGACAAATTATACCTGGGCTGTATTGGCAATAGTTGGAGCACTTTAGTGAACCATCCTTTTGATAGTTAGATTATACTTGTCTTGCTACCTTCGGTGTAAATGTAATTTGAGAGGCTTGTTGCTTGTTTCTGGTAAGTGTTGTGACTTGAAGATGAAAATATGTCACACTGGCTTGTTGGCTCTATTTGGGAAAGACATAGAACTGTCAGCAGCAAGAAGGAAGAAAATGTTTCATCATCTACATTAAACTCTAAGGACATACAATATCTGCTGTGTAAACAAAGTTGAAGTATTTTTTGATCACAAAGTTCTTGCAACTCCAAAATAGGAGATTCTCTGGGTCCCATTTTTTTTTTCATAGCTATTGAAGATTATTGTTTTAGAGAAAAAAAAATGCCCCCAGAAAAAATGACTTATCACTTTTAAGATATATCAGGAAAAATGGCAAAACAACAATTTCATTTGGCAAATAAATGATGGGCAATATTCACTATGGGAATATTGAAACTTTATCCTCTGAAAATACATGTCACTTGAAATGATGTACTTATATTTTTGGAAGAGTATGGCTCTGCACCCAGAAAATAGGAAAGACGTAACAGTTATACAAAGACAGAAATCACATCCAAAGATCTGTTATTAGGCCTTAAGATATATGTACACCAATTAAGTTGTGACACTGGTAAAAGAAAGTTTTGTTTCACTTTCAGTTCCATAGCCATTTAAACTATGGGTTTAGAGAATATACATTTTATATTCCTTGCAAAATATTGTTTATTGTGTATATATTATTATACCTCAAGATATCAATAAATTATGTGTGCCAACTATGAGACCGATATTTTCATTTCTTCACTTAATATTAAAAAACAATAGCAAATACCATCACTGGTGTAGGTATTCAAATAGACATAAAGTATGATATTTATCATAAATTAATAAGATGAGATTAGAATGTACTGCAGGCTAAAATCTGGAAGGATTATTATTTGGGGGGTGAGTTCTTATTCTTGATATTGCTTTTCCCCTCGCCAATTTTTCCCATTTCATTTCTATCTCTATTTCAGATTTTGGTACTGGTTTTTGTGCCAGACATAGTGTTTGTCAATGATGTGAATTTTCATTTCCTTCTGAGCCTTCATGAGTATTTTAGTGAGAAGTTGGGGGAGGTTGTATTGACAGATATATGCAAATGCAAATTTTAACCAGATTTCAAATAAAATCTTTAAGTTATATTTAGATATAAAAATTCTGTGACTCTAGGAATGGATGACTTAAAGATAAAAGGAATAGAATAAGTCATAGGCAAGAGGCAACAATGATGTCACATTTACAGACAGAAAGTTTGTAAGTTTAATGTATTAGGAAAGATTTATAGAATAATATAAAGAGAAGGGAGAAGAGAAATGACATACCATGACGTAGAGAAGGAAGGAAGAAATGAATTCATGACAGTGCACTAATTTTCTTTGTAAAATGTTTCAGATTACATATGCTTATACGGCTCTAGGCCAGACTGACCAGGGAGAATATATTTGAAGTATGTCATATTTTTTCATTTTGTGATTTTCTCTAAAAGTGCTCTTTGGACCAGGAACTGGAGTGTACAACTGATAGATGAAGTTGTTTCCTGACTGAATACAGGATGATGTTTCAATAAAACAACCAGAGGCAGTTTCAGTAAAACATCTGGACACAATAGAATTTTAATAAAAGGAAATCATTAAAATGATTAAAAAAGGAGTCAAGATCATGGAGAAGTAGCAGGCTGAGACTACTTCAGCTAGCCGGAGATCAGCTAGATAGCTTATCTAAAGATTGCAAACACCTGAAAATCCATCGGCAGATCGAAGAGAAGAAGAACAGCAATTCTGGAAACAGAAAAACAACCACTTTCTGAAAGGTAGGACCAGCGGAGAAGTGAATCCAAAGCGACGGGAAGATAGACCCCGGGGGGAGGGGCCGGCTCACAGCAAGCGGCAGAGCAACGGCGCACAAAATCAGGACTTTTAAAAGTCTGTTCTGCTGAGGGACATCGCTCCAGAGGCTAAACCGGGGCGAAGCCCACGCAGGGTCAGCGTGGCACCAGGTCCCGCAGATTCACAGAAGGATCGAGGGTGTCTGAGTATCGCAGAGCTTGCGGGTATTGGAACAGGAAAGCCGGCTACAGAGACAGAGCCGACAGTAAGCTCACAGCTCGGTGTTACCTTGAATCAGCCACAGGCTCAGTGAGCTCGGAGCGCGGCCGGAGGTCAGGCAGATGGGAGTAACTGGGCGCTGTTCTCTGAGGGCGCAATGAGGAGTGGGGCCCTGGGCTCTCGGATCCTCCGGGCCGGAGACCAGGAGGCCACCATTTGTATTGCCGTCCTCCAGAACTCTATGGAAAGCGCTCAGGGAACAAAAGCTCCTGAAAGCAAACCCCAGCGGATTACTCACCCCGGCCCCTGATAAGGGCGGTGCAATTGCGCCTGGGGCAAAAACACTTGAGAATCACTACAACAGGCCCCTCCCCCAGAAGATCAACAAGAAATCCAGCCGAGACCAAGTTCACCTACCAAGGAGTGCGGTTTCAATACCAAGGAGAGCAGCAGAATTCCAGAGGAGGAGAAAGCAAAGCACGGAACTCATGGCTTTTTCCCTGTGATTATTTTTTTAGTCTTCCAGTTAATTTAATTTGTTTCTTTTTCATTTTTTGTTTTTTATCTCGCCTTCTGGTTAAATTTTTTTTTAACTTTTACCTTTTTCTTTTTTAACGTTTTTTAACTAGTTTATCTAATATATATATTTATTCTTTTTTATATTTTTCTTATTTGTTTTCTTTTTTAAATTCTTTTCTTTTCTTTTTCTTTTTCTTTTTTTTTTTTTTTTTTTTTCTTTCTTCCTTTTTGAACCTATTTTTATACCCTTTCTCCCCCCTCACGATTTGGGATCTCTTCTAATTTGGTTAAAGCATATTTTCTTGGGGTTGTTGCCACCCTTTTAGTATTTTACTTGCTCCTTCATATACTCTTATCTGGACAAAATGACAAGACAGAAAAATTCAACACAAAAAAAAGAACAAGAGGCAGTACCGAAGGCTAGGGACCTAATCAACACAGACATTGGTAATATGTCAGATCTAGAGTTCAGAATGACAATTCTCAAGGTTCTAGCCGGGCTCGAAAAAGGCATGGAAGATATTAGAGAAACCCTCTCGAGAGATATAAAAGCCGTTTCTGGAGAAATAAAAGAACTAAAATCTAACCAAGTTGAAATAAAAAACGCTATTAATGAGGTGCATTCAAAAATGGAGGCTCTCACTGCTAGGATAAATGAGGCAGAAGAAAGAATTAGTGATCTAGAAGACCAAATGACAGAGAATAAAGAAGCTGAGCAAAAGAGGGACAAACAGCTACTGGACCACGAGGGGAGAATTCGAGAGATAAGTGACACCATAAGACGAAACAACATTAGAATAATTGGGATTCCAGAAGAAGAAGAAAG
>NC_081565.1:57370279-57381054 GCF_022355385.1 Mustela nigripes | reverse complement strand
AAAATAGACTCAAAATGGATGAAGGACCTCAATGTGCGAAAGGAATCCATCAAAATCCTTGAGGAGAACACGGGCAGCAACCTCTTCGACCTCAGCCGCAGCAACATCTTCCTAGGAACAATGCCAAAGGCAAGGGAAGCAAGGGCAAAAATGAACTATTGGGATTTCATCAAGATCAAAAGCTTTTGCACAGCAAAGGAAACAGTTAACAAAATCAAAAGACAACTGACAGAATGGGAGAAGATATTTGCAAACGACATATCAGATAAAGGACTAGTGTCCAGAATCTATAAAGAACTTAGCAAACTCAACACCCAAAGAACAAATAATCCAATCATGAAATGGGCAGAGGACATGAACAGACATTTCTGCAAAGAAGACATCCAGATGGCCAACAGACACATGAAAAAGTGCTCCATATCACTCAGCATCAGGGAAATACATCAAAACCACAATGAGATATCACCTCACACCAGTCAGAATGGCTAAAATCAACAAGTCAGGAAATGACAGATGCTGGTGAGGTTGCAAAGAAAGGGGAACCCTCCTATACTGTTGGTGGGAATGCAAGCTGATGCAGCCACTCTGGAAAACAGCATGGAGGTTCCTCAAATTGTTGAAAATAGAACTACCCTATGACCCAGCAATTGCACTATTGGGTATTTACCCTAAAGATACAAACGTAGTGATCCAAAGGGGCACATGCACCCAAATGTTTATTGCACAATAGCCAAACTATGGAAAGAACCTAGATGTCCATCAACAGATGAATGGATCAAGAAGATGTGGTATATATACACAATGGAATACTATGCAGCCATCAAAAGAAATGAAATCTTGCCATTTGCGACAACATGGATGGAACTAGAGCGTATCATGCTTAGCGAAATAAGTCAAGCGGAGAAAGACAACTATCATATGATCTCCCTGATATGAGGAAGTGGTGATGCAACATGGGGGCTTAAGTGGGTAGGAGAAGAATAAATGAAACAAGATGGGATTGGGAGGGAGACAGACCATAAGTGACTCTTAATCTCACAAAACAAACTGAGGGTTGCTGGGGGGAGGGGGTTTGGGAGAAGGGGGTGGGATTATGGACATTGGGGAGGGTATGTGCTTGGTGAATGCTGTGAAGTGTGTAAACCTGGTGATTCACAGACCTGTACCCCTGGGGATAAAAATATATGTTTATAAAAGATAAAAAATTTTTAAAAAAATGATTAAAAAAGTAAAATAAGTTTGAAATGGAGTTAAGTGAATCAAGAAAGACTGGGAAGAGTTCCAAAGAAAAAGAAGGTTAAAGAGCAGTTTTATTTGTGATTGTACAAGTGTTGTATGGTGCAGTGAGATTTTGGTGGGAGTGGCACTACACTTGATAAAGAGGGTGTTTTTTGATAAGCCCTTAAGGTGACTCAAAGAGAGCTAAAAATGAATGGAAAAAAAAAGGAGGATAAGAAACAGATCAATATCTTAGATGGGACTTTGACTTGGATATTAACAATGTTAAGAATAAAAATAACCAGTGTTGCCAAAAAGAGACTCAGGTATTGCCTATGCTTGGGAAGTTGTAAATGGGTCATAGGGATAAAAAATTGTGATGAAATGATTTGTAAAGGGAGGCAAAATTGAACAGCATTCTTCCCACCATCCTTCCCACTGTACAAGACCTAAAGTTCTGAAACTTTGTTTTATACATCCAAATATTCCCAATACCTACCTCAGGACTTTGAGTATATCTTCAATGAAATTTAGTTTAATGAATGCATGAAAGCCTTTACAATAGTTGGAATAAATAGTGCATATTATGGGTTATCAGTCAACGAACAATAGATTTTATATGTGGCCATTAGTGCTTTTCACCAAGCATTTACAAATCTTCATCTCATAACGTGTCAGGAATGCATTCTCCCACATTTTATAGTTAGACATACTACTATATGATTACTATTGCCAAAATAATGTAAGAAATCTTTAGGAGTCAATTTTTTTCATTGTCTTTCATTTTTTCCTTCAGCACAGCTATTATCCAGATCTGAGTTGATGGCAACACCATACACTTGTTTCTCTGACTAAGGACAACATGCAATCAAGCTACTAGTTGCTGTGCAATGATGAAAGCTCTTTTGTCATTCCATAAGCTTGTAAGAATGGAGCCCTCAGTCAGCTGACAATAGACAAATAGTGTGAAAGGGAATTACATCTTATTGTTATAAATTACTGACATTCTGGGGTTAAATGTTACTGTTACTTAACTTAACCTATCTTAACACATATTTAATGGAGTATCTGCTTAAAAAGGTGGGTATCAAAACCCTCACTGTTATAAATCAGCATGCTGATATTCAAAGAGATTAAGGAACAGAGAAGGAAGTTTTGAGGTGCTACCCTATCCTTTGGAGCCTGAAACGTTGGCCACCTTGATGAAACAGCAGTCCCAACATTGTTGTGGAATTTGGAAGCATTTATTCCAAGAATTCCTATAATCTAGCTAGAATACATAAAAGTGATTATAGCCTTAGTAGAGGTTCAGTATTACAAATTCTTAGTTGTTGTTTTTTTTTAACCAGAATGTTTTGAAATTTCTTTTTCTCCTTCCTCTCCTTCTCCTCCTCCCCCTCCTCTTTCTCCTCCTTCTCCTCCTCCTCGTCCTCCTCCTCCTTCTCCCTCTTCTCTTTCCTCTTCTTTTTCCTCTCCTCCTCCCCCTCCTCCTCCGTCTCCTCCTCCTCCTTCTTTTTCTTTTGATTTGAAATTTCTAAATGATCTTAATGGACTAAGACCACTATATATGGGCAGTATGTGTAGATCCATTGATAACTAATTACCCAAGATGATTAGAGGAAAATGGAAGGGAATATTCAGAAAACAGAGTGCCTAACATTGGATATCATATTTTAATTGTTTTGTCCAGTGTTTAGAAAAGAAAAAAAGGTCCACGTCTAATCTACTCATTACATTAAACAAAATAATTGTAACCTTGAAAATAAGATTTTAAAAGTTCTAAAGAAAACTTATGCCTACATTTGATTCACTTCATGTTAAAAATTGAAATTTAAAATATTGAATTAGACTTTTATTTTAGATTTTAGACAGTATATACTCTAATATATGGCATTTACATAATTCTTGCTACTCCCTCACAGATTATTTACATGTCAGACAATTCCATATGAATCCTTGTACTTTAAAAATATAGGTATAGGAGTAGATATGAGATGAATTCACAATGATTAGGATAGAAAGAATAGATATTAAGGATGGATGTTAGACTGGATGTTGAAAACAAGGCTATGAGAACATAAAACACGTACTTCATTTTTTTTCGTAAAGTTATTGTATTCTCTGATGAGCAATTTCAATTAGTGACTATTCAACCAAATCCAAGTTACTCAGATGTTATGGGTTCTTAACTTAAAATTGACACTAGTAATGGGATTTCAATCTCCAAATGATTAATTTGAGGTCATCATTATGCCATACTCCAAGCCAAGGCTCAATAAATAGATGTCAAATAACATGGGAAAATGAAACTAACTTTTGTAATTTGGAGAAATTCTCCCTTTTTTCATACGTTTCCTAACATTGTAAATTAAGTGAATTTTCATTTGAAATGTTGAGAGTACATTAGTTTCCCTTCCTTAATTTTTTTTTTTCTACAACCCTCAGAAACCAATACCTGGAAGGTGCTAGAAACAAAACTCAGCAATTGGAATTTTCTTTGCAAAGTGTCTCCCAACCAAGCCAGGGTTCTTTATGCTGGAGGTGACTCTGAATGCTGATACTGATTGCCATCTAAGGGGATCCTTAAGGAGATTTCACAAATTCAAGCTTCTTTTCATAACACCTCAACATAGTTGTTAGAATTTCTGCTTCACAGTATATGTAGTAAAATTTAATATAAGAAACTATAAGAATATGAGAATAATATAAATATTTTTCAATAATATTTTAAAATCTTCTTTTGGTCTAGTGGTCATATAAAAAATACTTTTGTACTTTCTTAGCTGGCTTAATGGTACTAAAACACAAGCACAGTTAAACGTTTAAACAATAGAAGAGTTCACTATCCATCATACCCAAAAAAACACCATGTAATGGTAAAGAAAAATATCAACTTAAAAAGGCGGAATGATTTTCATCTTTGTGCATTAAAAAAACTAGTTTTGGAAAATTAACAAAGTGCCATGAAGCAAGATAATAGTATATTGATCTTTATTAATGTCCAGAACAGTAGTGGAAATAAGGCTGAAAGAAATAGGGATAGAAATATCTAACTATTGAAAAAATGCATTGGTGTTCTTTTTTGTTGTTGTTGTTTGTTTTTTAAGCACATAGATTTTATAATGGCTATCATTTGGTCATGTTTCTAAGAGCACAAAAATTGCTTGTGGTAAGATCAGTTTAAAAAAAAGCAAGCTGGGCGCCTGGGTGGCTCAGTGGGTTAAGCCGCTGCCTTCGGCTCAGGTCATGATCTCAGGGTCCTGGGATCGAGTCCCGCATCGGGCTCTCTGCTCAGTGGGGAGCCTGCTTCCTCCTCTCTCTCTCTGCCTGCCTCTCTGCCTACTTGTGATCCCCCTCTGTCAAATAAATAAATAAAATCTTTAAAAAAAAAAAAAATAAATAAATATAAAAAAGCAAGCTTTCTTACAGTTTGCCTATTCTAAAAGCAATTAAATCAAGCATCTCATAATTATGTATCAAATTTTTTATATTTTTAAATCCATAACATTACCTAGTGTAATGAAATTCAAAATGCTATCAAATAGTGAGGTCTGGTAAAATAACATCACCTTATCTGTTTGACCTACTTTGCTCATTGTTCTCACATCTTTGATATCAGTTAGATTACAAAGATTTTTCCTGTAGAAATTATTGAAGATAAAGTAAACATAAACTAATAATATTTAAAGTGTGGAAGACAAGAATATATGTATCCTGGTTAATTGATATCTGTACCTGCAGATGAGCTAGGCCTCTTGTTGAATTAGCTCTTTATTCAGTTATCTCCATTACATTGCTTCCCTCAATCATTATTATTATTATCTTTCTAAGGTTTAAAATTCAAGGAGAGAGAGACAGAGAGAGAATACTGTAGATTGTATCAGGACAAATCAGTGTTGCAAGTTAAGGGAAAAGAAAGAAGTTAGGAAGAAATCAGTGGTATAAAATTGTATCCCAGTTACCAACAATACTTTTTTTTTTTTTTTCCTTTGCAGCTACATCACTGAAGTGAACATTGCCAGGGGGAGAAGGGGATAAAGAACATTGACCTAGATGAGATGCTTGACTCTTTTGCCTCATTTATTTATGTACTTGTTAATCATTTAGAGAAAACCTAATAATAATTGCTAGTGGTTGTTGAGACTTACTATGTGCCTGATGCTTTATCTCTAAGTGTTATGATTACTAAGAATGACTGCTACTGTCAGTCCCATTTAAGTGATAAAGAACTGAGGTTTATAGACAGGAAGTTACTTGTCCCTGTTCTGACAGTTTGTATGTGCTGCAACTAAGGTTTGGGTGTCGGTTTGTCTGATTTTGATTCTATACTTTTTCTTACTGTGTTGTGCTAGGCAGTAGGGATAAGGGAATTTTGCTCAAATTCTAATGGGAAGGAAAGCACAAAATGTTATTTTTAAAAACTGTATTGGTATGGAAAAGAAGCAAAGACCTCTTAAATCTGGGGTGTAAATCTTGGGGACTCAATATTAGATATGATTCTCATGTTATACTCAACTTCATCATACTGTGATAAGTATTCAAAATTCTAGTTCAACTTCACAGATATATGCATAAGGAGAGATTCAAAGCAATGGATCACTCTATACATGAATCAAAATCTCTCAATCAATCAAAGTAGAAAGAAGTAATCCAGAGTAATGATTTCTGGTCATTTTTACCACTACTGAAACATTTATATCTCAAAAAAAATAACTGGTGGTTATTTCTGAAACTGTACTCACTGATCCAAAAAATGCTTTGTTTCTCCTTTATTCAGTTGTTAATCTCTTATATGTCCTAATACAAGTTTAAATATTCTAATGGAGGTGGCAGTGACCTTGATTCTGAGCAGGTGACTTTATGTTCGTTACTATAAATCCTGGAATTACAAGGAAGGAGAAATAAGGCAGTATATATGTTTTCTATTCCATGCTTATGTTAAAAAGATAGTCCTATTTTATTTTTATTTGCAGAAGTTGAGGCACAGTTAATTAACTTTGTTGAGACAAAGTTAATGATATACCTAAGGTCATGTAACTATTAAATGTCTGAAGCTAGGTCTAAGTCCATATATACCAGACCAAAAAGAATAAGCCATTTTTACTGCACTGTAGAGCCCCATCAAAGGGAATATATACTCTACTCCTTCAATAAGAGTGAAAAAATAAACAAAAAAGAATAGAGAGATAGGGAGGGAAAGAAAAAAGAAAGATATGACAGATCACTTTCCTCTTTTGTGGTCCTCTCTGGATCTCTATGTCTGTTCTGTGAAATCCAGCATCAGAGGTCATTGTCAGCAGCACAAGATACAGTTTAAATAATATTGATTTAAATTAGCTTAAAGGATTTCACAAAGAATTTGTAAGTGTGACTGCAAAAAAATTTCCCAGTGTAAGAAAGGAATGGGTCTATTTTGAAGATATCTTTGGTTGCTTTTTAAAATAGCCATTTATTCTTAAAAAAAAAAAAAGCCAACTATTTGCAAAAAAAAAGTCACCAAAATATGCATTTTTTAATGTAGTGTTTTTCATTAAAATTTATTGTATTTGTCCATTTTTAAGCATGGGTTCTAGGGAAGAAAAAGAATATATTTTCTATTTTGTGTTAACTTCCTTGACAGTAGACAAGAAATAAAATTTACATTTTGTCCTGATCACTAGGAATCTTAAAACTAACTTTTGGGCTTTTGTCTTTTAGTATCCTTGTTTGTGTGTGTTTAAATAGGTGTATATAGTTTTATTCTAATGTACCACAAATGATTTTTAGCACTTAGTTTGGTTCAAACAAACATCCAAAATGAAGATGTGAGAAATATTTTCATTTTATAACAGATGCTCATTTTTAAAACTCTTTGTATAAAAGTTGGGTATTCACCCTTTTTGATGGAAGCATAGTATTCCATTGCATATATGGACCATATCTTCCTTATCCATTCGTCTGTTGAAAGGCATCTTAGCTCTTTTCAGAATTTGGCAACTGTGGCCATTGCTGTTATGAACATTGGGGTACAGATGGCACTTCTTTTCACTGCATCTGTATCTTTGGGGTAAATACCCAGTAGTGCAATTGCAGGGTCATAGTGAAGCTCTATTTTCAATTTCTTAAGGAATCGCCACACTGTTTTTCAAAGAGGCTGCACCAACTTGGATTCCCACCAACAGTGTGAGAGGGTTCCCCTTTCTCCACATCCCCCCAACACTAGCTGTTCACTGTCTTGTTGATTTTGGCCATTCTAACTGGTATAAGGTGGATTCTCAATGTGGTTTTAATTTGAATCTTCCTGATGGCTAATGATGATGAACATTTTTTCAGGTGTCTGTTAGCCATTTGTATGTCTTCTTTGAAGAAGTGTCTGTTCATATCTTCTACCCACTTTTTGATGTGATTATCTTTTTTGTGTGTGTTGAGTTTGAGGAGTTCTTTATAGATCCTGGATATCAACCTTTTGTCTGTACTGTCATTTGCAAATATCTTCTCCCATTCCATGGGTTGCACTTCGTTTTGTTGACTGTTTCCTTTGCTGTGCAGAAGCTTTTGATCTTGTTGAAGTTCCAAAAGTTCATTTTTGCTTTTGTTTCCTTTGCCTTTGGAGGCATATCTTGAAAGAAGTTGTTGTGGCCAGTGTCAAAGGGGTAACTGCCTATGTCCTCCTCTAGGACTTTGATAGATTCCTGCCTCATGTTGAGGTCTTTTATGCATTTTGAGTTCATCTTTTATACGGGTAAGAGAATGGTCAAGTTTCATTCTTCTATACACACCTGTCCACTTTTCCCAGAACCATTTATTGAAGAGACTTTTCCCCCATTGTATATTTTTTCCTGCTTTGTCAAAGATTATCTGAATATAGAGTTGTGGGTTCACATCTGGTCTGTTCCACTGGTCTATGTGTCTGTTTTTGTGTTTGTACCAGGCTGTATTGGTGATCACAGCTTTGTAGTAAAACTTGAAATCAGGCAACGTGATGCCCCCAGTTTTTGTTTTTTGTTTTTCTTTTTTAACATTTCATTAGCAATTTGGGGTTTTTTCTGGTTCCATACAAATTTTAGGATTGTATGTTCAAACTCTTTGAAAAATACCAGTGGAATTTTGATTGTGATGGCATTGAAACTATAGATTGTTCTAGGCACTATAGACATTTTAACAATGTTTATTTGTGACTGGGGGAAACTATGCTGAGTGAAAAAAGTCAAGCAGAGCGAGTCAATCATCATATGGTTTCACTTACTTGTGGAGCCTCCTTACACGGAGGATTTTGGGAAATGGGGCGGAAAAGTGAGTTGGGGGAAATTGGATGGGGAAACAAACCATGAGATACTGTGGACTCTGAGAAATAAACGGAAGGTTTTGGAGGGGAGAGAAGGAGGGGGTTGGGTGAGCCTGGGGATGGGTATTAAGGAGGGTATGTATTGCATAGAGCACTGGGTGTGGTGCATAAACAATGAATCTTGGAAAACCAAAAAAATAAAATAAAATAAAATTACAAAAAATAAATATTCTTTGTTAATATATTTCACTAAAAACCCCTTAAGATAGTTCTCTTTTTCAACTCCTGGCAATTGATATGATTAACTCAAGGTTATGTCAATTTCTCTTTATATTATTTTTTCTTCTTTCTCCTTTTAAGAAACTTTCTCCTCGGAGGAGACAAGATGGCGAGGAAGTAGGAGGAGGAGCGATTTCAACCTGTATGCTAAAGTGAGCTGATTACCTACCAAAGAACTCCGATCACCCATGAAATCATCCTGAGATCAGAATTATACACATCTGGATCTCTATAGGGGCAGAAGATGCCAGTGGGCAGGTAAAGTGGAGTGGGAATGTAGGACTGATATCAGAAGGTAAACAAAAGAGGGAGGGAGCCACCAGAGGTGACTGATTGGAAAGTAATACCCCAATACGAGAGTGCCCTGCGTGTGGGTATTAAGTAGGAGTCTGGCAGGGGTGCCTGGGTGGCTCAGCGAGTTAAGCCACTGCCTTCGGCTCAGGTCATGAACTCCGAGTCCTTGGATCGAGCCCCACAATGGGCTCTTTGCTTAGCAGGGAGCCTGCTTCCTCCTCTCTCTCTGCCTGCCTCTCTGCCTGCTTGTGATCTCTCTCAATAAATCTCTCTCAAATAAATAAATAAAATCTTTAAAAAAAATAGTAGGAGTCTGGTTGAAAGCACTCAAAAAGAGCAAAGGATTGTGGGGGGAAATTGTGGGAATCAGGGCGGTTAGGGACAGGGGCTTAAGTCCCCAGACCCAGGACAGCCTCCCTTGGTGCTGAGCCAGAGAAAGTCCGGTGGAGAAACAAGGTCTTGGTCCCTGAGCTGCCAGCATGCTGGAGAACGCGTGGGGTCCCGCTCCTGTGAGGGACTGGGTGCCTCATCAGGTGACAGAATGCTGCACCGTACTATCAGAGCCTGAGACGTGCGCGCCCCACACCCTCCCCTGTGAGAAGTGTGCACAGGTGCCGGCCCAGTGCTCTTAGACCCAGAAAGACCAGGCACTCCCAGCCCCGGCCAGCAAGAAAATCTCAGTGTGCAATCGCTGCTTGGAACCTCTCTGGCGGTCTGGAGCTGCCCAGATAGCCGTTGCTGCTGTGGTCTTGGGTACAAGCAGAAGATCCTGCATCCCCAGGGACTGCGACTTGGAACATGCTCTGCCAGTGGCCAAGGGGAAATTTATATGGGCTGTGTCGCACCAACAGGGGAGTAGACTGAGGTTTCTCTCTGAGAGGGAGGTCGGGGTGCAATTTGCTTTCTTCTAAACCTCCAAAAACCATCAAAAGCTGTCAAGGCGGGAGAAAACAAACAAACAAACCAAAAAAACCCGAACAAACAAACATAAAAACCTCCAGAGAACAAAAGCCTGAAAAACCAGTTTCCTCAGAGCCCACCCCTTTGAGGGGGGCGGGAGGACTTAACTCAGGGAACATCATTGACTGAAAACCCACCCATGTGGCAGGCCCCTCCCCCAGAAAACCGACCAGGAAAGAAAAAAGAAAAAAAAAAGATGACAAGAGAACAACCACCACTACTTCATAGATACAACTTTTATTTTTAACTCGTTCCCACTATTCTGGTTCATTTTTTAAAAATATATGTAGATAATTTTTTAACCTATTTCACATCACAGTGAGAAGTCCAGTACATCAAATTTCATAATAACCTTCTAGCCTGAACTTTTTGATACATACACCTGTGTTTTTCTATTGATTTTCTATTTTTTAAAATTTTTTTAAATTTTAACTTAATTTAGTCTAGTTTATTCTTATCTTATTTTTATTTTCTAATATTCATAAAGAGTTAAACTTCAAGGTAACCCCTTTTCCCCAATCAGTGCTACTCCTATAGGTAAATCAATTTTTAATCCCCCTTTATCTTAGGCAAGTTGAGTCCTTTAACAAAGATATCAAGATACACCCAGGAAGAATCAAAATAAACTTCCTTGTCCACACTGAGAATTTATAACCACTCTTCCATCATTTTCTTCTGCCATTGTTTCTGTGTATTTGTGTTTGTCCTGATAGTATATAAATCTTATACTTAGGGTTCTTTTTGACGAGGTTCTTCCTTT
>NC_081565.1:57362670-57365279 GCF_022355385.1 Mustela nigripes | reverse complement strand
GAAACAGTCAACAGAACAAAGAGCCAACCCACAGAATGGGAGAAGATATTTGCAAATGACAGTACAGACAAAAGGTTGATATCCAGGATCTAT
This sequence comes from Mustela nigripes, assembly GCF_022355385.1. Lineage (NCBI taxonomy): Eukaryota > Metazoa > Chordata > Mammalia > Carnivora > Mustelidae > Mustela > Mustela nigripes. The sequence continues at coordinate 57,365,186 of NC_081565.1, read as the reverse complement.
AAAGAACTCCTCAAACTCAACACACACAAAAAAGATAATCACATCAAAAAGTGGCCAGAAGATATGAACAGACACTTCTCCAATGAAGACATACAAATGGCTATCAGACACATGAGAAAATGTTCGTCATCACTAGCCATCAGGGAGATTTCAAATTAAAACCACATTGAGATAGCACCTTATACCAGTTAGAATGGCAAAATTAGCAAGACAAGAAACAACACGTTTTGGAGAGGATGTGGAGAAAGGGGAACCCTCTTGCACTGTTGGTGGGAGTGCAGGTTGGTGCAGCCACTTTGGAGAACAGTGTGGAGATTCCTCAAGAAATTAAAAATAGAGCTTCCCTATGACCTTGTAATTGCACTACTGTGTATTTACCCCAAAGATACAGATGTAGTGAAATGAAGGGCCATCTGTACCCCAATGTTTATAGCAGCAATGGCCACAGTCACCAAACTGTGGAAAGAACCAAGATGTTCTTCAACGGACAAATGGATAAGGAAGATGTGGTCCATATACACTATGGAGTATTATGCCTCTATCAGAAAGGATGAATACCCACCTTTTGTAGCAACATGGATGGGACTGGAAGAGATTATGCTGAGTGAAATAAGTCAAGCAGAGAGAGTCAGTTATTATATCGTTTCACTTATTTGTGGAGCATAACAAATAACATGGAGGACATGGAGAGATGAAGAGGAGAAGGGAGTTGTTGGAAATTGGAAGGGGAGGTGAACCATGAGGGACTATGGACTCTGAAAAACTACTTGAAGTTCTTGAAGGGGCGGGGTGTGGGAGGCTGGGGGAAAAAGGTGGTGGGAATTAGGGAGGACACGAATTGCATGGAGCATTTGGTGTGCTGCAAACACGATGAATACTGTTAAGCTGAAAAAAAAAAGAATAAAGAAACTTTCTCCTCTTTAGAAACTATGTTTATTTATTTATTTTTTAAAATGGAGATATTTTACAATGTCAGCCTAAGGGATATTTTAGCACCATAACTAACAATGAACTAAGTTTGCATGCCTTGCTGAGGCACCATAGTAACAATTAATCTTAAATTGAATGTATATGGTAGTTTCAGTTTAATTCTTAATAGGTCATACTGTACATAATAAAATTACCACAGAGAATTGATGAGTAACATTTAATCAGCAAATGACAACCTAATCTCAAAGACTATCTAATTTCTCAAAGACATACTAATTCTTAAGAAAAATATACAAAGCTTAGGAGAAATATAGAACAGTATACTTACTTAGACTATTTAAGCACAGAACACAAGAGCAAATGGAGGGGAGGCTATTGACCTTGGAAGTATTCCCGGATAGTAGTAGTTAAGAACCAAATAAGGGTCTGGCTGCCTGGTCTCAACTCTTGTCTTTTCTATTTTAGCTGAATTGGTCACATAGCTGAACCTGAAACAATTTTTCAGCTCCATCCACTACGTCACTCAAAAACAGAAGTGAGGGAAATGAGAACTAAAAGGGGGAGAACAAATATAAGAATGGTTTACTAATCTAGCCATCACTTAATGTCAAGATGATTCAAACTTATGATATAATCATCCAAAAGATAAACTTTGATCAGGACATTTATTTTCAGGTTTGGAGTAGAATTTATCTTCTGGCTCCCATCTTTTAAGGACCAAATTTCACCTACCTGATTGTGATTTCTTGGATGCACTTGTGGTGGCCCTGAATATACCTACATCTCATTCTTCCAGGAAGAGGAGAGTGCCAGAGGAGGAGATTTCAGAATATCCATGGGATAAGACACAATTGGATTACACCTGATGAAGGCTGCTGAAGTCGACACACTGTAGGTTACCAGAATAGTGGCTTAGTCGGCTGCCAAGAGTCAAGGTTGGCAGAGATAGGGAGGTTGAGATAATCTCCAGTAGCAACTGAGAAGTGTCTGTCAGACCAGTCCTCTACTGATGCTTTCCTTAGTATGCAGCTACTGAATACAGCACGGTGCCTCCATATTTGTAGGATGTCCTCACTTCTTTTCCTGGAGTTGAGGTACATTTTCAATGAGTCATAAAGTTTCATTTAGGGGCATCATCTCCTTTAAGCCAGTTCATTTGTGAAGCAGTCCTAATTTTATTTGTTGATCAAAGGCCACAGATATGACCTTGAAGGAGAATGTCAATGCAATTGAGGTTAATGATATGGGAGTTCTGGCCACGTGTTCATCTGTTTTTCTCATGCTTTCTAGATCTGCTGAGATTAAATCCCATATACCATTTGTATTGTATGATGGGTTACTGCTTTACACTCCCAAATTTTAACTCAGCAAGTCTAATAATACATAAGTTAGGAAGAGGAAGTGTGGTTACATGGATATCTGGCATCCTGTGGTCAGGATCTTTCCACACTTGGACCTAGTGGAATACTAGACGTTACTTTTTTCAATGAAAATTAAGTTGTCGGGGGCGCCTGGGTGGCTCAGTGGGTTAAGCCACTGCCTTCGGCTCAGGTCATGATCTTGGGGTCCTGGGATCAAGTCCCGCA
>NC_081565.1:57310966-57362570 GCF_022355385.1 Mustela nigripes | reverse complement strand
TGGGTGGCTCAGTGGTTAGCCACTGCCTTCGGCTCAGGTCATGATCTTGGGGTCCTGGGATCAAGTCCCGCATCAGGCTCTCTGCTCTGCAGGGAGCCTGCTTCCTCCTCTCTCTCTCTGTCTACCTCTCTGCCTACTTGTGATCTCTCTCTGTCAAATAAATAAATAAAATCTTTAAAAAAAAAAAAAAAAAAAGAAAATTAAATTGTCGGCTATAGAAAGCTTGACTTTCCTCTACAGTCTATGATTCTACACGTCATTTTTTCTTCTGGAGGCTTGCCAGAGATTCAATATAGCATTTTAAATATACCATAGATATCTCTAGCACTATCAGATCTTCTGAGTCACATATTTTGAGTGATAGAGCAGCTTGACTTTGCAGAATACTTTCTTGCTGTAAGTCCTGCTAAAAAGTGTCATTTTATGAGTCATTCAATAAATGGATCATAACAGTATTTTAAGGAATGTTATATGCTGCCTCAAAAAATCCAAAGAGCCTCATCAAGTACTCTAAGTAAGAAATACATTAAACTTGTATTCATCTTAGAAAAAAAAATGTTCTGATATGCTCTAGTTGACTTGAACCCCTAAAGTGTTCCCTGATATGGAAGGCTTCTACATCTTGAACAGAATTTTTCTTCACTCTCTGACATCCTGATATCTTCCTAGGGCTTATAGAACACTTGGTAGTTTCTGATTATTGTGTCCCATTAGCGTGATACATAATTATAGAAACCTGGCATGATGTTTTGCAGAATAATAGGATCAGTGTTCTTGCAGAACATATCATGAGCATGAGAATTATTTAACATAGCCCTCTGACAACGAGTGAATGCTGTCCCCATTGTGCTATTCCTATTATGTGATGGAAAACTAGTTCTGGTCCTCCTTTCTGTTGGAATCAAGAGGAATGTAATTTCCAAATAAATTCATGTGTGTTAAGTGCCAGGGGAATGTAGTATTGCATCAGTAAATATAACATATTAAGCATGCGATTGCACTTGGGACTATATCATAGGTAAGTGTAAAGTAGTCATTCTTTTTTTTTTTTTTAAAGTAGTCATTCTATAGCCATCTATAAGTTAGGATCAATTAAAAAAAAGATTTTTATTACTTATGTATTTGAGAGAGAGAGAGAGCACGGAAGAGTCAGCACAAGAAAGAGGAGGCGCAGAAGGAGAGGCAGGCTTCTCGCTGAGCAGAGAACCCATTAGGGGGCTCCAACCTAGGATCCCAGGATTGAGACCTGAGCCAAAGGCAGATACTTATGTCACCCAGGTGCCCGTGGGATCAGTTTTTCTTTTCTTACTGACTTTTTTCTAACAGCTTAGCAGATGAATTACATGTGAATATCATAGGAAACACTTCTCCTGTTTTCCTTAAGTATTTGATGGTGATGCTTATCATTGTAATTCCTGCAATGTGGTATTGCTTTTATATATTCTTCAGGATAGAGGAGAGCTTCTAGTTGGGTTTTATGGGGATTTTTGCTTGTTTTTTAATATGGAACTCTTCAGGAGTTTGCATATCATTCTTGAGTAGGGTGTGTGCTAATCTCTGCATCATTCCAATATTAATATATGTGCTGCAGAAGCAAGTACAGGGTGGGTTGTTTGTTGATTTTTTTTTTTCCTACCAAAATTGTTCTTACGCCACAGATCATAGGTATATGTGAGGATTCTGTCAGGTGTTGAGTATATCAGTATTCAATTATCCACCTGGGGACCAGAGAAATAACTGTGTGTTAGTTGTATGGACACATTAGATACATTGCATTGTGACACAGTCTTGGGGTAAAACTCTACCTATCATCAGGCATCCAAGGCCTCTATTCTATATCAGTTCCTACATTATCAGTCTCGGTTCAGAATCTTTGTTTATCAATCCTTAATTCCTGTTTCCAACTCTACAGTTATACCAGTATTCGCCACAAGTCCATTTTGAAAAAGATCAGGGAAGTATTTATCTAATTTACTTGCAGTAATATGGCTGAGTTCACTCTCAGAGAGACCTGGATTCCCCTTCAACCAATGGCTTTTTGGTCTGTGAACTAAGATAAGTCTGGAATTTTTGTGAGGAAGCACAACTTTCCATTTTGATGGATAACCCCAGTTATCAATTCAAAAGCTATCAACTTATCTATTTTTTGTTATATAGGTCAAGAAACACTCTACTCCACTTATCTATCTTTGCTTGAGGACATTATGATCTATTTGCTATCACCATAGATATGCATATCAAGACACCCTGATTTCCATTATAGCCATGTTAGCTATTAGAGTAATTAAATCTATCTTGCCTCTGAACATTAAGTGCTTCCACCTATACTTTTCCATTTCAAAATCTAATTACTCCTCCTTACCCTGGAGAACACATTTTCATGGCATCACCTTCCACTGCCATTCAATCCTACAGAGAACAGGAAACATTAAGTTGGTTTCTCCTTCATGCCCTAGCAATGTTTCCATATTGCATTACCCCAGTGAAGGAAATGGCCTCTTGGAATACTATGGGAAAATAATTTGATGGTACATTCTCAAGTTTATATCACAATCCATCCTAACATCTCTATTTCTTTAAGCATTTCTTTTTACCTTCATATTTTGGCAAGGAATTACTGACATTCCCACTCCATTTCCTATAGGCTAAGACTGTGTCCAGGCTTCAAAAAATCACCTCAGCAGATTCTGAGAGATTGCCTCTAATTCATGCATTGACTCTAATTTTAGGAATGAATGGCTTAAATTCAATAAATTCTCCCATATTATTGTGTTTGTTGTGATGTGCTTCCCAATTCTGTATTCAGGACTGAGGTATGGTTTTTCCCTTTGCCCAATCCTGTTCTCCTCCCCAGTGACCCAAGTGATATTTCCAAGAGTGCTCTTTAGTAAAAGCTTGCATGCAAATCTCCATCTCAGAGGCCATTTCCCAGGGAAGTTTACCCATACCAAACTTAACAAGCAGTTTTTTGAGAGGCATCTGTGTCTGAGGCCTTCATATGTGCTCCATGCTAGAAAAACTGCTCTCTTCTTTCAAGGGGGACAAACTGTTTAAAGATCTCAGTTCTGTCCAAAAAAAGCCTCCATCTCCATTTTCAAAATCTTGCTCTTTTCCAACTACAATCTTAAACTAAATAGATGAGATCTCTCAAGGCAACATATTTGGCTTCCTTTGTATTTCTTTCACATTTAAAATTAAATCTTGGGTCTGATTTTCTGCAAAGTGCCCTGTACCCATAGATGTTGAGGCTCTGCATAAATGAAGCCATACAGGGTCTGTGGCTTTCAGAGTGCCTCAAGTTGTCAATTGACTGCTCTAAGCCTATAATTTTCTCTTTCAAAGATTCCAGTATCATTAACAAAAGACAGCCCAGTCTCCAGTCCCTATAATTATCATTGTCCCACACCATATAAGCATACCACCACTGCATATCTTAAGGTCTTATCTTCCACCTGCACCTTATCCCAATTAACCACAAGGGAAAGCCTTAGTAATTGTGATGTCATGCTATGCCAGAGGTAATCATCAGCCCCTGTAACACTAGCAAAGGGATCCCTATTGCAAATAAAACTGGTCAGTAACGCAGCTTTAAAAAATTATCCTAAGGGTCCACTTTCTAGGGCCATTGCTGATATCAGCTGTCTTAAACTGTTGCTTAGAAACAGAGCCTGAAGCAAAGACTTATGCATTAATGCCTTCTCCAAGAAGTTTTGGGAACAGGGATGAGAGCGAAGGAGATTGAGACAGGCAAAAATGGAGAGCTGATACAGGGGTGCAATCCCTAACTAACCACTGTGTAGTATTCGGTATGATTGATTGATTGCTTTATTCTCATAGGACTATCTCCCTAGAGGTCTTATTAATGACTGTTTCTCAGGACAGGGTATGCATGGAAAGGAATGGAGAAGAATTTATTCTCTTCTTGCTGTAATCTCCTGTTGGTCAAAGTTTTCCCTTCAGTGTTTTATAATTTCTTCCAACTTCTAGCTTGCTTTGATGTAGGCACTGGATGCACCCATGCAGTCTTATGCCTTAACATTAACAGGAAGTCTGGGGAAAGGGCAAAAATTGTACATAGGCTCGATAAGCAGAAGAACAGTAATGTTGTAGCCTTTTGAATTTGGCCAGAATCCACACAAAGGGGATTTCGATGGCTGTGCCTGAGGCTGCAAAATTACCCAAAGAAGATAGGAAGGGACATTTAAATGTCATCTGATAAGACTACTTAACTAATTTTGTGATTTTTTTCTTTGTCCCTTTGACTCCATTGTTTCCTCTTTAACATGGAACTGATAATTGCAGGATCTTAACTGGTTGCTCTTTGAATTATAAGATATCTTATTTGTAAATATTTTTTACAGTTCTTAAACCATACATTGTTAACCATTGTTGCCATTTTGGTGAAGGAAAATTCTGGCAACCTAAATGAAAATTTGAACTATCTCTAGTTATTATTTAATCGTTTTGTAAAACACTGTGCATATAGAGTATCAGAAAAATATTTGCTAGAGGAATTTGGGTTATTTTATGACATTAAGCAGTGAGGGAAATAGTCATTAAATTCTGGGCCTGAATTGGTTTCTCATTTTTACTTAAAAACAGAGATAATCAGCTTGAAGATAACTGATATAAAGGAAAAGAACATCTTTTCCTTTCTTTTACCATTTCCATAGAAGTAGAAAAACCCAACCATAACTTTTCCTAGATTCAATTTATAGTAAATATGATTGTAGACTAGTATGTCTGGAGACTCTTTCAAGGTTAAGACACCTACTCATATGCACATTGTAGTAGAGATCAGATGGTTTTGCCTTCTTGATATGCAGTATGTATTCTTCTCCTATCAGAAACTTAATTTACTCTTGAGAAACATCTGTCCCATCGCTGGGTTAAGTTATTTAGGAAAGCTAACCTAATTCTTGGATCCAGGGGTGGATGTGATGCTGGTCTTGCCAATCCACATGTTCAATTTCTCATGGTGATTGTCTATCACTTCTCCGCCTCTTGGCTGAGACCAAGTGTAGTCTCATAGTGACTGACTCAGAAAGGATCCCATGACCTGAAGCAGTCCAATGAAGACCATCTCAATATTTGTGGGAGACATGAGTATCAAGATTACTGAGAATGTAAATGTGAGCTTGAAGCTCCTATGCTCATACTTCCTCTATGTTGGGAATTTTTGTCTGAATGATGCTAATGAAGTGAATGCAGAATGAAATTATGGCAAAAAGGAAAAAAAAAATGAGGGGTTGATTTTTACGACAATGTTTAAAGCCTAGTTCCAAGTACTCCCAAAACTTGCATTATCCTCAGACCATTCAATTATCACCTCCATTACTATTAATACACTCATACTACTTTGATTTAGTGTTCTGTGATCTATAATAAAATGTATATTGGTTCATTACTTATATATTTTGGTTCATTAGTTGTAACAAATATAACTGTTGTTATAGAGAATATTAACTCAGGAGACATTAGGTGTGGGTATATAGGAACTCTCTGCACTATCTCTACAACTTTTCCATATCTAAAACTATTATAAAACAGAAAGTTTATTTTTAAATGTATCCTGCATAATTCAAATATGGTTTGTTATGTCATAACTACCCAAAGGTAAGTGGATCCTCTTGCTAATAAATCTGCACTTAAGTCAAGAAGGCGAAGGACATGCTTTTCTGTGATATTCACACTGGGGGAATCCGTGCTCCCTGAACCTATAGAGAAAAAAATTTCAAAACACATTCTATATGGTCAGTTTTGGGCAAATAAATTTCAATGAAGAAGAGATGAAAGAGAAGGAAAAACATGGCATTTCAATCAGTCATTCTGATACAGGGTCTAGTAAAAAATGGTTAGCATTCTATCTTGCTTTTCTAGTCATTTTAATGCCTGCTCTATTTACACTATAGAACACTATAACTAGACGTAGGCTCTTTATTTTGTTTTCTCTGTCAATCTTGTATCAATCATAGCTCTATTTTCAATGTGGCATTCTCTTATTTGTATTGCAAATTTATATACTTTTTCCCTCAGAGTAGTCTCTTCAAACTATTGTATATTTAAGTCACAAAATAATACCTCATCCTTAAATAACAGACAGTAAACAGTGTTTTAAATTGTTGTTAATACAGTTATGTACTTGCTAAGATGCCATTAGGATATAACCTGAAGGTGTTAAAAAACTTCCATTTTCAAAACAAAACCAGTGTCACTAAACAGAATACATTTAATTAAAAAATCCTAGCTCCTAATCTTACATCTTGTGTAGTGTGGCTTTTACTTTAACTTCTTTGATCTCTTTTTAAATACATTTTAAAATAAAATATATCTGGTTGATTTTATATTGGAGTAGGAAGCGTATCTTAAAAATTTGTGAGACTTTCTCCATGCCTTCAGAGCACCTCCCATGAAACTTTTTTTTAACAATATCAATGTCGTTCAGAAGGAATACAAAGAAAAGAGAGGTAATGTTTATAAACTGATACTTATTTATTTATTTTAAAGATTTTATTTATTTATTTGACAGACAGAGATCACAAGCAGGCTGAGAGGCAGGCAGAAAGAGAGGAGGAAGTAGGCTCCCCGAAGAGCAGAGAGCCCGATCCCAGGACCCTGGGATTATGACCTGAGCCAAAGGCAGAGGCTTTAACTCACTGAGCCACCCAGGCGCCCCTAAAAACTGATATTTAAAATAAAATGTTGAAGTTTATGTATTTAAAACTAGGCATTGCCATTAAAGAAAGGACTGCCTTTCCATGCTTCCATTGCAAATATTATTTTCTGGGTTTGAGTGCTTAAATGATAGAGTTTGATGTAGTAGAAGTTGTAGGAAAAGAAGTAGCAGAAATAGATGAAAATCTCATCACTTCTATTTTCACAAGATTTTAGAAGAAAAAAGTAGAGATACAAGGAGACTGAAGAGGTATAGATCAGAACATCTATATGCCCTTATTTTTCAGCCCAAATTGCAAATTGCAAGGTATGTAGAGGTTGGAGAGTAAAGATTTGGGTTGAGTTTGAGGCCAGTTCTGTGTGGGATTTTCCCAGCCAATGATTTGGGATGCAGGGAAGAGACTCTTGTCCAGAGTGCCCCTGAGCTAATATTGGAGACCTTCACTTAAATGGGAGGTGGAACAGTGGTGTCAGGCAAAAAGAAGGCCTTTATTATATTCCCAAACATTTTCCTGTTTCTGTGTGTCACTAACACTCAGAGGATCAGATGGCAATATCATTAAGGGCAAGGTAATTTCATAGTAGATGCTACTATTAGACCATGGCCCAGATGGGAAAAGCAATAAAAATTAGAAAGGTCTATTCAACCTGGAGGATCCCTAGAAACTAAGGAAAAAAAGAAAAAAAGAAATCATTTGTTGCAGAAATCAGCAGCTATTGTCAACAGAATTGAGCAAAACAGCAGCTCAGGTAAACTACACTTCAACATACTGAAGATACAGATACATTTGACACTTTTCGCCAGTGTCACAAAATCATGTCATAAGCATGACTATACTCTTATGTCCCCAGATGATATCTTAGGGAATACGAGAAGATTGATGCACTTGAGTCACCTAGAAAGATATTTTCTGATGCAAAATTGTAGACTAGCAAATAAAAGTAAGCTTAATTTTCCTTTCCTGATACCTACCATTGGATGGGGTGAGATATGTGGGGTAGTTATAGAAAAAGTACGGAATCTACATCTCTTTGCACAGCTGAATGTAACCTGAGTCATTCAGCAACATTGAGAAACACCTGTTTTTTGACTTCTCAATTTCAAACTACTTTATCTTCAGGTCAGCTAAGCTTCTCTTAACCTTCAGTTCGCAGTCAGTTTCTAGGGGCAATCACCAAATTCAGATTGAATTTTGGCACCAAATCTAACCATTTTTTCCTGTTGCTATGCTACAGACATCTTGAAACAGTCTCGGATAGTCATTGTCCTCGAACCTGTCATTCTAGTTGCTATATCATACTGGTTCTATCATGATTGAGATTTTAACTCAAACTTATTTTCATAAAGTTTCTTTCCAACAACTTCCTCAAAATCATTCTTGCAACTTTTCTTGCTTTTCCCCATTATTTCCCACCATATTTCTCATTGCTGGACTCCAAACCACACTTGATACTGAGATACATCACACTTTTCCATCTCCTTTCAATAAACTTTTGCTCATTACAAAACTGGCATTCCTGAGACTCGTGTATATACATACTAAAATAACTTTCCTACATCCAAGAGGCACAGATGGAAGATATATAAAATTAACTGGGAAAGTGCTTATTAATTACCAGGAAACACATCCAGAGCCAACAACACAAATTTAAATGCAGGAGCCAATTAACTAATGATTAGGACGCTAAAAGGTCTGAAAAGTGCCATACCTTCTGATCTCCCTTAGGTCAAAAGCAATCACTCCCACCTACTTGTTCTCAAGACACATTAATTGCACTTCCACCATACATATACTTCATACTTCCACCAGTTACTGCTAGTGGTTCGTCTTCTTTTTCAACATTCCTATGTTTTATTCATCTTTTTCTAGCCTATTTTTAGGGCACCACTTTACAAGATATAGATACTGAATACTGTTTGAGGAATTGAATGGTAACACGTATAGTAAGAAAAGCTTCATATATTAAGTTCCTATAAAATGACCACGTTAGCTCTATACTTCCTGTGAAGACAGAAAGAAGCAAAAAGAAAGGAACAAGATATCTACCCAGATAGGAAAAGACAAGAGATAGTTTATTCATTTCCTGAAGTCTCAGGCTAAGTCACGTATGTGACATTGGCCTCTTGAGAGAGACACCATTTGGCCAACAGAGGATTCCCTGAATGTCATAACTCTGTGGGTTTTGGGAAGTGTTTGAAATGAATGGTAAGCCTGAACTGAAACCTTTACCTTTACAGGAAGGAGATGGCAAACAAACATTTATTGTTAGCCTAGGATGTGTCAAGTGTGTGAAGGGTGTGCCACTAACATCCCTCCCCCTCCCAGGGAGGCATGACAGTCTGTATACCAACTGAAACATCAATATATTTTACCTGAAACATCACTACATTTTACCAAAATAATCACTCAAGTAGCTATTTATTTCCTTCACAGCAGTGGTTTTGCAACAGTGTTTGATTTATAACCATGAGCTCTGTAGATTCCAAATATTTTTTCAATTATTTATCCTCTGGTCCATAGCTTATTTCAGTTTTCCCCTTTCAGTCTTCAAATTAAGAATCCCTGGTTTCCTTAAATATGTGTTTTTTGTTGCTTTTGGTTTTGTTTTATTTTATTTTTTTTTTCAGGTCTTCCTCTTTTTGACTTCTAATTGATGGTAATTCATTGTGCCTCTGAAAAGGCTTTTTCCATTGCAGAGATTTCTTTACAAACTAAACCTCTTCTCAGCATGCTCTCTTTACCTCCTTGAAAGCCAATTTAACCAAACATCAATGCTAATTAAAACTCCTGTTTTGCAATAGCATGAGTTATACACATTTTACAAGGCAGCATAGAGAATCAGGTATTGTTATTCCAGGTGTAGGATTTTATTTAATTCTGTTGTGAATCCAAGTTTTGTTCTATGTATTCATTTACTGTACTGCAAACTGGATGGCTCCTGAAGATATAAAGACAGTCACAGGAGAGCTCAAAGCATGATAAGGGAGTCAGATAAGACTGGAGCACAGTGGCTTGTGCTAGGAGAGGGGCTTCTAACAAATATTTTGGGACACGCAGTGGAATGAACTAATCCTGCTATGGGGCTACAGTGGGTGCTGGGATATACCACCCAAAACTTTTATATCTGAAGCCTTCATTTCCCTCTCTGTCAGGCTGCAATAGATCTCTATGAAATCCTTCTTCAGGAATTGATCTCAACTAAAGAGATCCACTTTGTCCAAGGTTATGCTTCTTTCCCTTATTCAATACTGTTCTACGATCTCTTTTCCTTTCCTCCTGTAAAGACATCTTTGAATGTTTTTCCTGGCTGTAGATCACCCAGTTGGATAGGTGGAGGATTCTGTTGCAACTGTATCACGTTCAACCTCTCTGACCAATGCTTCTTTGTTTCTTACATGGATTGTTGCTGAAGGCATCCCCAGTAAGTCTTCTACAAAGAATTCTCAGTCATGGAGTGACAAAGAATCAAACCTACAATAGGGTTAGATCAGGGAAAGTCTATAAGTCACTTTGAGAACAGTCCAAACAAACAGTAATGACATGACACGACATTGCGTATAACGGGTAGTTAAAGGTTTGCTATAGCAGCAGAAAACATATGGAGTCTATTTATATGGTTGGATTAAGGCATGAGGGAGTGAGGTAATGAGAGGGGTGGCTAGCATTGAGGTTCAAGGTGCAGGAAGACTCTTACTGTGAAGAGTCACAGAAGCTAGCTAAGGAGTTAGTAGAGGCATCAAAGCAGAGGAGTGACATATGCATATCTTTCTAAGGAGGTAATTGTAATAACTGTGTGGAAAGAATTGAAGGCAGAGAGATTTTGTGATGGAGAGTCAGACTGACAGCTTTTAAGGTAGGCCACACTGAAAGAAAAGAAAAAAGAAATAACTAGAAGAATGGCAATTATAGTAAGAATGATTTCGAGAAGATTTCTACAGGATTTGATGACTTATTAGGTGAAAGGGCTAAAAGGATTAATGTCAAAATAATTTTAGAAATTCCAGCTTGTGATATTTGACAAGGAAGAAGTAGAGAATTAGGATTATATCCTTACATAATTTTTTTCTACCATCTTCAGGACCCTATGCTAAAAATGCAGGAAAACAAAATCCAGGGAATCATAAAAATAAAATAAAATAATTGTATATGAAAGCTTTAGAACAATGCCTGGTACTACATTTAGTAGTTCGATAACTAGGTGGGTCTTCACCCTACAATTTATGGATGGACAGGCATGCTACACTCTTCTAATTGTCCCATCTCTCTTAGAGAAGTTTGAAAATGTCTTACAAATAAATCTTTGACCTATTTTGTGAGCTAACACCCAAACAAACAAAAATTTCAAAAGCAATTTTACCTTATATTTTATTTTTAAACCATTGTTACCTACACTCTTCTTTCCAGGGGCTTGTGCCATACTTGTGAAATCAATAGCAAAAAGCAAGTACTTCAGTAAGCAGAAAGTCAAGGACAGCCTCTAATTCGGCTCTACAAAGTGTCTAGTGCTCTAGAGGCACTTAAACATAAAATGATGTTTTTACTTTTCCTAAGCCTAAAAATATTTAAAGTTTTTAAGTATCATCATCAACACTTGGGTCTTTAGTACATGTATGTTGTTTTAAGGAATAGTAGCCATTTTTCACTGAATGCCCAATTTGTGCTAGGCATTAAGTGGAAGATTATTATATTTTTTAGGTGAAAGACTTTATAAACATTGTCTCTAATCTTATTAGTAATCCTAAAGGGTTTTTATTCATGTCTTTGATTTCCACCTCAGGCTTTGGGATGTTGAGTAATTGGCTTGAAGTCAACGTAGATCTCAGCCTGCAGAGTAGGCTTCCACCTGGGGTTCTAAGCCTTTGCAGCTGACTAGCAAAGTCCTTCCTGAAAATTATCCTGTCAATCAAGATGCAGGATAAATTGGGGTGATGTCTCCAGATTTTGGTTGTTAATTCACTGTACTGCTTTGAGGTTTACACAAGAACAGTGAAAAGTAAGTGAGGGAGATAGAAGCAGCAGTTTTTAGGTTCATAACAAAAGACTCTACTTATAAGAACCAGAGCATGGTCTGTAATAACTAGTTATATTTCTCTATGCAGACCAAGAAAAGGAGAGGGATGCTGTTAGACTTGAAATCAGTGGGATCTAAAAAGAATAAGGCAGAATAATTTAAGAAAGGAAAATCATCATCCCTTTGTAGATAATTCATTCTATCTCCTGTGTGTGTATGTGTGTGTGTGTTATAGTCAAAGCATCTGATATTTTTACTTCATTTTTTCTCAGATTTTTAGTACTTTTTCCTCTCACACCCAGAAGAAAGTATGTTAGATTTAGTATGATTGATTTAAATGTGGCTGCTACTGCTGTACCTGTCATTTAACTGTTAACAAAAGTGCAGTCATGCAACATTTCTGCTGGGCCTTTCACCTCTCTTCATATAAGAACTGTCTTTCAAGTATGACAATGGTGGCCAGTATGAACTAGAAAAGAACTTTGAATGTCAACTTCCTACTCATGATGGTTATATTGAGCCATACCAATTTTCATAACCTTTCACAGGTATCAGATAATTAAAGGTAATCAGGAAACAGCATCATAGCTTTGAGAGATACGATGTAAATTTGAAATATTTATTAAGAGTGATAATTTTCATTTTATCAATAAAATATTGCTAGTGGAATTTCTTTGCCATATAGATAAAAATCAATAGATGTAGAATAAATTATAATGGTATCTATGTATGCCACACTCTTTTGATGCACTTTTATAACAGGAAAATATTTTAAAAGATGAGCAAAAATAAAAATAATCAGCTATAACACTTCTATTAGATATAACGAAGGGTAGTGATTTTCAGATATATTCTTTAAGACTTAGTTTCCACTAAACCCACATAAATAAAAATAATTTTAAAACTTTAAAAAGACATTTAAACTTAGGGTCCATAAGGAGATATTTATTTTTATCAGGTGCTCTATTTTTATTACTTCCATATACATTCATGTTGTATTTATGTTAACATGATAAAGTTCAGCTACTGAATGATTTTGAAATCAATCACACCAACATAAGTTATCTCTTATTATGATTCAGTAATTATCTACTAGTCAATTATAGAAAAACTCAGAAAAAGTCCATGATTATCATCATTATTAATTTTATAGACCAAGTTAAGTTGAACTTATAATTTCTTACCAAAAAAATAATAATAGCAAGAATATAGGAAACATAGGGAAAAATGACTTTTTCAGTCATATTGCATGCTTTTCAATCTACCCGAGAAGTATGTGAATACTATGACATTCTTTTATTTACAGCTTTGCAGAATAAAGTGGATTTTGTTGCTAAGGAGATCAAAATGACAGTTGTCTTTCTAATCCATTAGCAAAATGTAAAATGCAATGCTGAATATCACTATTGCCCTCTTAAACTGTAGTAAGTATGGTTTTAATATTGATTCTTGCGCATGTCTTATACATTCCCCAGTGTTCAGTACTTTTGATGACAAGATGTAGTACAAATCACTCATATCTTTCATCCTGATCTTTAGATATACATTTTTTATACATTTTTATTATATTGCCTGTCTTCCCTCAATCAGGATTTCAAATGAATTTTACATTTTGGAAAAAGATATCTTTATTGGAGTAATGCACCAGGAGATATAGAAAGAATGAAAAGAGAAACGGTAAGGAATATAGCTATCTTGTGGCCTAAAGTGCAAGTATTAAAACAAAATGATAATAATAAGAGGAGAAAAAAGCCATACCTGAAATAGAACCCATTAAAGTGATTTCAGAAACAATAATAACACCTTAAAACTGTATAGCAGCTTAGTTTCAAACTACTTTTACGTACATTGTCTCATTTGGTCCTTAGAACCACCATGTGATATCAAAAGAGGAATTATTATTTCCTCCTCTTCAAACCCAGTCACCGACCAGTAATTATGAGAGATTATGTGACTTATCCTGGATAGTAGGGCTAGTAAATGATGGAGTCAAGGTGTGAAAGACAGTTCTGACTCCTGACTCAGTGATTTTTACCTTACATTCCACTGAGGATATCTTCTGTTCATGGTAAATATAAAAGTTAAAAAAAAAAATCCATGATCCAAGAAATGTACCCAACACCTCGGTTCTCATTCTTTTTTCTCTCGTATTCTGTAGGAAAATGTCCCAATAAAATGTGTGTCTGAAAGAATGCTTAGTATTCATGAGAACTCATTCAGTGTTCTTGAATAAATAGAAAAATAAGGAATAAATGAATACACACTCTTGAATATAGTGCCTAAAGAATTTCTGATTCCAGGTTATTCACATGAACACTTGAAACTAGTTTATTTTTGCTTTCCCTGTCACAGTAATTATAGTGTTTTGTTTACATGTAAGGTATTACAGTGATTGGTTATATCATAATTTGACCTTGCACATTACAGTTTATACTAAATAGTGCAAAATGAATATTCAATGAAAATAATATGGCTTTATCATATTGATAGCTAGGACATTTTATTTTTCTTCTTGATTTTAATTCCTTCTACTAAGAAATAATAGCCATTAGAGATTATATTTATTTCGATTTAGATGAAAAGAGGATTTGAGCCATTGTTCTTATAATTCTGATCTGGACACTAGTAATGCCCATCAGATTGACCCATGAGACATATACTATCTACTAAATATGACTATTTCTACCCAGTAGGATACCTTAAAATCAAATGACATAGGATTATATGGGCTATATAAGTCATTTATCTAATTTTGTATAAAAACTGGATTAGTCTGGTATGTGCCAATATTTCTGAAATGAATATGCATAATCAATTATCAAAAACCATGCACAGCTTAATAAAATTGGTAAAATGTGTGCAGTATTTTGCAGCACATATTGATTTTTTTTTTTTTTATCCTGATACCAACCTCTAAAAACTTGGTATAAGAGTTTTGTAGGTGTGTGTGTGTGTGTGGTAAAATTGGCAAGATGCTCAACAAACTAATTTCATATTTCTGCATCTATTGAAAGACCATAATTCCCATCTGTACATGCAGTGATTTTGTTAAGTAAGGCCATATAAGTGACTCTATTGAAATGTGGGTAGAATGGTGTCTTTGTCTTTGTATAAGGGTTGTTCTACAACTTTCTAATTCCTATCTTTTTTACTTTAATCATGATCACAGCGCTTATATTGAAGGTAGTAACATTTAATAATGCAAGCTTAGTTTGTAATTAAGTCCCTAAATTTTAATTCCAATATAGTTAACATAGAGCATTATACTAGTTTCAGGTGTATGATATAGTGATTCAACAATTCTAT
The DNA here is from genome assembly GCF_022355385.1 of Mustela nigripes. NCBI lineage: Eukaryota > Metazoa > Chordata > Mammalia > Carnivora > Mustelidae > Mustela > Mustela nigripes. Next base: position 57,347,576 of record NC_081565.1, on the reverse strand, counting down.
AGATTACTCTATAATCTACCATAATGAACCATGTTCATCACGGAAAGTGCACTCTTTAATCCTCATCATTGCCCCTCTGGTAACCATCAGTTTGTTCTCTATAGCTAAAAGTCTGAGAAACAGCTTAGTTTTTAAGTTATTTTTAGAAGGAAACCTACATGCTTCTATCGTCAGACAATCTCTGACACACATAAGATTTAAATGGATAAGGAAAAGAACCACAAGATACCTGGGAATAAACCTAACCAAAGAGGTAAAGGATCTGTACTCAAGGAACTACAGAACACTCATGAAAGAAATTGAAGAAGACACAAAAAGATGGAAGACCATTCCATGCTCTTGGATCGGAAGAATAAACATTGTTAAGATGTCTATACTGCCTAGAGCAATCTATACTTTTAATGCCATTCCACCGGTATTTTTCAAAGAACTGGAGCAAATAATCCTAAAATTTGTATGGAATCAGAAGAGACCCCGAATCACTAAGGAAATGTTGAAAAACAAAAATAAACCTGGGGGCATAATGTTACCTGATTTCAAGCTTTACTACAAAGCTGTGATCACCAATACAGCATGGTACTGGCATAAAAACAGACACATGGACCAGTGGAACAGGGTAGAGAGCCCAGATATGGACCCTCAACTCTATGGCCAAATAATCTTTGGCAAAAGAGGAAAAAATATACAGTGGAAAAAAGACAGTCTCTTTAATAAGTGGTGCTGGGAAAACTGGACAGCTATATGTAGAAGAATGAAACTTGACCATTCTCTTACACTGTACACAAAGATAAACTCAAAATGGATAAAAGACCTCAACATGAGACAGAAATCCATCAGAATCCTAGAGGAGAACATAGGCAGTAACCTCTTCGATATCAGCCACAGCAACTTCTTTCAAGATATGTCTCCAAAGGCAAAGGAAACAAAAGCGAAAATGAACTTTTGGGACTTCATCAAGATCAAAAGCTTCTGCACAGCAAAGGAAACAGTCAACAGAACAAAGAGCCAACCCACAGAATGGGAGAAGATATTTGCAAATGACAGTACAGACAAAAGGTTGATATCCAGGATCTATAAAGAACTCCTCAAACTCAACACACACAAAAAAGATAATCACATCAAAAAGTGGCCAGAAGATATGAACAGACACTTCTCCAATGAAGACATACAAATGGCTATCAGACACATGAGAAAATGTTCGTCATCACTAGCCATCAGGGAGATTTCAAATTAAAACCACATTGAGATAGCACCTTATACCAGTTAGAATGGCAAAATTAGCAAGACAAGAAACAACACGTTTTGGAGAGGATGTGGAGAAAGGGGAACCCTCTTGCACTGTTGGTGGGAGTGCAGGTTGGTGCAGCCACTTTGGAGAACAGTGTGGAGATTCCTCAAGAAATTAAAAACAGAAATTCCCTAAGACCCTGCAATTGTACTACTGGGTATTTACCCCAAAGATACAGATGTAGTGAAATGAAGGGCCATCTGTACCCCAATGTTTATAGCAGCAATGGCCACAGTCACCAAACTGTGGAAAGAACCAAGATGTTCTTCAACGGACAAATGGATAAGGAAGATGTGGTCCATATGCACTATGGAGTATTATGCCTCCATCAGAAAGGATGAATACCCAACTTTTGTAGCAACATGGACGGGACTGGAAGAGATTATGCTGAGTGAAATAAGTCAAGCAGAGAGAGTCAATTATCACTTGGTTTCACTTATTTTTGGAGCATAACTAATAGCATGGAGGACATGGGGAGTTAGAGAGGAGAAGGGAGTTGAGGGAAATTGGAAGGGGAGTTGAACCATGAGAGACTATGGACTCTGAAAAACAATCTGAGGGTTTTGAAGGGGCAGGGGTGGGAGGTTTTATCAATAAGTAAATAAAATCTGAAAAACAAAACAACAAAAAACAAAAACAAAAACATGGACAAGAGAGTTCCTCCGTAGAACAGATACAGAGATTATCAAAACTCAAAGTAATCCTGGCACCTTTTTTTCCCTCCAAAGGTTTTATTTATTTATTTGGCAGAGAGAGATCACAAGTAGGCAACGAGGCAGGCAGAGAGACAGGAGGAAGCAGGCTCCCTTCCGAGCAGAGAGTCCGACGTGGGGCTCGATCCCAGGACTCTGAGATCATGACTGGAGCCGAAGGCAGAGGTTTAACCCACTGAGCCACCCAGGTGCCCCAATCCTGGCATTTCTAAAATAGAAGGATTGTACAATGCTAGTTAGGTGGGGTTTCAAAATTGCTATAGAGCAATGACTGGAAAGTCTCTTCTCAAATGGAAGTATTTATTCTGGTTATCCAGTCACAACTCCACACATTGTGTGTGGGTGTATGTGTCTACAATCAAATAACTTTGTGGTCAAGAGGCAGGACCACTGAGACTTCTAGATCAAACTGGTCACTGGGATCCCAGGGATAGAGGTATTCATGGCTAATGATCATGGACTTTGACCTGGATACAATAATTGGATGGGACTCTGGATTGTCCCTTTTTAGGGAGGAAAAGTGTGTTCTAAGTGTAGAAAGAAAAGTGACCTATATTTGGTGAATAGGAAGGAGGATGATGTCATTCAATGCACACATATCCAATAAATCTTTTCTGGATACCATGATTTGAGACTGTTGTAATTAGTTTGACATTTTATGATTAGATAATGGCCATGTGACTGGTTTTGTCAGTGCGGGGACAGTGATGTGTGTCAATCCCAAGCCTGGATATGAAACTCCTTGCACAAACTTTCACATTGTCTTCTGCTATTGTGACAACCAGGAAGGCCACTTAAGAGATGGTATTATAAGATACTTGCTGGTAACCTGGTTCACTTGACTACTGCTTAGAGGCCAGTCACAAAAAACAAAAACAAAAACAAAACAAAACAAACAAACAAAAACACCAAACTCCAACCTGATATACACTCTCTGCATCCTAGAAGTAAAATTTGTTGCATGAATCTACTAACATTGTTACCTGAGCTTAGCATAGCCTGCCCAATCTAATGAATATGTCTCCCTCAGCCAAAAGATTAGACAGTGTTTCACACAATTTTGTGTCTTGAGCACCTAGCAGAGTTCTTGGCACATAACAATAAGCAATTTGTGTTCAAAAGTTGTTTGTTTTAAGAGACTGGTCATCAATTTTGTGAACAAGATATCACAGAAATTATTTTATAGAGAAAAAAAGATCACGTATGTACACGGTAATTTGAATTATTGCTCCTAATTCTTCACTACCCTATATAGCAGGATATTTTCCATGGACAACTTTTGACCTGTTATTTTTAGTGAGGAGTCTCTTTGAGGTCAAAATATATTTGTCTACCCCATTGATAATTGGGTGTGCCATGTGACTTGCTTTAGGATACATGTGTAAATCACAGCATTGTAGTTTCCAACTGAGAAGTTACAAAGCATCCAGGTTTCCACTTGCCTCCAGGGCTTCTTTAAGGCCATGAAAATAGTGCACCAAGGGAGCTGCTTGTCTCAGAAGATGTATGGGAGGATATGAAATCATCGGCAGTCTGGAGGCCAGACCAGTTGAATCCTTTTACTCCAGCTAAGATTGGTTAAATCTCAGAAACTCAAAGAAATGTGAGCTATGAAAGAAAGAAAGAAAGAAAGAAAAGGAAGGAGAGAGAAAGAAGGAAAGGAAGGAAGGAAGCAAAGGAAGGAGAGAAGGAAGGAGACAAGTTGCTGTTGTAGGGCAATGAGATTCTGAGTTTGCTTTCTATAAAGCAAAAATTGATGTTACTCTAAGTTCCATTGCTGGAAACAGAATTCAGTGTTCCGACTTCACAGGAGGAAAGATTCATTTTGAACTTAAACAGTAATTTAAATAAGAGTAATTCTTTTATTCAGTCTCGTGATTCACAGACCTGTACCCCTGGGGATAAAATATATGTTTATCAAAAATAAAAAATTAAAAAAAAAAAAAAAGAACATGTCTTTAGTTTTTAAACTATTTTATTTTTCTTTGTTGATATTTATATTCCTCTTAAACTTTATTATTTAAAAAAGGAAATTTTAACTTTTCATCTTCACTCAAAAGCAATTTGTTTACACAATTATAAAAATTGACAAAAAAAAGAAAAAAATTACAAAATGGTCATTTTCAAGTATGCTATTTTTCTTTTCTTATGAAAATATGCAACTCTAATGGATTTTGTTAATGCATCTCGGGTCCTCTATGGCATTTAAGAAATAACATTCACTGGAATTTATACTTTAGCAAAGTACTTATTGTTCCATATTCAATGTGTCACATGAAAGAATGTTAATCTATGTTTAATTTTTTAAGGTTTGCTTCATATATTCTGTAACAATCTATTTAATAGCAAGGCCAAGGAGACCCCTAATTACTTGAATTTATATTTAGCACTTTCCTCACTAAGTTAAACATTGGGGGAAAAAAAGCTTTAATAATTTTTCCATTGAGTATCACTATTATGCTGTTGTCCCTTTAATAGCCCTTCTTTTTTGTCTGCTTTATTGTTTATTTTACAGTCAATCTTTTAACATACAAATTTCATTTCCTCCTTTACTCTGAGTTAGATTTAAGACCTCTTCCTTCAAGTGACCGTTCATTCTTTCAATTCAGTCAAAAAATAATAAAAAGTCTTGGCAGGAAGAATGAATTTACTACTCAATTAAACTTACTGGCAAATGCAGGCATGATAACTATACTAGTTGTACGTTTAGACACAACCCCTGTGGTTTTAAACTTTATTGTTTCATACACTGTGGCTAAGATTAGGAGACACTCTAAATTACATATTCTTCATATCTTGTAGTATAGATGATGTGTTGGTATAGAAAAGACGTTAGTGCTGGAAGTGTTAGATAGTCTAACTATCTGTGAAACCACTAATGCAATTATTTTTTTTTTTAAAGAATTTTTTTTAAAAAGATTTTATTTACTTATTTGACAGAGAGAAATCACAAGTAGATGGAGAGGCAGGCAGAGAGAAAGAGAGAGGGAAGCAGGCTCCCTGCTGAGCAGAGAGCCCGATGCGGGACTCGATCCCAGGACCCTGAGATCATGACCTGAGCCGAAGGCAGCGGCTTAACCCACTGAGCCACCCAGGCGCCCCAATGTAATTATTTTTTATAAGATCTATTTCCTACTATGTATTTCCTAATCCTTTAATAATAATTAAGAAAATATGAAAATATTATCAAAGAGTATACATTAAATAGTAGGATATTGATGTTTATAAATGCTTTTTGATTATTTTTCCCTGTATTTTTCCATTTAGGTGATTTTTTCTAGCAAATATAGGTGTGAAATGGTTCTGACAACACATACACTATTCAGTGGGAACATATGTCTTATGAGAAAAAAAATGTCTTTAATCTTTCCATCTTGTCTTCATAACCCTATATTTAATTTACCTTAAAAGTCAGAAGGGAGTTTCGCTTTTCATGGTTGTGAAAATGAATGTCAGACAATGGTTTTCAAGTTTATTCAGCAAGGAAAACTTCCCACATTTTTACAAGTTTCCCATTTAAAAGCCTCCTTTTCTTTTTCTTTCAACTTGTGCTAGTGAGTTAGCATGACAGATTTTATTCATTCTGAAATGGTAGAGGAAACTCTGATGTTATCTGCCAGAATATTGGAGACTGTTCCCAAATTACTGTATTTTAAGTTCGAGTTGAAATGAACAGTGTCAAAGCAGTTCAACTATAAAGAAGGAACAGGAAATAGGATAACATGATCCTAAATTTTTACCTGTTAACCTATGCAACAAAGTTCTTATGGCCTGGGACCTTGTATTACCTCTGTATCATGAGTACAGGTTTTCTCCATCTCGGTACTATTGACATTAAGAACTAAATAATCATTTGTCCAAGAGGTTGTCTTGTCCATTATAGTATGTTTAACAGTGTGAATGGCCTCCCCCCCCCCCAAAATGTCTCTGATTTAATGCATATTAAACGGGAAGATGGTACTTCATTCTTGCAGGATATTGCTGCAAAGCTGGTATGTTAGCTTTCCCTTCAGCGTGCCATTCTAACAGTCTGTCAGATCAGCATCAACTGTGTGATACATTATGTATTACAACAGCCAGTGAATCCTGTGGTCAGAAGCTGCCTGGGGATTACATGTCTGCAGATCAGGCATCCTGTAAGCTCCTGGACAGAGGAGCTGGCTGAGGCCCAGTAGAAAACAAAGTCAATCCCTGACTTAGACTAGATGTCTATTCCAGTGTAAGCAGACCACATACCTTATATAAGAGAAGGACCTAACAGAGTCAACTTGGAGCCAAGTGGCCATTTGGTCTACTCAAGGAATAATGCCATATTGGACTTAAGCACCGGCCTTTGTTATAGGCATTGAGGAGATTAAGAGATAGTGGTAATAATACTTGGACTAGTCTAAGTAGGTAGGAATCTATGCATTGCTTTTGTCCTTGTCATCCTAGCCTCATCTTTTATAATAGTGACACATAGCTCCTGATAGTTTTGCATCAACTAACATCAATTTGTTGAGCACCACTGCCATTTGGAAGTTTAGTGCCTTTCTCTAGTGCATCTTTTCTGGTAAGCACTCACACTTTGTGCTCATTCTCATATCTCCATCCACATACCTTTCCTCCAGACCTCCTTGTAACTAATCTTCCAATCTTCTTCCTTCCAAGTCTTTGACCAGCTAACCTAATTTGTTGCTGCCTATTAATCTGTATATATTATGACCACAGGTTAACTCCCTTTCTATGCAAAGTAAACATCCAAGTGTTCATGCATCATGACTATGATTAAGTCTAATCTCAGCTGAGACTCTAATAGGGCTATCATTGCTTTTTAGCTTTCCACATAACATCCTGACAATATGTAAAAGAAGCTTTGGAATTTTACTCTTTTTTTTCCCTGGATTCTTGTATTCAAAAATTTTTTTATTAACATAAAATGTATTATTTGATCCAGGGGTTCAGGTCTATGAATCATCAGGCTTATGCATTTCACAGCACTCACCATAGCACATACCCTCCTCAATATCCATGTTTAGAGCTGTTGGTACATGATTTCAACATATAGTCGTAGGAATGAGCTGAAGGAGGAGAACAGGTGCAACTGTAGTTGGGGAATTAGGCGCATGGGTTACTTTCTCATGAAGTTTGTTCTACCGTCTGACCCCTTCCCTGATTGCTCCTGGATATATTCTTTCTATCTTAACAATGATTTCTTCTGAGTACAGAGAACTTCATGATTTGGTGCATCTGACAGTAAGTACCAACTTCATGATGGACAGTTACAGATAGTCAAACCTTTTTTCTGTCAGTGCTCAGTGGAACTCCACGAGAATGAGAACTGTTTCTGATCCTATGTTTTAACTGAAAAACAAAAATATATATATATACATATATATATATATATGTATATATATATATATATATTTAGTTTAAGGGAACGAGAACTGTTTCTGATCCTATGTCTTAACTGAATAACAAAGAAGATATTTACTAAATCAGTGGACACACACAATGTGATCTATATCTATACATGGTATCTATACACATACTAGGACACATACCTGAGGTCTATTAATGTGCCTTACAGAAGATACTATAACTGGCACAAGCTGCTGCCGGAGATGCTGGTTGGATAAGTCCACCCTGGTCTACTGGCACTTGCTGGGATTCAGGCTCCATCTAGTGTCTGTGGGGCCAGGCTGATAAATTAAAGAAAGATAATGATGGAGGCCACTAATTATACATCTTTTAGTTCCTTCAGTGTGACACCTACCTTGGTTATTGCCTCTAGTATATGATAGATGTTTTGTTTTGTTTTTTTTAATTGCCTTAGCTGGAAGAGCAGTGGTAGTTTCAGAAACTTCATGACCTTCCACTGGGATTTTTCTTATCCCACAGGTGAAAGTCACAAATTCAACTGTCATTTCAATGGTCAAATATGTCAATGCCAAATATACATTCAGCTATGACGGGGACTTCTACTGGGTGGGTGGGTGGGTGGGTGGACTCAGTGGGCAATTTTAAGTTGGATTTTAGTCAGGAATTGATAACCTGATCCAACATGACTCTACTTGAACAGGGGGAACCATAAGGTCACTTTAGTTCTGCAGATATTAGTTTCAATTTAACCTCTGTGTCCACTGTCCGCAAAGTGTCTTGTAGGTACTTTTCCCTAGTGCATAGTAAATGGTGGATAAGTAATGGCTCAAGCAAGTGGCCATAGGTCTTTTTGAAAGGCCTGGAGAAAACATTACAATATATTGAAAGATGGCAACATCTTTCAATATAGGACCCAGTCACCTCTTAAATTAATTAATGGTTTCTGTATCTGAAACAGCTTCACATAATATCTACTTCCATAAGCCTTTGCGTTCTATCCTCTATTGTCTGTCCTGGTGATTCAAGCATATTAAACCTGAAGGAGTGTTAATATGACTGTGACTTAACTCTGATTCTAAAAGGTTAGGAGAGGAGGTGGCTCTCCTAAACTTCTGTCTTATGGGATAAATCTCTTTGTATTATTTTCTGATATTAGAGGAGTGCTATGTTTTAACGGGATAAGATTGACCATTTCTGAAGGTTCAGAAAGTTAAGAAAATTCTGGGGAGACTAAATCTTTTAATGGGATAAGATTGACCATTTCTGAAGGTTCAGAAAGTTAAGAAAAAAAAAGTTAAGAAAAAAAGTTAAGAAAATTCTGGGGAGACTAAATCTTCTAGTGCTTCTTCCCAGATGTCCCTATCCTAAATTAGATTCTCACAGTTTCTTAACTAGGACCCTGTGCTTGGTATTAAAGATCTGTTATGGTAGAACTTTCAGGGGTGACTGGGTGGCTCAGTCGGTTAAATATCTGACTATGGCCCAGGCCCTGATTGCAGGGCTCTGGTGTAGAGCCTGGAAACAAGATCTCCACTCAGTTCAGGGTCTGCTTGTCGCTCTGCCTGCCGCTTGCCCAGCCCACTCCTCTCTGCTCCTGCTCCTACTCTCCCTTTCTCACAGGAAATAAATAAATAAAATATTTTAAGCAAACATTCAAAGATCTTTGAAATTCAGCACCTTGTTTTTCAAAAACTGTGCTTTATCGTAGCTTCATCTGTTTGCTCAGAGCAAGATAAGTGAGTTTCTTTATAAGTTACTCTTTGGCTTTCAGATGGTTTTAAATTGTTTGTTAATAGTCCTCAGCTTTGGGGTGCCTGGGTGGCTCAGTTGGTTAAGCTTCTGCCTTTGACTCAGGTCATGATCCCAAGGTCCGGAGATCGAGCTCCATGTCTGGCTCTCTGCTCTGCAGGGAGCCTCCTTCCTCTTCTCTCTCTCTGCCTGCCTCTCTGCCTACTTGTGACCTCTGTCAAAAAAAAAAAAAAAAAAAAAAAAAAGTCCTCAGCTTTTCATTACTGATCTCATCAAGGTAATAACCATCCAGTTTTGTTATCCTTATATTTATACTTCTCCCCCCAATGATATTTTTCAAATGTCTTAATCATGACATTATATTCACCTTTGCTCACAAACCATCCCATTTCATCATGGATAATAATTTAAAAAATTGAACGGCCACCATGTTTCAGGGGCTCTCAACACATTACTCATCCTTAGGCACAGGCTCCTCACTACCAACTACGTGGTGATTAAGCAGTTCTGGAAAAACTCCATCACAGCACCAGCTTTCTCAGTGTACTCCAACTATCACAGATTGATTTTTGGGAAGGAGATATTAAGATGAAGTTAAAAGTGCAAAGCTGATTTGGGAAAAGTAGCAGTTAAAAAAAAAATGGTGGGTAGCAGGAAGGTCAGGGTGAGCTCTTAGACCATGCCATGCTTTTGACAAATCTTTGCCAGCCAAATGGCAAACTCCAGAGCAAATGTTGTCTATTAGAGGTATCCTACCTTACTTGAAAATGGCTAGCTTGTATTATGTAACACCATTATTCACCTTGCTAAGTTTTTGGCTTCCTAAGAGGACGAGATCTCAGCTAGGATGCTAGGGGACCCTGAAGACACTAAAAGCTAAAGGCTGTGAGCTATCGATACTCATGATAACTGGAAAGCTGGAGATTTCTTGAGGGAGAATCTAAGTAGTGCATTTTTGCATCTGCCACACCCTCCAAGTGTGAAACTTTAGACTCTCTCAACTAGTTGTCAAGTTGATTTTGTGGACAAACAGGAATAAAGATAACCTGTTTGTGTAGTGAAACTGGAAACTTTTTAATTAGTTTCTTGTGAATAGCAAATGACTGGAAAGAAAGAAAAAAGAGAAAGGGAAGAGGGGCAGTAGACATGTCTAAGAACCCTGAACATAGGAGAAAAAAAACCAAGAATATCTGATGTTCAGTTTTTGACCTTTTAACTGGTACAGCACGAAATCTGTTTCATCTTTCGAAACCCTCATAAAGTTTGGTGCAAAATAAAGGTCAGTGCTGGGACACCTGGGTGGCTCAGTTGGATAAGGGTGCAAGTCTTGATTTTGGCTCAGATCATGATCTCAGGTTCATGAGATAGAGCTCCACATTGTGCTCTGTGCAGCATAGAGTCCGCTTGAGATTCTCTCCCTCTCCTGCCCTCCCCCGACTCATGCGTTCTCTCTCTCTCTCTCATAAATAAAAATAAATACATGACATATTAAAATAGCAAAGATTAATGTTTTATTTTGGTCAAAGTCAAGTAAATACCTTCACTTCCACATCTATGGTAAACACTGAAGAGAAAAGAACCCCACAAGTTGTTATTGAGATAATCCATCCATAATGTTTACCCTTCCACAGAAGATCCTGAAATATACTGATCTCTTAGCAGAGCCAAGATTCAAATCTTAAATCTGTGGACTGTACTGTGTACCCATCTAGGCTTATGAAATGACAAAGATCCTTTTAACTATATATATGCATATGTATAAAGATATCTATATTTTCCAGAAATAAAACATTAGGATTATCTTTCACTCGCTTTATTTTTATTCTTCATTATGTATATCCAATCAGTTGATAAGGAGTCTTTATTTACAGGAATTTTTCATCATTTTCCTTTCACTCAGTCCCTACTTGCCACTACTGATGTCCAGACCCACAGTGCATCAATCCCAAATTTTTGGAACTAGCCTCTTAAATTTCCTCTTTGAATTACCTCTTTGAATTTTGTGTTTCTAAAACTCAACTGTTACCTTCTGATTTTAATATTCAAAAGTATTCAGAGGTTTCTAATGCCTTATATTTTTTTTTTCAAATATTTTTGTTCGATTAGTAGATGTCAGTAACTGTGCTAGGTGTTGGAATACAATGGTGAACAAAACACAGTCCTTGTGTTTGAGAACATCATATAGTTGAGCAGAGTTTAAGGTACAGATCTGCACAGAGTGGGAGAAGTCATATGGAAAGGGAGACATGTAATGATGATGTAAGTTCCAGACTCTTCTACTTGGCTTTCAAGGTGGAGGCTATGTGGTATGCTCTCTCTACCCAAATTTGTCCAGTCACTGCCCAAACACAAATTCCCTGGTCCTATGTGAAAAATATTTTAATTCAAACTCCAGACACAAAGCTCTTGTTCACCTCTTTATCTTTGTTTATTTTTTCTGCCTAAAATGGCTTTCAACAGCTCTGGCTGCTTATCCACATTCTTTTTTCACAAAGTCCACACAGTTTCTTGTCCTCTCAAAATCCATTCTGCACGTAACTCTTTGCATCCCTCTCTCGGAATTTCTCTCTATTATTTAATTCAGCATGAGACTATCATCTTTAAAAGTAGCTTATTTATTCATGAAGGACTTACTTCATTCTAAGCAGCACGATTAAACAGACCCTTATTCCTGCTATTCACGTCATAGAGAAGTGGACCTGATGGATGATTTAGCCAGTCTTTGAAACAACTACTTTCAGGACTTCTACCTTTTGTCAGATATAGTGGTGAATATGGCAAAAAAAAAAAAAAAAAAAAAAAAAAAATGCTTGTCTTCATGAAGCTTCAAAGATAATAAAAATAGATATACTGTAAACAAATAATAAATTAATAAAACCTGTAGTTACAGATTTTCTAATAATGGAAATGATATGTTAAGGAAAAATATGACTAAGAGCTCCTGAGAGGATCAAAGTAGCCTGAAAATGATTTACCAGAGTAGCAGATTATTTGATATTTATTATATCAATTTCTTGATATATGTTAAGGAGAAAATATGACTAAGAGCTCCTGAGAGGATCAAAGTAGCCTGAAAATGATTTACCAGAGTAGCAGATTATTTGATATTTATTATATCAATTTCTTCTTCAGATGGCAAAAATCTAGTCATATGACAAATATAAGAAGGAGCATTTCAGGCAGAAAAAAGAAAAAGAAAGAAAGAAGAAAGAGAATGAGAGAGGAAAAAAGGAAAGAAAGAAAGAAGGAAGGAAGGAAGGAAAGAAAGAAAGAAAGAAAGAGGCTAACACAAAAGGCCTGACTAGAGCACAGTGAACCAGCGGGGTGTTACAAGATGAGGAAGAAAAAGGTAGGCTGTTTTGGAAAGAAAATGGTGTCGTTCTGTTCGAACGCCTTTCTCACTGATTCTCTCCCAGCAGAATGCTTTCATACTCCCTTTGTACTTTGCTGGCCCTTGGTTTTTTTGACTGATTTATACACATGTCAATTGAAAATCAGGATCAGAGTTATTTATTGAATAATGCCTTCTGAAAAATTATGTCAAATCTTCCCCAAGTGGTTTTTAAGCCTAGTATTCCTCACATTTTGCTTAGTATCAAAAATAAGTCATTGATACTATTCTGGCACTTTTTGAGAGCAAATTGATTCCTGAATTAAGTTGTTGGTGGGACCCATTTCAAGCATTTAAACATTGCGAAAAGTAAACCCACGTAGTTAATATGGAACAAAATGCAATTAATCTATTTGCTATAGTTCTAGCCCTGATGTGTTCAGGTGACCTAGAATTGAAAGAATCCATCCTCTGAGTAATCTAATTTTTTTTTCAAGTTTAATTAAATTAATCTATTCCCTGGAGTTCTCCCTTCTATTAGAAATAGCCCCCGAGGTAATATGGAAATTTTCCAGTTGTGAGGGTAGTTTAATTAATGCAATAATTACAATACAGTGAATACAAGAATAACTAATATTTACTATACATTTAGCATGTACCAGACATTTTTGTTCTGTATCTTAGATGCATTTTTTCATTTAATTCTCTCAAAACTCTAAGAAAGAGGTCTTATGATTATTCTTATTTATAAGATTCCTAAGCAGTGGTGAAGAAAGTGAGAGTAACTTGCCTTGTGTTCCACAATTAGTAAATGGCAGAACCTGGATTTGAATCCAGGCAGATTGAATCCTGAGTTTCCATTTAACCACTACTCTTTCAGACCAAACTAAATCAAACTATATCAAGCCAACAAACAAAATAAAAATGTACTTGGAAATCTGCATTATTTGCATTTTCAATCTCCAACAATCAAATTCAATAGAAAATTATAAAGTCGCCACATCACTCTTTGTTGTGTTTTAACAACAGGAGACCTATTCAAAAAGAAGAATGAAGGGTCTCAAAGTAGTATATAACAGACTATATAAGTTCTGAACAATGTAGAGATAAGGAATATAAATTGGTGATATAAATATGGCTTCATAATTAGCATGGCAAGAAAAGTTCTTAATTTTGTTGCTTCAAATAATTGTCCTACAAAGTCAGTGTAACTTCATCGGTGCTCTGAGATTCTGCATATATTATAAAGAAAAAAAAATGTCCTCCCAAATACCTAAAAACATGTCAATTAATGTATGTTTTCTATGTGCATAATTATGGAGGATGCTTAACAAAAATGGATGCTCAACAATGAACCTGCTATTGTGCACAAGATTTTCGGCCTTCAGAGAATCATGTATGTGCTTCCTCTGTCACACAATTATGTGTTAATTATTCCAGAATTATTTTCTGATGTGCTGATCTAAAATAAAACATGTTTACTATAACTATTGGAGGACATTTCAATTAAGAAGAGTTATAAGAAAATAAAATTTAAACATACTTTTTTTTTTTTAATTTAAGATTTCATTTATTTGAGAGAGATGGAGACAGTGACAGAGAGCATGAGCAGAAGTAGAACCTACAGAAGTAGGTTCCCCATGGAGAGCCTATATTGGGGCTCAATCCCAGGACCCTGGGATCATGACATGAGCCCAAGGCAGTGGCTTAACCAACATACATTGCTTTTACTCTTGTGTACCAATCCAGTATATTCAGGATCATTTTCAATCTTTTTATTCTTTTGCAGTCTTTCATATTCCCTAGCCTTCCCTTGATTTCATTTAGTCTTCTTTATATACCATGTTTGTGTTTGTGATTGTGTGACATCATGTGACATATTCCCCCCCATTTTCTCTTTTTCTTGCTTGTTTTCTAGTCTCTTTTCTTTTTAGCAAAGGTATACATCTCAGGGATCAGAAGGTAATATAAAGATATACATTTTATCAGGGAGTTGTACGTACCTATGCTTGTCCAGCAATGAGAACTTGGCCAACAAGAAGGACACTCTACACTATCTAGATTATGCAGGTCAGCCCAATATTGAACAATATCTGATTTAAAAATGTTTGAACTCCATATTTTTAAAATGTCGATCACTAATTTAAAATTAAAAATAAAAAAAAAATCTATGCCAAATATGTGCACAGCCTCTCATTTGTAGCTACAAAGTGGAATGAGATTGATTGATCTAAACTCTGAAGTTTGGGGGCGCCTGGGTGGCTCAGTGGGTTAAAGCCTCTGCCTTTGGCTCAGGTCATGATCTCAGGGTCCAGGGATTGAGCCGCTGCATCAGGCTCCCTGCTCAGCAGGAAGCCTGCTTCCTCCTCTCTCTCTGCCTGCCTCTCTGCCTACTTGTGATCTCTGTCTGTCAAATAAATAATAAAATCTTTAAAAATAAAATAATATAAACTCTGAAGTTTGCTAACAGAGTGACCATGTGAATTACTTTTGTTATCCGAGTGTCCAATGTTCTCACATAAAAAATAGAAACAATACTATATTACACAGTTGTTTTGAACATTAAAAGATATAATGCAGTTGAAAATTCTTAGCACATTTTTTGACACAAAGAAAGATTTAGCTAAATTGTAATCAGCTTCCTTTTATGTCTTTTCCTCCTCTTGTCATATCTATCTATCTATCCATCTATCTATTTTTTTTTTGCTAAGTATTACTTATCTGTTCCACAAATCTTCCCTGACCACTTCTTTCTCCTCATATTTGTCCAGCCTTTATTAATTGCTTATTGTTATTTTATGACAGATTATTGTCACTAAATATATCCCCACCTAAAAAAATTGTGGTTTCTAGCTTTGCTTTGCTGCTACTGTCATTCCAACATTGAAAACAAATGTGGGGAATATTTTGTTCTGATCTGAAACTACATGTGATCACAGCAGTTCGCTGAAAACTGGATCTTCTTAACTTGCATTTGAAGAAAGGAACTGTATCAATTCAATGTGTTATTAATGAAAACTATTGATTGTATGTGTTTGGCAGATTCTTTTGAAAGCCTGTCCTGCCAAGCCTTGCAGGGAAAGAGTGTGAGGTGAAGGCAGACATTCAACAGTCATGGAAATAATTCCTGACTTTCCTATTGGATCTAAATGCATTTTGCTACATCTTTTGCCATTCTCAACATCAGCCCTCACTTGCTCCTAATACTTCCAGACCTATTATTGCCTTTGTAGGCACCAAACTTTTTCTTTGTTTCCTAGATTAAAATCATTGTCTCTCCATCTGACTTACAATATCTGTAGTTGACATGGCCAGAGGTTCTTTAGCATTTTGTACTGTTGTATGTTCTTACATTAGATACACAGTCTTTGGGCAATGAAAAATAAAAAGCTAATCCATATCTTAGAGAAAAAAGAAACATTAACAAATAAATTTACTATCTCTATATGGTTATTTTCACAATCCTGTACTAAAATATATGCTTAATGTGCAATACTTTCATGAAAAAGGGGTATTTCATAGTTTTAATGAAAAAATTAATAAATATGTGGTTATGTAGAACTTCAACTGAAATATTTTGTATAGCTCATTATCACAAACTCAGATAATACACAGTCCTTATGATTTGTATGCACATAAGTGAATGGACTTTTACAACCTAATATACTCAGAAATATGTTTCTCTAAATGTGTTACTAAGATCCCTGTATAGTTCTATGCTAAGTGTGACATTGGGGAAGACACATGCTTTATTATCTTCTTTTATTTTTACTTAATGAAGTCTGTCTTGTACACACAGACTCAGTTCTACTTTTTCTTAAATGTAGTTGAAATATTTTTTTTTCATTTTTATAAACAGATGTAAACGCAGAAAACATTTTCAAATGAACTGAGGTATCTCACACTTCAGGTGAGACTATTTCATAAACACTCTATATTATAAAATCGTTTCCCCATATAACAATGATCTGTTCTCTGCTGGTAAATTTCAAACAACATATTAAAACAATCTATTTTGAAAATTGTTCTCATTTTACAGTTTCACTTCTCTGATATCACCTATAAAAATTGATATTAGAAACTGAAATACACCTCACAAAAAATTATTTTACCAACTAATTTCATTTATAAACATGTATTAAACACTTAACATTAGAAACATATAAGTCTTTTCCCCTCAGCCTGCATCAGCCCACACAGGCACAGCCCAGAAAAAAAAAAAAAATTAAAAGCATATAAAATTAATCAATAAGGGGCGCCTGGGTGGCTCAGTGGGTTAAAGCCTCTGCCTTTGGCTCAGGTCATGATCTTAGGGTCCTGGGATCAAGCCCCACCTCAGGCTCTCTCCTCGGCAGAGAGCCTGCTTCCTCCTCTCTCTCTGCCTGCCTCTCTGCCTACTTGTGATCTCTGTCAAATAAATAAATACAAATCTTTAAAAAAATTAATCAATAAAAATAAAAAAGATAGTTTAATATTAGGATTCCTATTAACACAATGCATCATATCAGTTGGTTAAAGGAGAAAAACTATATGGTCAAACTGAGAGATGTCTAGAAAACAAGAGTCAACATGCATTCCTAACTTTAAAAATCTTAGTTAACTAAGAATAAAAGGGTAAAAAATAAATATATATTACAAAGGAGAAGTTGCTAATATACTTAGTGATCAAACACTAGGAGCAAATTAAATCAGAAACAAAGCTGAAATAATTTAAGGGAAATAGCAAAAACAGCAATGACATGATGAAATCACTTGTGTACTTTTTTTTAACACAATGTGTTCTTCTCTAGGCTAAAGTAATCCTGTATCAAATAGCTGGACACTAGAGATATTTCCACTAAACTTTGAGGAAGACAAATTGGTCATCATGACAATTATTTTTAACATTCTTCTGGAACTTTTAATAGAATTATTCAGGAAAAAAATTGAAAAAAAAAGCATACCTTTAAAATTAAAAGAGGAAAAGTAAGTATTAGTTGCTGATGATGTGATTTTCTACTTTGGAAACCCGAAAGAATTAAATAAAAACTGATATATAGAACTAATCTGTACATCTGCAACCTGGATTGAAAATAATAGAGAAAACTTCCTTATGTATTAATGATCAAATGTTAAAATAAAATTGATAATAAAGATCCACGTATGGTAACAAGAAAAAAGTTCTATTTTTAATTTTTTAAAGCTTTATTTATTTATTTTTATTTTAGAAACAGAGAGCAGCAAGGAATGGGCAGAGGGAGAGGGAAGGAGGTCTCCATCTCCTGAGATCATGACCTCAGCTGAAATCAAAACCAAGGCACCCCAAGGAAAAAAGTTCTAAACAATGACCTACAATAAATTTTCCAGACCTTTGTGAGATAAACTACATACATATTCTATGGAATTTAAAAGAAAGGTGAAAGTGAAGAAACATACTTCGTTTTTCAACAGAAAGACTTAGAGAAAAATATCTCCTAAATTAATATTCACGTATAAGATCATTTTTACCCAAAGGTTAACTTTGGGAAAGCATGGAAAGCTTGATAAAGTAAGTCTAAATATCATTTGGATACACACTTAGAATAGAAATAGCAAACATGGGAGCAGCTTTCTCTTACAATGATTAAAAAGTTAATAAACATACCATTAGTAGAACAGTTTAACAACAGCAAAAGAGAATATGGATAGGTCAACACAAAAATCATGAAAGGTCAGAAGCAAAGAGAATTAGATATAATTACTTAGTTAATGAATCTTAAATCTTTATTTTAAATCAGTAGGATGACCAAGGGGATTAATCAATAAATGGCAGAATAATTAGCTAACAATATACACACACACATCCCTACATCATATTTTACAGCCAAATAAATCCCCAGCAGGTTAAAGATCTTTGGTTATTTTCATTTTACTTAATTTTAAATTTTTTTAAAAGATTTTATTTTATTTATTTGACATACAGAGATCACAAGTAGGCAGAGAGGCAGGCAGAGAGAGGAGGAAGCAGGCTTCCCGCTGAAGAGAACCCGATGTGGGGCTTGATCCCTGGACCCTGGGATCATGACCTGAGCCAAAGACAGAGGCTTTAACCCACTGAGCCACACAGGTGCCCCTTAATTTTTAATCTTTAGGGATTATTTTCTTATATCCAGTGTTGGTGAGGCCACTTCAGTACACTGTCAGTTGAGTGTGAGTGCTTGTGTTTTTTAAATTTTTTTAAAGATTTCATTTTTAAGTAATCTCTATACCCAGTATGGGGCTTGAAATTACCACCCTGAAATCAAAAGTTGTGTGCTCTACTGAGTCAGCCAGGTACTCCCTGAGTGTGAATTCTTACAAAATTTCTGGAAAACAATTTGGCAATAAGTGTCAAGTATCTCAAAAACATTCAGAATATGTGACTTAGCAAACTCATAGTTCAAAATTAGTTTTAAATATTTTAAAAAGGTCTTTATTATTATATGATAATAATAGTAAAGATTGGCAAACACTGAAAGTATTTGTTAATATAGGATTGATTAAATTAGAAAGTATTCAAAATTGATTTGTGGTCATTAAAATAAGAACATAATTTATGTAGAAAGAGATATTCAAAATTCTTTCTCTGTGTCTTTCTTTGCTTCTTTTTATTATGTGCACATATGTATATATGCACATATACATACACATGCATATGCCCACACACACAAATTGAAAGTATATATATAATGAGGCCAATAAGTGTTAGCAGCAATATCTATTAATATGTGTTTTTGTTTTACTTGCCTTTTCTCTTCTTTTCCTCTTCACTATGGATTACTCATAAAATATGTTATCATATATATGTGTATATATGCATTCTATATATATATATACACACACATGCTATAGAATGATTGTAATTATAATTATGTTGGTGAATAATGTTAATAATCATGCTTGTTTTGATTGCTAACTAATTTTACGTAAAGGTATCTGTGGTCTTAATTAGACTATAAAATGTCTTACACATATTTATATTTCCCAATGTGCCTATAATTTTGATTTAACAAATATTGGCTGTATTACTGTTACCTTAAAATCATTGTCTTAGTGATGAATATAAGAGATTAGCAAATCTACATAAACGTTCTCTGCCTTTAAAAATCACCTCAAACATATTTTTTAACAGACAAAATAACAGATACAGAATCGATTAATGTGGTAAGAGTAAGCAAACTGTGCTAGGGATAGAAGGCCATGCATGGTTTTCTGGAGGAAAGAGTATCAGAACTTCAGTGTAATGAAGACTTAAGACTTCACCCAGTGAAGAAACTTTGAGAAGTGGGTCTGTTACTGAGATGAGGCAGGATGTGAAAAGGCCTAGAGAAAGAAAAATCCACCTTAAAATTTTCTTTGAAAAGTTGATTTATTGGATGCAAGTTGGAGTGAGGATTTCTAAAGGATAAGTGTGAAATAGTAGAGGGAGCTAGATCTTTAAGAGCCTTCAATGATGAACTAAGAAAATTAAATTAGTGTAAGCTTTTGATATAAATTAAAAAATTATTAAAGGAGGAAATGGGGCACCTGGGTGGCTCTGTCGTTAAGTGGCTGCCTTCAGCTCAGGTCATAATCCCAGGGTCCTGGGATGGAGTCCTTCATGGGGCTCCCTGCTCAGCAGGGAGTCTGGTTCTTCCTGGCCCTCTGCCTTTCTCTCTCTCTGTCTCTCATTAATAAATAAATTAAACATTCAAAAATATTTAAAAAAATAAAAAATAAAAAGAGAAAATGTTCACATGATATTAAAAAGCATTTTAAGATATACTCCATGTGCCCAAGATGTGGTAGTTCTTGGGAAACTTTGATAATATACTCTTAACTTATGGTGTACTAGAGGTTTGAAGTTGATAAAAATCTAACTCATTTTAAGTGACATATAGTATTTTAAATGACATATAATCATTTTAAGTGACATATAGTATCCCATGAATATATGGAGATATATATATATATGGATTTATTATATTTTTTTCAAAGAGACAGAGATACCAAATAGAAATTTTTTGTTGTTTTTTTTTGCCCTTCATAAATTGTTCTCTAATGCACTTTGACTCTCTGTCATTCAATACACATTAGCTTTAAAGCATATTTTATATACAAAAGACAAAATTTAAAAGATATGTATTAAAAAGGACCAAGTAATAGAGTGAAATTGGTGGTCATAAATACTAAGTAATGGTGTAGAAGTTTTCCTGAGTGAGAAAACCTCGAAGACAAATCTTAAATGTAGCTATAAATTTAATTTCACTGTAATGAACTGCTAGTTTTAATGTAAGAAAATACATAAAAGTTGGATAACAGGAATTGACTCATGTATGGAATTGATGCAAGAAGTGGAGTCTATATTGATGAGGAAGGAAAATCCTAAGAAAACCACCTTTCCAAAAAATATAAATATATTAAAGATATAAATGTAAAAAATCAGAACATTACAAAATGATAGGATAAAATATAGACGAATATCTTTTGGGCCTATACAGAGAGAAGAATATGAAAGACACATATTTAGAAATAATTAAAGAATAATGAAATTATGAAAATTAAAATCTTTATTACAAGGGGTATAAAAATCAGACTGGGAAAAGATGCATGCAATTTATGTAGAGTTTTAGGAAGCGTAATACATAAATAAATCCTTCCTATAGAAAAATGCAAATCAAAAAGAGAAAAACATGAATGGGCATAAACAACTCAAAGAAAGAATATTCCTCTCCCCGCCCCCAAAAGAAAAACCCAAATGGACAAGAAATATATATATGTTCTCAATCTCCCCAATAACCAGTACAAATCTATTCCAAATTATAATCAGATATCTTTTCACATTCACCAGTCCGGAAATGTTCAAAAGTCTGACCATATCATTGACAAAGGAGGCTGGGAAGCAGACATTCCATATAAATCTGGTGGAAGTGTAAATTAGAACAATTTCTTTAAGGAGCAAATCTCTCTCTCTCTCTCTCTCTCTCTCTATATATATATATATATATATATAAATTGACCGTATACATGGCATGTAACCAAGAAATCTAATTTCTAAGGAAATTTTAATTCAAGTGAGGTAGAGATAGGTACAGAGATATTCACTGAATCATTTTTATGAAACATGTGAGACGTGGAAGGATGGATTATAAAGGGGAAGGTGAAAAAATATTATAGCATATTTGTATATTATACTTGGGATGCATCACTTATATTTGGGATACAACCTCTTAAATGGGTTAGAACTAATCAACCTCAAAAAGCGGAGAATAAAGAAGTTACAGGAAATTGCATATGTGTAATCTGCAAGCACATGACTTTTGTAATATAAAGCCATTCCTATGCAAGTAATAAGAGTATATAAACAGGGTTGAGCTACAGACCCAATTCATGGTCATTGTAACTGGGGGATAGAAAGGCATGGAATTTGATAGGTAAATAGGGATTTCAACTTCAATTTCTGCAAAAAAAATGTTGAAAATAAATACATCAAAATAATAGCTTTTTAATTTATTTACTTGAAGAGGTGAGTACACAGATGTGTGTTACATTAGTCTTTGTATTTTTAAAAAATAATCATTTTGAAAATACGGTTGGGTTGGGTTCATCTGGAGAGTGGGGTATTTTTTTTAAATATTAAGTTCAATTAGCCAACATATAGTACAACTTTAGTTTCTGATGTAGTGTTCAATGATCCATTAGTTGCATATAACACCCAGTATTCATCACATCACCTGCCCTCCTTAATGCCCATCACCCAATTAACCCATCTCCCCATTCCCCTCCCTCCGTAACCCTCAGTTTGTTTCCCAGAGTCCAGAGTCTCTCATGGTTTGTCTCCTATCTGATTTCTTCCCATTCAGTTTTCCCTCCTTTTCCGTATGGTTCTCCGTATTGTTCCTTATGTTCATATATACAATGAGATGTGGTTCATATATACAATGGAATATTACTAAGCCATCAGAAAAGATGAAGACTTCCCATTTTTATTGATATGGATGGAACTGGAGGGTATTATGCTACGTAAAATAAGTCAAGGAGGGTGGGATATGTTAAAGACAAAACAAGTGGAGACTCAAGGTCAAACTTGATCTAGTATAAAAGAGTAACTTGTGATCATGTTATTAGAGTGATACAAAACGGGCATTTAAACTCTTATGACAATTGCATATAAGAAAGAAGAACTAAAGTGATAGTTGAAGAAATACATTGAGTATGCCTAAAAGCTCAGCTTATCAAAGACACTGAAAGCAGGTATTGTTCCTCTGTGTGAATTACAGAAGCAATTCCATAGGAATGAATTGATAAATGACACACTCTACTTGTGGTTGAGTAACATAGTGTTCCTTCCTCTGGCTGATGTAATACCAGGTCTAGGAAATGGTTTTACTAACTAGATTTTGGCTCTCACTGATATCACCAGGCAGGAACTTCTCTGTGGAGCACAAATCTATTTATTTATTTATTTATTTATTTATTTATTTAGCCATGTAAATGTGTAAATTTTATGACACAAGAAAAGACAATTGGACCTTAGATTTTTGGGCTTGATTCTATACTTTATACCCTATGAAATGCATTTTCTGATCTGCTGGTATGTCAGTTTGAAGTTTATATTAATGAGCAATCCAAATTTTAGTCATTCTATTGTAGTCTCTATGAGGCCTAGCCATTTAGCCATTATAATTTTTCTACACCAGAAAAGTTATCAGAAACTAAAACCTCTTGCTTCTATGACTTTAAGTATACTATAGTCAATCTACCAGCTATATCATGGCCCTTACCTTCTAGGAATATATCAAACAGCCAAAAAAATTATATGTTCATGTGATAATGTTGGCAATGTAGAAAGATAAACAGCTTCAGAAGAAGTCAAGCAAAGGTGCTCTGTCTGAACCCACTAATGAACAGCCTATGACATCTTCTATTTACTTACACTGCTGTCCAAATTTGCAACCGTCTAAGCCAACAATGATGGATGTACTTAGTACTTCCATTGTGTGTAATGAGCAGAGTTACACATTGCATAAGAGCATGTCTTCTGTGTATAAACACAATCAACAATACTTGAAATTAATAGACCCACCATGTAAATACACTGTACATTTCCAAATACAACTAATTTCTAATGTTATTGAATGTAATAAGTATTTATACACACACACACACATACATACATACAAACAAGTAAATTGGGCTATAGACACACATATACATACATACCCCAATGAACTGGGCTATAGCCAACATTTGACTGTTTGATACAGCAACTGGGCCATAAATAATTAAATTTTCTTCAAATTCTTTGGGCCAGAAGGTAAGGAAAGCAAACAAAATTGTGGAAACCCATGAGGACAGATGTCAGGGAAGGGCGATAAATCTTTTAAGATTTAAAGCTTTGTGTCCAGAGAAACTGAACTGGATATAATGAAATGATAGGGAATCTGAAGGAAAATGATGCAGAAGGAAAAAAAAAATTAAGAGAGGTGGGAAGCAAAACATTAGAATGTGCTTTCCCTCAGGAATCATACCTTCACCTTGGACAGCAGTGCCAAGACAAGAATAGGAGATTAGAGAGACCACTGTTCTGGAAGTCAGGAAACAAGGATTCTAAATCTGGCTATACCATTACCAACTTGTTGATCCTGGGAAAGTTATCTCCCTTTTCTGAGCCTCAGTTTGTTCATCTCACTGTCTCTGGATCTCTATGTTCCTCCAAGATACTATGAACCCTTATAAACTCTTTCCATGTTACTAAGAGAATACTATCAATAAACTGCCACATCCTGTAATCACGTCCTTGCTACATCAGCCCTCCGTGTTGGTTTAAATTGTTTTTACCACAGCATTATTAAAAGCAGACCATTAAAAAAGCTTTGAATCTTTCAGGCTCCCAGAGTTCATGGTATGGCCTTTGTGCGCCACTGAAAAACTCTACTTGCTGTCAAGGCCCTCATCACCTCCAACTCTGAGGGTCAGTGGAAGGATTTTGGCATCACTGAACCATCAACTTCCCCTCATTATCCTAGCACTTTCCCTAAAGAATTTTGCAATAATGGGCCCAAGTCTTGTTAGAGTATCATTTTTTATTATTATGTTATCATTTTGATAAATGTTAAGAATAAGTTTAATTTAGTGAAGAGACTAAGATAAGAATTACAAATACAAGATAATTTGCTTAATAAAAGGATAAAATCATGTTCATATCAGTCAGAATACTCAGAAGGGAGACTAGCAATGTTTTTCAAGGAAGGCACAAAGATGCATGCTTG
Source organism: Mustela nigripes (assembly GCF_022355385.1). NCBI lineage: Eukaryota > Metazoa > Chordata > Mammalia > Carnivora > Mustelidae > Mustela > Mustela nigripes. The sequence continues at coordinate 57,322,886 of NC_081565.1, read as the reverse complement.
TGTACCCCTGGAATCCTCATTATAGCGTTCACAGTTGAGCATGTTAATATCTGAATGAGTAAGGATTATCTCAGACATTTAGGGGCTCAACCGTCCCTTGGAAGGCTTGTCATACAGAAATTCATGTTGGCTTCTATGGATATTATCTGGGAGTCACCACAACAAGACCCTTGTTCTTAATCAATTTCATAGTTATACAACATGAAGTATAGCCAAAGTGAGGTTCAGCAAAGACTTCAGTTAACACTTCCATCATCCACAAACTAACAGTCTGGTCACGATAATTTCCTCAACCCAGAGCTATGGCATTAGTGCTGGAAACCGTTTCCCAGGCAACCTTGAAAGCCACACCAACAGTCCTTCAGATCTGCTATAAAGCTTATATTTCCCAGGTTTAAATTCAAGTTCAGCCAGACAGGAGCTTGAGACTCGTGGTGGTTTTAAGACCCTATACTGGCTCAGATTGAGTTGTACTAGTCCTCTTATTATAAATCAGCAGCTAAGGATGATTTAGAAACATAGAAAGGTAACAACATAGGAAGTTCATGGGGCAAGGTGGTGAGTGAGGAAGGAAATGGTATCTAAAAGAGACATAAATCCAAATACACTCCCAGGACTCTGAGAAGAAGTGCAGAATTAAAGCAGGTGGTAAATGAATAAATAAACTGGAAAGCCATGGCTGGAAATCTGTGAAGGATTCTGACTAGACTGAATCCAAGAAATATCTTGAATTGTCTAACATGCAGATAGGTAAACCTTTGATTAGACCCCACTGTCTCTGTAAGCCTTCTGTAAAACTGTGATAATAAAGCCCATGTACATGCACCCTCTAGCAAGGATAGGTAGGCAGGTAGATAAATGATGATAGATAGATAGATAGATAAATAGATAGATAGATAATGGAATTATACATAAAATACATTCTTTTATGTGTAAATCATGAATTGCTTTTATTGTCTGAACTATATTAAAAAGCATTAGCATGAGACACTTTAAGTCATGGAGTTCTGCCAAATGTTTGCATTGTTAATGATGTGGCCAGCAAGGTGGTTAAAAATTCAAGTTCTATGGAGTCAGGGAGAAATCTCAGAAGATTTTAAATTAACTGTGTGGTACATTTTAATATATGAATGCTTCTAAATAAGTTTGCAGAGTTCATATGGATTGATTATCTCTAACATCTTGGAGTAATTCTTAGTGTTGCAGTAGAAAGTGTTGATTTTGAACTTAGATGGATCTGGTTTCAAATCTCGTATTAACTTTTTCTAGGTGTCTGACCTTGAGCTGCAATCTTAACTTCTACTGTAAATTAATTTACCTCATCTGCAAAATGGAAACACTAATGTCTTATTCAGAGTTTTTATGGAAATTAGTAGGAGGATTCATGCATTTTATCTACTATGTATTTGCCACATAAGAGATGTTCTATGAATGAATTCATATTAATTTATGAACTTCCAGGAAAGTGCCATTTAGAAATGGAAAATGCAATGAGAATTAGAGAATAATAGCACTAAAATGATCAATCAAATTAATAAAAAACAGGACTTGGTATATAAAGATATCAGTGACACATTCAAAACATTAAAAAGCCTTTAGCTAGTATATTTTATGACACTGCTATAGTTTTGATACAAATGACATCAAAAGATCAAATGGACTTGTTGCTCTATGTTAGTTATGGATCACTACGTAAAACAATTCTTTACAATGGTTTTAAGGGTGCCTGGGTGGCTCAGTGGGTTAAAGCCTCTGCCTTCGATTCAGGTCATGATCCCAGGGTACTGGCATCGAGCCCCACATCGGGCTCCCTGCTCAGGAGGAGCCTGTTTTCCCTTCTCTGCCTGTCTCTCTACCTACTTGTGATCTCTCTCTCCCTGTCAAATATATAAATAAAATCTTAAAAATAATAAAAAAAATGGCTTTAAATACCAACATCTTATAAATATTCTCTGCTTTTTAAATTTCTCCATTATAAAACAATATATGTAATTACAAAAATGTGATGAGTAATATTATATTTTCATAACTCAGTTATTATTCTATTTCTCAGAGATAACTATTGCTACCATATGTGAATAAATTTCTATACCATATGCATATATATGTGTACACACATATAGATGTAATTTCTTTAAAAAATTGGATCATATAATCATGCAATAAATACTCCTTTGTCTCCTTCTTATTCAGCTACACATCCATTTTATTAATATCTTTATTAACTTTCTAAATAAAGTATGCTGCACAATATTTTGTGCAATATGGTGACTTAACCAAAGTGCCGTTATTTCAAATGAAGTTATAAAGAAACTGCTCTGGAGACCAGAGGCTTCTGGAAGCTGGGTTATAACTTTATAAAATAGAACATCCTGTTCTATTTAAGTTTTTCACCTTATCGTGAACCCATATTTTTATTCCATTTTGAGACCATGACATACTGGTTTGTAAAATACCTTGTGATCTTTGGTTGAAAGTGCTGAATATTATTATAACCATTTATCTTCACACGGTAGAAACCCTTGACTGGAAAAAGCATTGTTTTATTTTCTTGATGCACTAGAGGAAGTTGCTACAGTTTTGGCTCCAGCTATCGCTATTAATTCCCCAACTTTTATGACCATGAACCACCGCCCTCAAATTCTTTTCTTCCCATTTTCATCAATATAGCTATATATAATCTTGCTTTTGCAATGAGAAAACACAGACCAACAGTGCATTACAATTGGCAGGTCTATGCAAAATTAACTATTACCTGTTGACTGGAGCAGACCTTTACATACTCTGAATTTATAATCATTGTTTATATGGTCCCCCTCCATTGATTTAGGTACTTGCAGACAATCAGTAACCCACAATATTAGCATCATACACTTTCTTTATTAATAAGTAATAGGAACAATGGAGTTTTCCATTCTTTAGCATTTAAAGTCACCAAAGCTTAATTAACAATGCCTTTATATATACCTGGGATAGATACAAACAGGCTCTTCTAATTTGGTAATACATAAAAGAAAACCTTCTAAGAGTGGTTTTTTTTTTCTTTTCGTATTTCAATCATAAACACACACTGAGAATTTAACTCTAGGAGGATCCCTGTATAAATAATAATTACTATTTATACCATGTAAATATAAACTACACTCTCTTATGCACCAAAGAATTTCCATTATATTATCTATTTCTACTTTGCCCTATCACCTTCTCCCAATAAGTAGGTTTTCTATAACCATTAGCATTATTCTGATGATAATTTTTCTTTTTTCAACATAGGTTTCATTGCTTTGTATGGACACTTCTTCATCAACTACCTATCAGTTTTAAGATATCAGACTTGTGCCTAAACCTTAAGTATTTTAAGGAAAACAAAAGGCAGGGAAATAAGTACTGCATGTGCTGGGAAAGTAAATGGAGAATACCACCTCTACAGAGATGGCATCTTGTAGTAGACCTGAAGAGATCACAATAATCTCATTTACATCATGGTTGCTAATCTCATCCTGATGTTTTCTGAATGGCAGTGCCATTCATCAGCATGTTGAAATAGAAAAAGTCACTCCATCGTAATGTAATGCAGGACATTCAAATTCTCCTCCTGCCACCGCTGTGTGGATTAAATCGACTGGCAGAGGCAGCAAGACCTTAATTCAAAGCCTGACTCTTACTTATTTGTCATGTGCTCTGGAGAAGCTGCTCTTCCTTTTTGAGCATTAGTCTCCTCATTTCTAATAAGGGAATGATAGCACTTTTCTTGCAGAGCTGTTGGGAACATTACAGTGGCTGCACAAACTATTCAGATGAGGGCTCAGTCAGTACCTCCTGGCTGCTCAAGGAAGGGTAGCTGTAACATGGCAGTTGTTACCAATCCTGACTCTCAGATTTGCTGGCGAAAAAGGACTGGAGAGTCTTGATGTTTCCGTTGCACCCAGCCCTTTACATATCGCACCTGCATTTTAGACTACAAAAACTTTATTACATTTGTTGAAGGCAAGTGAATGTAATCGAAGAAAACAGAGAGTAAAATATTTTCTATAGAAAGTACCTTGATTGAACATCCTTAATAAGAACTACACACACACACACACACACACACACCACTCTTTCACCATTTCCTCCAAACCCTCTTCTTCTTCTTCTTCTTTTTTTTTTTTTTTGCGTTTATAGATATTCTGAAAGTTCTTTGGAATATTAGTGCTTAGTAGAAAGAATATCATTAATATCTCTCACTTAAATTTTTGAGGGAACAGTACTTTTTGCTTCTTTGTGTACATATATAAAATCTCATATAATAGTGGCAATAAGCAATAGTATGGGCTTTTATGTAAAACATGTATATGAATGGGTTCAGTTAGCTCCTGATAACTTCTGAGAATAATTTATTACATACATTCCTTAGGAAGCATTTTAAAGCTACTATAGTGCTGTGGAGAGCATACTTTTAAATCAGTGTATATAGGTTTAAATCCCAAAGGTCTGTATAGGTTTGTTTTGTTTTGTTTTGTTTGTTTGTTTTTCCCCCAAAGGGCCTCCTGCCCTTATAAAAGGATCTGCTTTCATTTCTCTCTCTCTTTCTCTGTCCTTCGGGGTGTGTGTGTATGTCTGTCTGTCTGTCTCTCTGTCTTCCATCCGTTCTTAATGCAACATGTGATGTTTCTGGGCTACCCGTAACCTATTTTTGTATTAAGGAAGAGTTATCAATCTATTTTTGGAATCCAAGTTTGTTTTTTGTTTGTTTTTGTTTTTGTTTTTTTCTTTTTTGCTGTGTTCCCTTCTCTAGTTATACAAAATCTCCAAAATAGTTAGGTTCAGAATCTGGTGCTTAGATTTCAAACCTATGAGGATTAAATAGCAGCTGTGATGATTTAGTAATAGCAGCCCTTTTCTGCCTTCCACTCTCCTATCTGATGTTAGCTTTGAAATGTTTTCTGAAGCCTCTGAATTTGGGGGAAAGTTTCCCTCATCAGTGTAAAGTATTTAGATGTAGCATGAATTGGAAAGAAAATGTGAAGAATGAAATTTTCCAACTAATATGCCTCCAAAGTTGCAACATCAGAGTTCACAGGATAAGATGCTGGAAGAATGTGGCAGTATCGCATTGTTCAGCAGCCTCTCAAACTGTCTGAATTGTAAGTGATATTCAGTGACCTCAGCTTGTCCTTGAGGCTCACTAGCGAAAAGATTGTGCTGCAGTTAGAGCTCTGGCAGTGACCGGAGCCAAGTTTAAAATGAAGAATGCTGCTATTTTCTATCTCTACAAAACCAAGCTTGTAGAGCTGATGTATTAAAATTATTTTTTGGTAGTTTCATTTTCTTTTATGAAACTAAGTGAATTATTGTCTCACAAGGAAATAGCAACTAATAAACCTGTGTACTTTCATATATTCAAAAAGACTTAGATGGAAAACTTAACCTTTTCTGATGCAGTTTTCCTATGAAGAGACTGGTTAATATGAGAAATCGTTCAAAACATTGACAACTTTAGATGAACCCTTAAAAAAATGGTTTGAACCTACTTTTCTTCCTGATTCAACAGAAGTCCCTCTTGTTTTTTTAAGGAGACAAAAGAAGAAATTCTATTTGTATCCTTTAGAGATTAATATGAGTTTAAGTTAATTTTTTTTCCTTTTAAACTTCAAATAAAATGAGTTGTTGTGAAGCAGAAAATGTGTTGGAATAAACACACTTGCTACATAGGAGTTGAAGATCCACAACTCTGCTAACATAAATTTATCACAATATCCATTGGTTATGACCTTTAATAAAATTAGAGATAAAATTCCTATATATTTTTAATTTATATTATTGACATTTATATTTGTCTGACATTATATTTTATGTATTATATTCTTATATAAGAAATATCCTTCCAATGTGGAAGATATGATTCTTTTCTCATTATTATCTTTAATAGTGGAACTGATCAAATATTTTAACCAGTCACTCAAAAGATTCCCAAGTTAAACATTGTATGCAAATTAGATGCAAAGTCTTTGAAAAGCAAAACTCTACATTTAAATGCAGGAAATACTATTTAATGGGTCAACCCCGCTTTTTCATATCCACCTTGAAGTTACTCTCTGCTTAGCCAGAGACTTGAAAAGACTATGTTACCTATGGAAATTGATCTGGCAATGTATATGTAATTTTAGTTGTGAGGTAATAACTCAGTGAGATACATGTTATTGACTGAGTTCCTTTATTGTTTCTTAGTTTTGTTTATGGATTCAAATGTCATTGTTCAATGTGTGCAAAAGCTGCATAAATTATTGTAGTGCACAGGCAGTATGAAACCACCAATTTACTTTACCTCACCACAGCATTAAATGTCAAGGTGTCAAGTTGTCCCTTCAGGTTTCATTGGCAAACATAAATTATTGCTAATAGAATGCACCAGCAAAATTTTTGAATAACAAATGACTTCAGAAAGCATCACTACAAGAAGGAACTATAGGACACTTGAGATAATTTATGATACAAATATTTTCAAAAGCTCGTCTGCTTGGAAGGTTGATTTCTAAATGTAAAATAAATAACTGACTGAGTTCCCTGTGTTCAACTCATCCTCCTGTAATTTCTGTCAAATATATTCTTAAAGAAGTTGTAGCTGTGACTGCAAATCTGATGTGCCCTTAGAGCACCAGGGTATATGGTAGAAGACTCAACTTCAATTAATACCTGAGTCCCTCAAAACTAACTTTTCTTTCTTTTTTTTTTTTATGGATTCAAATGTTATTGTTTCATGAAGCATATAGTATCTGTTCGTATCCTGAAATACTTTGAGCTCAAACAAGGTAGGATATCTGAGGCTTTGACATCGGAATATATTCTCTTTGCTATTCTACTTCCTTCCCATTTTCAAGAAGGTCATGCAGAAAGGCAGAAAATGTACTTCTCCCTACGTATAACTTTTTTTATTTTTTTACTTGAATGTCTACCAAACTCATTAACTTTTGAAGGAGATCCTGAAGGTAGGTTCTTCAAAAATATTTAGAGAGAAAATAATAAGTTAAAAAAAATTGCAATTGAAAGAAAAAACAGACCTCCACAATTTGCAAAATATATATTTTTAAAATCTTATTTATTTGACAGAGAGAGACACAGGGAGAGAGGGAACACAAGCAAGGGGGTGGGAGAGGGAGAAGTAAGTTCCCTGCTTGGCTAGTGGGGCTGTGGGTCTGGGATCACGGCCTGGGAAGAAGGCAGACACTTAACGACTGAGCCACCTAGGTGCCCCTGCAAAACAATCTTGCACATTCTTTTAGTTGGGCTGTGACAGGACAAGACTTGAACAGGTCCACAATAAATATACTCAGATAATCACATAGGCCTGCACATTTCCTATATCAAATGACTTTCCCTTCCTAGAAACTTTATCATGTAAAAAAAAAAAAAAAATGCAGATAGCTAACATGCTAAAACTGATATAAATCTTAGTACTTTAAAATATTAAAATTAGAAATATATCACAATAGTCACTATATACCCATATGGGATAGTGGAAGGGGAGGAAATTGCTTAGGAAATATTTTGAATTTCTCAGTATCTATTTATCCTTATTATATTACTTTTATTTTTGCAATGTTTCTCATCCATTTAGCCCATTCATATACTAAGTATGGATTTCTGAGTAGTCTTCAGAACAGCTCTTTTAATGGGAAAAAAAAGAAACTAAATCAAATAGATTATCTAGAGTAAGAAGCTAAATTATTTCTAAGCTTCAATACAGAAAGCTTTTCAGTTCTTTTCAACGTAGGAACATGTTCTGAAGACGTTTGTTTCCCAAACTTTAACTTACTGTCATTTAACTTACTTTAATGTCTCATATTTTTCCTACCAACCCTTTTTTTTTTTTTCTTTGACAATTTTTATTTATTTATTTATTTATTTATTTATTTATTTTTTAATTGTTTATTTTTTATAAACATATATTTTTATCCCCAGGGGTACAGGTCTGTGAATCACCAGGTTTACACACTTCACAGCACTCACCAAATCACATACCCTCCCCAATGTCCATAATCCCACCCCCTTCTAGAGCGTATCCTACCAACCCTTTTAAACAAAAAAATAAAATTCCCTATATTGTGATATGTGACCGTAAGTTTGTTTACAAAATTATTTTCCTATGCTCTTTCTTCTGTACAGATAAACTTGGTTAGATCTATATTTCTAGATATTATGATAGGGCTTCTCAATGTCCCTTGAGCATAACAACATCACCTGGAAGCCTTGTTAGAATGTAAGAATCACCTCCATCTCCAGAGATTCTGACCATGCCCTCCTTTCAGTATGGGGCTCAGGAACCTGCTTTGATAAACAATGTGTATGATTCACATGTTGGTGTTACATGGAACACACTTAGAGTAGAAATAGTCTGGGGTATCATTTGGAAAGAATTTTGTTAGCCATGTATCAGATAAACTCAAGTATTTTCTCAACCTGGAACTTTATAATTAATCTATACATTATTTGATATGTCTTTAGTCTGGTCATTAATGTTGGAACAAATTTATTTGGGGGCAGGTAAAAATTCCTTATATTCTTAATATGATGCAATTGTTGAATGTGAAATTAAGAATAAAGGGTGCTACAAGGCATAAGGAAATGTGTAAACTTTGGAATCAGAGACTTCTAGATTAGAATCTTAGCTTTATCACTTACTAGAGGTGTAACCTCAGGCAGCCAGTTTTTTAAATGATAAAACTAAAAACTACATTGACAGATAATTATGAAGGATCAATTAAATTTTTGTCTATGCATCAAACCAACAGCAGGGTATCTATAAATGCTTCATAAAAATCTATAATTAACTTACTTTTTCCTCTTGTAGGAAACTGTACAATGGTTATTTGGTTTTCCTAATGAATAAGCCCACCATTCACTGGCTAAAAAAGTCCTCTTGCTTCTTTCTAAGGTCAGACCACCATTATTTCTTACTAGGATTACTACAAAAGGCTCCTAATTACTGCCTTTGACTCTGTGTTCAATCCATTTTCTACAGTGTGTGCAGGCTGATTTTACTACAATCTAAGTCTAGTGGGTCTTAACTCTCTGTTTAAGTTAGTGAGGACTCCCAATTATACTCAGAAAAAAAGTCAAAAGAGTATTTCATGATATGTATAGTACTTATACATATCCATTATATGTATAGTGTTCACTATAGTGCTTATAATAATGATATTATAGTGCTTATTTCTTGCATCATTTCTAGTCATTCCTAATTTACTCTCTATACTCTAGCTATATAGAAATTTAAAATTCCGTTAAGAAACTAAGTTCTCTCTTACCTACTCCTATCTTCTCCTCTGCTTTCACCTGAGCAACCGTACATGCATTTTGGATCTCACATTAGACATTGTTTTTCTTCTCAGATGCTTTCTGTTATCCCAAAAGCTCTAGTTTTACTTTTCCAGGAGTCTTTCTATGACATGTAACAAGTATCACACTGAAGTGTAATTGCTGAGCCTGCCATTCTCTTCCAACAGATCATTACCCCTTGAGAAGGGGTAATATCTATCTTAGTTATCACATTCCAGAGCCTAACAGGGTGCGTGGCTCGCGATGCTCCCGCACAAAAATATTTGTCTAGAGCATGAAAACATGCATATGATCATTCCACTGACTATTACAATGTCAGAGAAAAAAGTTCCTAGCTCTGGATTTATCATCTAAATTTGACAGACATGGTAAACAGGGGAATGTGGCGAGGTTGAAGGCCAGTAGGAAAGAGTAAGATAATCAAGCTTCTAGGTAATGGAAAAGGGTTTTCAGAAAAAAGACATAGGCATTGAAAGCTTTGGAGCAATTCTCTCATGACTGCAGTTAGATGTTTTGCTACCGCATATCAACATATTCTCTGTCACTCAGTATATTTCGTAATGTCTCTGGTTCTGCAGTAAGTGAGCGTGGTGTTTTCATTATTCTTCCTGCTGTCTTGCATGTGTTCACATTGAAAGAGAAAAATGCTAAAAATTCAGAAAACGGAGGACTATTAGCCCTTTGTTAATTGAATCAATTTATACTTTTTTTAAAAAGTAAAAATCATTTTTGGTTAAACCAAGGTTTTTCCCTAATGTATTAAAGACTTTCCTGAATTTGGTAAGAAATAACTTACAAGTTTCACACATTTGTATTTTGTGTACCTGAAGATTTTGTTTTACCTGTTTTACCAATTATCCCTAATTACTTTGACTTTTGTTATAAAAGACGCTAATTTTACAAAGTTGTGTTAAGTGCCCTCAAGTTGACAGACAAACTCATTGTTTGTTAAATAAGCAATGAAGATAAAATGCAAAACTGTTTCTAGGCATAGGTGATCCTGAAACTCACATATTTACATTCAGTACAAGTTATATTTTCAACAATTATTCTGAAGCATTCTTTAAAGCTTTTGTGGAATTTTTACTTTAAGGCAATTTTTTCAGGATTTTATAAATTGCTTACAATACCTTTTGCAAAGTATTCTAAGCATAAAATTTGCCAAGTCTTTACATGTGGAAATATTTTAAGCTGAAAAACTAAATAGATTAACAGATGAGAAAGGAATTTTTGAATGGTTCAAACTCTTCATGTTAGAATTAGTGTTAAGTAATGTATCTGACCCATAATGTGATACAAATCAGTGAATGTATTATTATTATTGTTATTACTATTTTAATTCAGTGAGCAACACAGCATCCATTGACAATGTCTGGATTTGAAAGTAGATTTTTCTCTACTTTTAGTATAAAGATGAGTGAAAAGCTATAAACGTACATTAAATTTTGTATGCCAGACAAAGTGATGACTTTCACATATGATATTTTATTTATTTTTATTTAATTTTAATTTTAATTTTTTTTTTTTTTTTTTTTTGAGAGAGAGAGAGAGGGAGCACAAGCCTGGGAGGGGTACAGGGAGAGAGAGTGAGAATCCCAAACAAGCTCCACACACTGTATAGAACACAGTGTGGGGCCTGATGCCACAACCCTGAGATCATGACCTGAGCTGAGGTCAAATGTTGGATGCTTAACTGACCGAGCCATCCAGGGGTCCCACATATGCTATTTTAGATACATAGATGTTATGAATATTAAAGTTTAAAAAATAAGTAAATTACTAACACAGTGTTTGAAACACAAGAAAAAAAGAAATAAAAATTTTTTAAATGTTTACAACCAGTCTGAAAACAAAAACCCCTTTTTTATTGATGAAGAAAATGAGCTTCAAACACATTGCTTATTGCCTAATGCCACTTTAATTTGAAGTGGAAAACAAAGAATCCATTTCTGTTTGTCTTTGATTATCTTACACCAAATCACTTAATTAAATCTGTGTCCTTTGGACTAAGGGTCTTGTTAACAAGTTTCATAAAATTTAGTAAAAAGTTATAATTCCTTATGTCACACTCTCTGCGCCCTGACAGCATTGTTCAGTTTGTTTGTTTGCACAATGATAGCAACCTGATTTTCAAGGCTATTTATAATTTGCTGAAAGGAAAGATTTGAGGACATATTACAAACATGTCAGCAATGAATTTGCTATATATAATAGAAGAAATCAGGAAGGGGCATCAGAAAGTAGAGTGTCAGTGACTGAAGGAGAAATCTCCTAGACGGGAAGAAATATTAGAGTAGACAGTCGTGGTAAAGCTGCTTTGTAGACTAAAGTAAGAATTTGGATCTTGGAGGAGACTCAAAGTTAGGTTGAAAGTTAAACACACACACACACATACACACACACAACATACACATATTTTTCAAGTGGAAGACAATTGAAAATATCATTTCTTACCATTTTCAATAACCATAACAGTTAAGAACATTCAATTTTTGTTTGTTTTAATTACATAAGCACAAGATAAGGGTCATAGTTCAATAGCAGTTAATCTTTTAATTACATAAGCACAAGATAAGGGTCATAGTTCAATAGCAGTTAATCT